>NC_139538.1:25122989-25345489 GCF_965153285.1 Podarcis tiliguerta
GTTCCATGTTTTTAGAAGAGATTCTAGAGAATCTATGAAGCATTTTCAAAAGAATTATAGAAAATGACCCTTTGGCTATGGGTAGCAGTTTCAATTTCTTAAAAAACCCAAAGGTTGTATAGAATCATAGAACCGTAGAATTGTACAGAGGGAAGAGACCACAAGGGTCATCTAGTCCAATCCCTGCAATGCAGGAATCTCAACTCAAGCATCCATGATAGATGGCCATACAACCTCCACTTGAAAACTTCCAATGAAGCTGCTGTATCACACTGTTGACTTATGTGAAGCTTGTGGTCTACTAAGACCCCCTAGATGATCCTTCATTCAAGTCATTCATAAAGATGTTGAACAACAATGGGCCCAGGACAGAACCCTGTGGTACCCCACTTGTCACTTTTTTGTATTGTATTGTATTTGTATTAATATTTTTAATTTACAGTTCATTGAATTCACTGATACTCAAACATATTAGAGCTGTGTTGCAAAGTGATGTCTTTGTCCATGACAAGAAAATCCATCTGTATTCAGATGCTTACAGATTTGTGGTATTTCAATAATAAAACAGCAGGATTGAAGGCTCATGATGAGAAATCTGGCTAATTACCTGTTAGATGATAGATGGTTGTAACTCAGCAGTGCCAGTCACTGAAAACAAAACACTTTTAGATATCAATCAACCTCCTGACAAATTCCATTTCCATCATATTCAATGGGCAATGAAAAGGAATTCTATCTATCTATGTAGCACTTACTTGTAGCTTTCAAATATGCACAATGATGTGTTAATAAAGTATAGAGCTTTTTAAGGTAAATTAGTTTTTTAATATCTGATGTATTCATATTTTAACCTGAGAGCTGATGGAAATCATTAACAAAGTCTCATTCCATCTAGGATGGTAAAGTACAGCTTTGGAATCACATTGTGCACCACAATTTTAAGAACAGAATCAGTTTTCTCACTTTGTGGTATTGAAACACATCCAACACACAATGCAAGGGGCAGGACAACTCTCCTTGGAAAAGCGCCTCTTCTCCCTCTGGCATGACACCATTGCCAGAAGTTCTTAGAGCTCAGCAGTGCTGCTTCCTGTTTCCTGTGCCTCAAAAACCTTCTAGCAATGGAACCAAGTCTGAGAGAGAAAAGGCACCCAATTTTGGTAGAGGGCCGGTAGACCACCAGAAGTGGTTTCATACCACCATTTTGACATCCCAGGTGTTTGCTCGACTTCAGCATCTAACAAGTCATTTTGTACTCTTCAGTTTTCTCTTTGAAGGGTAGTCCATATTTTACTTCCATGTTAAACATAAGAACATAAGAAGAGCCTGCTTGACCAGAACAATGGCCCATCTAGTCCAGCATCCTGTTCTCACACTGGCCACCCAGATACCTGTGGGAAACCAGGGAGCAGAACATGAAGACAAGAGCACTCTCTCCTCTCATGGTTTCCAGCATCTGGTCTTCAGAAGCTTTACTTCCTCCAGGTGTGGAGGTAGAACATAACCACCATGGCTAGCAGCTGTCATAAACCTTCCTCTCCAGGAATTTGTCTAATCCTCTTTGAAAGACATCCAGGTTCATGGCCATCAATGCCTCCTGGGCAAGCAAGTTTCATTGTTTGGCTATTCACTGTATGAAAAAATACTTTTGTTTATCTGCCCTAAATCTTCCAACATTGAGCTTCATTGGATGTCCACAAGTTCTTTTTAATACGGAAGTTATATATGTTAGTGTGTGACCTTCACCCAAAGTAAAAACACCTGAGGAACTTCTGAAAAAGCAAATTGTTTAAGCGGTCCCATCATCTTTCCGTCAAAAGCTTTAGTAAGGCAACTACTAGATTGTATGTGAGGTATTAGATGTGAACATCTGTCAGATATAATTTAAATTTAATGAATTCTTATGCAGTTCAGGAAATATCATCCTAAGGTTCCCTTCAAATTGTATGATGCCGTATTTAATATTGTATTAGAGGAAGAAAAGAAAAAGCAGGGGCAATTGGAATATTTATTCGATGTTCAATGTATTCATATATTGATCTGAAAGAAAAATGGTCCCCATTGCATTAAGCCACATATATACAAATACATACAAAGGATGAAGGATTTGGCTTTATCACAAACATAACAGTGCATTTTTAAAAAGGGTCAGGTACAAAATGTCAGCATGTCAGCACACCAACCATATTCTTAGAGGAAGGTTTTGTCTAAACCTAACGCCTCAATGAAAGGGTGCCTGACAATTGTTTTGAACAAAGTCATGCACAAAAAAGTCACTACAATGTGTTTCCACATGTACTGCTTTAAGGAAAACAAGCACACTAAAAATAGCTTTAGCTTTGTTAGGTGGCCTGATTTCTCGGCAGAATGTAGGAAGCTTTTTCCTTTCAGGGTAAATTTTCCCAAGCACGTAACACCTTAGGACCTACATATTTGTTGCATGAATAAGCGCTGATAGACTGAAGCATGAAACAGCGACTCTGTCAGCAGCCAAAGAACAGGGCAGTGTTCGTTTTAGAATAAGGTTCACCTCTAATCTCTCTACCATTGAAAAACATTCCATTTCCTTTTAAGAAGAGAACCTTGGTAGTCGAGGGAGTAGAAAAAGTGGAATATAAATTGGATGAGAATGAAAGAGAAATTTCCAGATTCTGGTAGGAAATGGAATTGTGTGCTTTTAAAATCTGCATGACAGAAAGACTCTCAGCAGGTCCAGCCTTTCCCACCATGGAGCTATGGTTAATGGAGAAGATGTACCTTCTCAACATCTCTCAGAAGCCCATCATTCAGAGGAACTCAAACCTCTTTATATTTGAAGTGAAGGTCAGAATAACCCTCCAACATTAGATATGTCAGGTATTGATGACTGGTTGCAGGACCCTCGGCAATCGGCCTGTCATTTGGAAGTCCTATTCAACAAACTGCAAAAAAGTGAGTTTTCATGAGTTTAGGACTGCTTAGAACTCTTCGCCGAGTGGAATCTAGTGCCAAAGGGGTTTCCAAGACACAACACATCAAATGGAATACTTTAAAATACAATGGTTGTTTTGATTTTTCAATTCTTTATTGTTATCCATTCATTTATGGTCTTGTTTGATTAACTATCTGTTGTTTGATAAGCTGGTAAGTTGGCCTTTAGATGCCAGCTAAATGCTTATTTAATTTTTCACTTGGAACTTTGGGAATTAAGTGCCCAGGGGGCCAACAGTTGTCAGTGTTAGGCTACATTTTTTAAAACAGTGTGAGTTCAAGCTGCAGTCTGTCAGTAGGAAAAGTAAAAGAGAGACCGAGAGCAGGGAAGCTTTTGTCTCTGGCATCAGTGAAGTCTGGGCCATGCCTTGGGCAATTAAGCTGTGAGGAGAATGGGAGCCCTTCACAGATTAGAGTGACAACCTGGTAGCAAACATCTTCCTCTCTATTTCTGTGTGGAAAAATCAGAATATATCTGGCTTCGATGAGGTAAAAACACAATTGCTTTTCCTGAAGGGGTGGGAAAGCGAAAGAAACCAGCAAAAGTGTGCTAAGCTACTACCAGAGCAACGGTCGTCACATGTGAGGCTGAGCTACCCAGTTGTAGTCCGGCCTTGCACATTATATATCCTGCAAACTTGAGTCCTAGAGGCTGACCAAAGGCAGCTGGCAACTTTCCCACAATTCTGCAGTCTGTCAGCACATATGGATTGCATTTGTCTGCCTGGTGTTAGGTTTGGTTTAAATGGTTTTTTTTGCAACAGGAGCTGGAGTCAATTTGTCTTCCAAACCGCATCACCATCCTTTTTCAATGTAGTTTGTCATTTTGGTACACACATCCAGACTCTGGTACAATATTGTTGTTTAGTATTTATAGCCTGTTCTTCTGAAATAGCTACCCAGAGGAGCTTACAAAAAAAGGGGGGGGGGAGGGAACATGTTGATCCGTGAACATGACCAGAAGCTGGGTTTTTAAAAATAAATAAATAAATCCCAACCAAACATTACACTAACACATTCTTGTAACAAGGATATCATGTCCCGATCTCAGTTTATCATCAAGTTTTGCCTTGGTGTATGTTTGTCCGCAAATCTGCACATAATTGTCTAAATCCTTCACCAAGTCTTCATCAGTAGAGGCATCATAGCTGACTACAACCTGTTGCTTATCCATACTACATACCTGCAATATCAGCTCATGGTTATTTCTTCCATTAACAATCACCTCTCATGGAAGCCTGTGGCAGGTTTCTCCATTGCTCACCATAAACCAAGACCAAAACTGCTTAGGTGATAAATCCTCACAAGGCTACCTCCCCATTTATGAAAGCAAAAGTGCTCTAACTCACTGACCTGCCATCTTCCCCATAGTGAGGATGCTGCACCATTGCAGGTCTTAATTTTCCTGGCAGAATTCATACGACAATTTTTCTCACCAGAAGGTATTTTGATTCCTCCCTTTTCAGTAATAGCTATAAGCAAGAATAGGAGCTGGATAAGCTGATAGCACGCATATGGATCACAGGCTAAGGCAAATTTGGTAACACTTAGAATTCAGGTTCCTGAACTTCTATTGAGCCTGTACACCCAAGATGTTTTCAATGCAAGTCTAAACATTTTTAAAGTATTACTGCAACAAATTTCAAGCTGACTAAACACTTTTCAGGGAGCTATGACTTTGTACAGCTCCATATTGACAGTGGTAGATCCTGATTTCCTTCTGCATAACTCTGTAATCCTGTATCCACTTACCTTGGACTCAGTGGGACTTACTATAAGTATGCATGTATAAGACTGCATTGCAAATGTCTGCCAAGGCTGTCCAAGACTCTGTCTCTGAACCTGTTTTCAATGTCAGGTCTCAGACCCAGAAAGTAAGAAGCAATGAATGGACTGCTTTTTAAAAGCTTGTGCAAAATGCCTTTTCTTCACGACAACTTGTCCTCCAGCTTCTGATTATTATTATTATTTAAAAAGCCTGAAGCCTGGCATTTTAAACAGAAACCAATATTAAGTTGCATCTATCAGGCCAATATGCACCCATTTAAGTGGAATTCTAAACTCCTTGTTTGAGTGATTTGTGGCTTACTTCCATACTCAAAAATAATCACACCACTTACTCTGGAGTAACTGCATTTTCACTGTGGTTTGCTATATATTCCTGCATACTTCAAACTAAGTATTTTGCTTACTGGATTGTCTAGCTCTCTGGCTGACAACTAACTTTCAACAGGGGCCAGATGTGAATAAGAGCAGAGTATGACGGGCCAGCAATATTGGCTCTGCCTACAGACTGTGTGCAACAGAGGCTCTGGAATAGTTCTCCTTATACCAGTGATGGGGAGCCAGTTGCTCTCCAGATGTTGCTAGCTAGACACAGCCCCAGTCAACTGTCATAGCTGAGGCCTTGGGCTGCTATTGTGTCACAGGTCTGTTTTGCAGGAGCTGTTTGGTGATAGCTTTGAAAGTGGGGGGAGAGAGCGAGAACAGCAGTTTGTAGCAAGAATAATTATTGCACAGTATTGGAAGACAGAAGAGTTACCCACTCTGGAAGAATGGCAGATGAAAGTCATCGACTACATGGAATCAGCAGAGATGACCGGCAGGATTAGAGACCAGGGAGAAGAGACGGTGAGGGAAGATTGGAGGAAATTTAAAGACTATTTACAGAAATACTGCAAGATAATGAACACTTGAAGATATCGGACTGAAGGTGACTGGTTTTTAGCAAGAAAGGTGAACAGAAAAAGATCCAAAATTTAGATTGAAGGAAATATAATTATGGGTTATGGATTTAAGATGATGAGAAAGTAAATTATGATAAAGGGAAAGAATTTGCAGACAGAACATTTGATTTGGAATACAGAGTAGGGAGGTTGGGGGAAGTTGCAGAAACAAGTAAATGCAAGGTTATTATGAAGATTTTTTTTTTTAATTTTCTTTATTTTTATTGTTCATTATTGTTGTTTTTGTGTTTTATGTTTGTGTATTTTTTCTGTGTTATGTGTTGTTTATGCTGTTTTTTATTGTTTATGTAAAACTTAATAAATATTTATAAATAAAAAAAAAGAGAACAGCAGTTTGTATTCATAGACAGAAGGACTGGATCACTTGGATCCATTTTGATTGGCCTGGGAAGCAACAGGCTCTGATTGGTTGGATGTTCCAGTCAGTGAAGAAAAGACAGCTAACTGTCAGTTGGGAGAAATAGTGTGGAGTTGAGAAAGTTCATTGATGAAGGACTTGTGAGGCAAAAACTAGAGAAAGCTGAGGGAAAAGTGAACAGCTGAGGCCTGAATATTAAGCTCTTTGTCTCCAGTATGATAACTATAGATTGCTGGTGAAGAAGGGAGCAGGTGGGTGTGTTAGGCAAAGAAGCTACCCTGTGTAATCTCTTGCCAGAAAACGGTAACACAAGTGAGTGTTCCATTTGCAGAAGAGTTTGGATTTGATATCCCACCTTTCACTCCCTTTAAGGAGTCTCAAAGCGGCTAACATTCTCCTTTCCCTTCCTCCCCCACAACAAACACTCTGTGAGGTGAGTGGGGCTGAGAGACTTCAAGGAAGTGTGACTGGCCCAAGGTCACCCAGCAGCTGCATGTGGAGGAACGGAGACGCGAACCCGGTTCCCCAGATTACGAGACTACCGCTCTTAACCACTACACCACACTGGCTCTCAAGCCGAAAGAGAATCTCTGAGTCACGTGCAAGGGATTAAATAGGTCCCTCGAACCATTTAGACTGCACCCCATTGGTCAGATTACAACCAGCAACGAGGGACCTACCAATTGGGCGTTGTGGTTATCCAATAGACCCATCCACAACCAGGAGGTCAACCTCCAGGTCTGACTGCAACACGTGCCCTCTTTTAGGGAGGACATGATGTATCATCATGCTGACGCATTCACATGGTGGCATCTTACACATTTCCTTAGAAAATTGTGCTTATTGAAGCCAAGAATTACCATTGTGACACATTTGTATACTGAACTGGGTAAATATGAATTTCAGTAACATCACTAATTTCAATTGTTACTTTGTGTTATGGCAAAAAGAAGAGGGGATATGTTATCAAGGCCTGTCACATTGACTATCAACCACATTCTACAGAATTAGGTGGTAGGCAGGTATAGAATTTTTAGGTATATCCAGTGGTGACTAATGCCCATTGGGACTGGTAGGTCAGGAGAAAGAGAGAACAACAGGTCTCTGGTGTGTAATGGCCAAACTATCTGTGATGTGGGACAGTCATGAGTAGGATTTCCGAGGTATATTTTAAACATCAAAGCAGCCCAAGTAGACCCCACTGTTGGTGGACTAGGAAAGTAGAGCATCTGTGTTGCACAGAAGTTCTCAGGTCTAGCATCTCCAGGTAGGTCTGGGAGTTACCCTGTCTGGAATCCTGGAAAGGCAATGCTATTCAGTATGGACAGTACTGAGTTAGATAGACCAATAGTCTAAACAGGTATAAGGCAACTTCCTATGTTGCTATGTGACATTTTCCTAATTGAAATCAAATGCACACTGAAGCTGCTATTTGCCCCATGGGGCAAATAACGGTTTGAAAGGGGTAATTGTCACTGAAGTTTGTCTTGGGTTTGTTGTTGTTTAAAAAAATTAATATACCTTTTTTAAAAAAAATTAAAAAGCAATGCACAGAAATGGCATGGTGTGGAGAAAAAGGTCTTTTAAAAAGCCAAAACCCTGTGTTGGCTGTGATCTTTCAAATAAATGGAGGTAGAGCCTGTTCATGGACTCCTGTATCACATCTGGGTCGGCGGTTCAAATCCCCACGATGGGGTGAGCTCCTGTTGCTCGGTCCCAGCTCCTGCCAACCTAGCAGTTCGAAAGCACAAAGTAGATAAATAGGTACCGCTCCAGTGGGAAGGTAAACGTGCGCTGCCCTGGTTCGCCAGAAGTGGCTTAGTCATGCTGGCCACATGACCCGGAAGCTGTACGCCGGCTCCCTCGGCCAGTAAAGCGAGATGAGCGCCACAACCCCAGAGTCATCCATGACTGGGCCTAACGGTCAGGGGTCCCTTTACCTTTACCTATGATTCTATCTTGATAGAATCAGAAGTGAATTTTTTCCCTGTTGTTGTTGTTGCTGCTGCTGCTGCTGCTCTTCCACCTTTCCCCCTGAAATGCATTCCGTTAAAATCTGTAAGAACTGCTTTCAAGCAAATATATTTAAGCCTGAAGTATCAGCTGTTTTATTATACTCGTAACAAAAATCCAAGATATATGTAGATATGTTTCGTACCGCTTTACAGGATGGATCTTGACTGACTTCATGAAGGATTCACTCAGCTGCAAAATGATGAACCAACCCCAGACATGTAAGTGAGACTATTGTATCATTGCCTATCCTGACATATCAACATAGCTGCTATTTAATTACATTTTACTAGAGCAGTAAATAAAAGTTAAATGCCCTTTCCTCAGAATATCAAGAGGCACATATATATCTGCTTGAATAAAATGTCATTTCCAATTTATTTTCATGTAATAGGGTTGCAAGTGTCCAATTTGTAGGCTCAGTGCACAACAGCAATAAGGTCAGAACCTGAAAAATTGTGATCGTATTAGCCCGTTTCCATACGACCTTGTAAAAATGTCTTTTAACTCAACACATGCTCTATCATGCAAGAAGAATAGTCTGCCAAATGATTTAACTCAATTGAGGTTTATGTAAAAATAATTCACTGGTGGCACCTGAAATGTTAGCCATCACTGTATTTTCCTCTTAGTCTTCTTTTGTGAGTTAAAAAAAATTAAAGAGATGTTTGTCTTTAATGAAGATAAAAGTATACATAGAAAAGTTTCATGCTCTCTGCAGAATTTTAACAGCAGCAAGTACAAGTACCTGTTACTAAATATTGAATAGTGAAATACTATATATTACTTTAAAAATCCTCAAAAGTATAATATTTGAGAAACAAACCTATAATCCTAAAGTGTATAAAATGTTAAGTTTTATTGGAGTAACTTTTTGTAGTAAATTATTGTAGAAACTTTTGTTAAAATTTATGTGTGCGTTTTCCAGTCATTAATCAGACTGAAGATTTGAACAGCAACTTAGATAAATAATAATAATAATAAGCTGGTTGACTTGTAAATTTGTGTTAAAACTGATTTAGTGGCACTGAGAGTAGACTCACTGAAACCAAGTTAACCATACAACTCAGTGTCTGAACACTTACTAAATGATAATAGCAGCAGAGGTAGTGGCCAGTTGTCACCACCAGGGAGTTAGCCGCACAAAAGGACATTTACTTTAGTGGGTTTACACATATCTAGCTCTGATTAAAAGGGGATGCGGGTGGTGCTGTGGTCTAAACCACAGAGCCTAGGGCTTGCTGATCAGAAGGTCGGCAGTTCGAATCCCCGCGACTGAGTGAGCTCCCGTTGCTTGGTCCCTGCTCCTGCCCACCTAGCAGTTCGAAAGCACTCTGTTTAAAAGCTGTTTGAAAGCTTTCCACAATGTTAGACTTCATCAGAATCCCAGGTTCACATTCCTGCTCAGCTATGAAACGTGCATCGCAGGTCAAGGCAAATCAGTTTCTTTCCAGATATCCTTCCTTGTGTGATTTTGTAAGAGGAAAGATAGATGGTATACAAATATATGGAAGTCTGGTGGCAGTGGTGATCCACACAGATGTTTTGGATTCAGATCTAGCATCCCTCATGTGTGCTTTTGTATATTCAAGAGCTGACTGTTGCAAAGTCTTGCATGTGAAACCCAAGACTATTAAAAGGCTACAACTGGTGTCAGTGATGGTCCATCAGAAGCATAATTACCCAATAATTCATTATGTATTGTGGCTTCCTAAAGTCCTCTGGGCACAATTCACTGTGTTTCTTCTCTATAGAGTTCTGAATTACCTCCTCATTTAAGTCCTATCAAAACTATTGAAAGAAGCAATCTTGTATACAAGAAACTAATGTAAAACAAGGTGGTGTGAGGTACACCGGATCCAAACTCTGTTCCGGAGCAAGGCTACTGCTGGCTGAGCAGTAAGACTGGCTAGGGCTGAATTAGGGGTTAGCTAGGCAGGGATGGGTGGCGCTGTGGGTTAAACCACAGAGCCTAGGACTTGCCGATCTGAAGGTCGGCGGTTCGAATCCCCACGGCAAGGTGAGCTCCCGTTGCTTGGTCCCTGCTCCTGCCCACCTAGTAGTTCGAAAGCACACCAAAGTGCAAGTAGATAAATAGGTACCGCTCCAGCGGGAAGGTAAACGGTGTTTCTGTGTGCTGCTCTGGTTCGCCAGAAGCGGCTTAGTCATGCTGGCCACATCTACGCCGGCTCCCTCGGCCCATAAAGCAATATGAGCGCCGCAACCCCAGAGTCGGTCACGACCGGGCCTAATGGTCAGGGGTCCCTTTACCTTTACCTTTTTAGGCGGGAGTACCCAGATTGTTTCCCTGAGGGGAGGGTAATGATCCTAGAAGGGTCTCACAGCGTTTTAATGGCAGTGTAAGCCCAATAGCTATTCTAGGAGGAATTTGACTATTCAGAGACCGCTTTAAAGTAGAATTTTGAAAAAGTTCTTAGCTATCTTTGTAAAGAGTGTTTGGTTGAAATGAAGTGTTGTGCCTTAACAGAGTAACCACTAGGCCAGGCATATGCAAACTCTGGCCCTCCAGATGTTTGGGACTACAATTCCCATCATCCCTGACCACTGGTCTTGTTAGCTAGGGATGATGGGAATTGTAGTCCCAAACATCTGGAGGGCCAGAGTTTGCATATGCCTGCACTAAGCTGCAACCCTCAGTGAATGTAAATAAAGTTCCAGTTTTGTTCCAAAGGTGCCACATCCTTACTTTGATCCTTTGGGTGAGGAAGAAGTGTTAAGAGGTTCTCCTTTCACATAACTGAAATACCTTGCTGCTGCTGATTAAGAAATATATCATTTACAGATAATAGAAGACATCTCAAGTGTCCTGACTGGGAGAATCTAAGCCAGGCATCCCCAAACGCGGCCCTCCAGATGTTTTGAGACAACAACTCCCATCATCCCTAGCTAACAGGACCAGTAGTCAGGGATGGTGGAAGTTGTAGTCCCAAAACTTCTGGAGGGCCAAGTTTGGGGATGCCTGATCTAAGCTTTAAAAAAACCTAGTTGCTCACTCCCATCTTTCTTTAGGGAGGTTGCCATTCCATCTTTTCTGCCAGCTTAACTAATACTGGGTTGCCAGGGCATGTGATTGAGTTGAACGAGATTAGTATCCATTAGAAGTCTTCCCTCTCCAGCAGTGGCGTAGCGTGGGTTGTCAGCACCCGGGGCAAGGCAAGTAATTTGCGCCCTCTAACCCGGGGCAAGGCAAGTAATTTGCGCCCCCCCCCCCCCGCTGCACTGTCCCTCCCCCAGATAGTCCCTCGCTCTCTCTCCGCACCGCACCGCACGCCTGGCACACTCCCCTCCACAGTGGGCGGCGACCCGGCGGCTCGGATCGGATTCGCACAGCCAGCACTGCAGTGAGAGAGAGTGAGTGAGCCAGGTAGGGGCAGAAAGCTTTGAGTGCGAGTGCCCCCCCCCCCGATGTTGTGCCCGGTGTGGCCGGCCCCCCTGCACCCCCCACGCTACGCCACTGCTCTCCAGTCCTGCATGTGCCATACCACACCCCTTTTGGGGGGGGACTTAAACGAGCTTAAGATCTGCCATGCTCAGCTCAGCCACCTGAGGCTCAGCCGGGGTGGGGAAAATACATTGGTGAATCTCCAACTAGGAAGGAGAGTTACTGGAATAACCCAGCTATGCCAGGATGCTCCTGGTTTAGCTGGAAATCTGCCAGATCCCTAAATCCCAACAGATTTTGCTTTGGATTCTTTCCTTAATCACTCAAATGTGCTTATTTATTCATTCATTTATTTATTTATGTATTCATATACCACCATATAAAATATCAGGGTAGTGTACAACCATCCTGTGCTATGGGGGGGGGGGGATGATCTCAGACAGCGTAAGACTGTTTGAGACTGTTACTTCCACTGTGGTGGAAGGGTGGGTATGCAGATTGGGCCCAGTCCCTAACCCATCTCCAGGCTGTGTTGATGCAAATATTCCTGGGTGCCAAGATACAAGTTTGGGGCAAGTATTCTTTGGTGAGAGAACTGCAGCAGAGATTTAAAGTCACACAATATTCAGCCAAGTAAAGTGTGGGAAAATATTTGCTGTTAGAACTGTAAAATACACCGTTCCAAGTGAATCCTGAAATTACCCAATTCCCCCAACATAGGAAAAGACCACACATTTGGTAAGTTAAAAAATGGTTTACTTACAAACTCTTTGAAGGTCAGGTTCATGTGCTTTCCCATAAATCAGTCAGAAAAGTTGCACAGGCAATAAAAATTAGCTTAGGTACGAAGTGGTAAAAGTTCCTAAATTATTGATATACAAGAGTGGCTGGTGAGAGCTATGTGGTTGAGCCGCAACACCCAGCTCAAACCTCCTCAAACCCTATTTCCCAAAGTGATAGGAAGCCATATTGCTAACAGGACAGCTTGCTTTATAGCGTTAACCCCTTCATGCATTAATTAGACTTCAGCAAGAAGAAGAAGAAGAAGAAGAAGTAGTTTGGATTTGATATCCCGCCTTTCACTCCCCTTCAGGAGTCTCAAAGCGGCTCACATTCTCCTTTCCCTTCCTCCCCCACAACAAACACTCTGTGAGGTGAGTGGGGCTGAGAGACTTCAGAGAAGTGTGACTGGCCCAAGGTCACCCAGCAGCTGCATGTGGAGGAGCGGAGACGCGAACCCGGTTACCCAGATTACAAGACTACCGCTCTTAACCACTACACCACACTGGCTCTCAAGTGGGTTATATGAGGCTTGTTATCTCACAGACTGGCAGACTGGCTCTCCCTGGATCAGATGCTATTCTTGCCAGTGCTGGCTGTGAGAGTGGCTTGGAATCCAGCAGATCCTGAAGTTGCTAAGCCTGCCTTGGAACAACACTTTTCAGTGCCTTCTTCTGGTCTACAACAATTTTTGCACTCACATGCCACCCACATGCTTTGCAAGTAGCAGGAGGCCAGCTGAGCTAGCAGAAGCAGGCAGAGGGATGCCTCCACTCAAGCCAAACCCCCACAGTGTAAGGGGGAGTCTTGGATTGCAGCTTGAATCAATTCTTTTGCATGGAAAATGCCACTGTTTTTCAGCCACAGTTCTCCAAGTCCTAAATCTAGGAATAATAATATAATTTACTGTACAAGGTTGTTGAACAATGATTGAGATAAGAATCATAAAACACTTTCAATGACAAGTAGCTCCATAAAATGAACAAAATGCTCCCTCTTATCCTATTTGTTCCCTTAAGACGCTTGTCAGCATATGATATTTGGTAGATTTTGAAACGATACAAAAACAGTACAGGCTTACATGCATAAGAAAAACCCAGACAAGCTTAAGAGAACGCAGTCATACAATCTTAACAGGCCTGCTGTAGCCAGCGCTTCCTTACTGCTGAGGTTGGGGGTAATTTTTTAGACTGTTCTCATATATGTGCAGCCTCAGCATGTCAATGTGCAATCATTTGGTCATTTGCACACTTGTGAGATGCTTTGAAAGTCTGCCTTCTCTCAAACGCATATACCTTTTTTGCATAATTTTATAAGAGGGCTACATGATCCTCTATACACAAATAGCTTCCATTTGTCTATCCAAAGGTACCAGCAGGATTTCCTGGGGCCAGTACATTGTTTATGGATTATGTTCCCAGTTTCTCAATCTATTGGCAAGAACTATTGCTTATGTACATATACAGTGGTACCTCAGGTTAAGTACTTAATTCGTTCCGGAGGTCCGTACTTAACCTGAAACTGTTCTTAACCTGAAGCACCACTTTAGCTAATGGGGCCTCCTGCTGCTGCTGTGCCACCAGAGCACGATTTCTGTTCTCATCCTGAAACAAAGTTCTTAACCTGAAGCACTATTTCTGGGTTAGTGGAGTCTGTAACCTGAAGCGTATGTAACCTGAGGTACCACTGTATTAATTTATCCTAGTCTCAGAGGTGGATTTAGGGGAGCATGGCCAGTTCACCCACACGGGGCGCTGAGCTGAGAGGGCATTACAGGGGGGTGCTACAACAATGACTTAGAATGGAAGGTGGTGGGGCACCAAATGTTGGTTTCACACAGGGCACCAACAAAATTTGAAAGCAAATGCTAGCCTACCTCTCAAAGCCATTATTATTGTTGTTGTTGTTGTTGTTGTTGTTGTTGTTGTTAATATTATTATTATTATTTTGATTTGGATCCTATTACAAAGATAAAAGTGGGACGGGGAGGAGAGATAATGTACATAACCTTGCACTTCTGAGTGGAAATGCACAATACAAGTATATAATGTGATTCATAGCTGCCCCTTTGTTTTAACTGCAGCACTTCATAGTCCTGATATTTACAGCAAAATACCAAAATGAATCCAAAACCAAAAATGTTTTCCAACCCTGATTAATAACAAGCAAACAACAACAGCACAGACACCTCTAAGTGTGTGCGGTTTCCCAGCTTTGATGTCTGCGCCACCAACTCTCAGCCTAGCCTACCTCCAAGAACAGTTATGAAGATAAAAGGGGGAAGAGGGAGACATAGTCTTGAGCTCCTGGGAGTTAAATCAAGATACAACAAGCAACTAATATATGCAATTTCACAACTCTCAGCAAAACCAATATGAAAATCATTTTGGTTTCCTTGATATACTTTTTATCAAGCACAGCAAAATGATTTTTACATCTTTATTTGTGTATGGTCTATAGGAATTTTAACTTGCTGCAGCTGTAAGTTGTTTTCTGGTTCTTTTTTTTTTTTTTTTTAAATGGGTACTGCATATTAATAAATAACAGCCCAGTGATGACAACTGAACCCATGGTGGCTGAGTGGGAGACATGGAAAACTGGGAGACAGGGTCCAACAGAGCCCTTTTTTCTTTGTAGGAAAGAAGACTAATCTCTTTCAAAGGATTAAAGGTAAAGGGACCCCTGACCATTAGGTCCAGTCGCGGACGACTCTGGGGTTGCGGCACTCATCTCGCTTTACTGGCCAAGGGAGCCGGCGTACAGCTTCTGGGTCATGTGGCCAGCATGACTAAGCTGCTTCTGGAGAACCAGAGCAGCACACAGAAACACTGTTTACCTTCCCGCCAGAGCGGTACCTATTTATCTACTTGCACTTCGTGCTTTTGAACTGCTTGGTTGGCAGGAGCAGGGACCAAGCAATGGGAGCTCACCCCGCCATAGGGATTTGAACCTCTGACCTTCTGATCAGCAAGCCCTAGGCTGTGTGGTTTAACCCACAATTTTTGAGTAAAACATATCAAAGCCAGTAAATTGTGTTTCATTTTGTATGGGCAGCACACTTAGGGAGTGAATAAAATAATCTGGACATGACAGTAAGTGCTTAAACAAACATTAACCCCAGGATCCTCCAGCATCAGGCTAGCAACCGTGAGCCTCTCTTGCTTTTGGTGCTGCTATGGGAGGGGGCACCTCCCACATCCCAGGGTGAGAGCAGTCAGCATTTGTTCCTCTGATTGCTTAGAAACAGTGATTAAATCTCATTAGCAATGGTGCTGCCTGCCAAGTGGTGAACCTTAGAGCTGCCGCTCTGTTTTGTGCTCTAACTTTCTTCAGAAGGTCCAACTAATAATCTCCTTCTCCTTCAAGCTACGAGTCTGAGGCTCCTGCTAGCTCAGGACTGGTACATGTATACACCCAGTACCCTCCTGTTGGTGGCCCTATCTACCCATTCATTCATCCAAATTTAGATACAAGCATTCATTTGACTTTATTTCAGTAAAACAAGTGCAATTTCTGGGTACTGAAAACAAACCATTCCTTTTATGGTACTATTTAAGCACACATCAATACTTTGAGTTTTTTTTATGTTCAATTTTCAACTGTTTTTAAACCCACATATGTTCTCAGAAGGTGCTGTTTCAAAAGATAGAAACTATTATTTTCTTCCTACATACCTTTTTTTTAATATTGCAGTGTGATCACTTGTTTTCTTTAATAAATATAACATATAAGGAGCCCAGCCATACATTTACTGTGCACACAGAGAACTCCATATTTCATTACAATTTTAACATATGCAACTAGCAGAAAAACTATCTATTTGATTGTTAAACCGTATTAGTTGTGGCTATGTTAATGTCTATGATGTTTCTCTATATCAGAAATTTCATTTAATCATTGTGGTTGTTCAGAGCCCAATGGTGCAATTTACCAATTTTTCAAGAGAACTTTGAGAATTTAAGAGAAATTAGTCGTATTGAATGTAATCTAAGGTATACAAACAATTTATTCTTATAAGTAGTATAGTATACAATTTTTAAAAAAAAAACAACCCAAAGAAATCAATGTAAAATTAAGCACAAATTCAGGTGCTTACATTCTTCTGGTGTTTATAGATCTTTCTTATGAGTAACATCATAAAAAGCCTTGCTGCTATCCTCCTCCTATGGACATCTATGAACAAACTTTCCATCACACGACCATTGCCTTATGATAAAGCAGATTCTCTCTCATGTTAGAGGAAGAGGCACAAGTGGAATTCTGTGCATACAAAAGATATTCAATAAACATATACAGGGCAAATTAGAATACCCGCTTCAACACATTTCTGTTCCATTTTTCATCTTCAGAATTACAGCACCACCCTGAGTTCATGGGAACAGGGTAGGTTACAGAGCCAAATAAAGTGTGATCCACAAGACAATAAAGATGATGTGTGTGGTTTTTTTATTTAAGTTGAATTAACCTCATTGAAGTATACTAAGCTGCCATATGCAGTTCAATAAAAAAGTTCACTGCCTGTGCCTAATTTGAGAATCAGAATTTAATGAAGTTCAAACTTAATGCTGGAAAAGCAAACGTGTGTGTGTGTGTGTGTGTGTGTGTGTGTGTGTGTGTTATGTATATATCATGTTTGTATGTGCTTATTATTACATTTCAAAGTCCCCCACTTGGTCTATATCTATAATGCTGTTGTTTCACCTCTCTGGAGCTGTGCTGGCTCATAGCTTTCTAGCACATTTGTGTCCACTATTTGCTCCAGTAAAAGTGGTTCAGGTGATTCTCGGGCAGCTGAGCTACCACGGGACACTTACAGAGTTGTTCTCTTTCCCTCATCCATGCACATTTCCCCGTCATTTGTTTCTCTGAAACTCAGTTTTGGTAGAATTGAAAAACTGCCTGTTTTTGTGCCTATAAATAATGATTATTATTTTTAATTTGTATTTCTATACTTTCTGCCATAGAGTCCAATTGGGGTGCATCCGCTAAGGTCACACAACTGCACAAAATATGATTATAGGGTGAGAGAAATAGGCTGCAAGCCTTTGGGCTTCTGCAGTGGCTTTGCTGAAAGTGAGGACGCCTGTAACCTTTTAACCACTCTGGAGCCAATCTAATATGATTGTATAGTGATATTGTAATACTATTCCAGTGCCCTGATGTTTTCAGTGTACAGTGTGCTGCTTATCACAAATGCATTGCATATACAATGCATTGCATTGAAACAGCTCTTACTGGCCCTATGACAAGGTGGCCTAAATTACCTGTTGAGCTATGGGAGTTGGAGACATCTTGTTTTATGGCTAGCCCTGGTAGAAATGTGTCTTATTTTCACACAGTCCAAGAGTACTGTCAACTTGTCCTTTAAATTGTTGAGGGGGAAATAGTGGAGACATTGCACAGAGGTGATACCGACAGCATTTCAGCGTCCTCTTAGACACAACTCCCCTTGAAGTCACATAAAATATTGTTCTCTGAGTTAAGAGCAGCAAAGGATTGGGGCTTTTGAATTTATTTTAGGGTGAACAAATAATAAGGGTGTTAGAAAAGCTCTATGGGACATTCCAAAACTTGTTTGTGTACGATCAGTGATTGTCAATGAGGTGCTGAGAAACTAGTTCATCAAATCAGACCATTAAATGGTGTTACATGCAGCTGCACAACATGTTGTCAGTGCCTCTTTGTAAACCTTCAGAGATTTACAGCACCATACACTGGAGCAATGGTATCTAATATTTATATTCTTTCATTATTTTGTTTTCCTTGGAACAAAACCTACAGACTTATATAAAATCCAGCATGGTGTGTTAGAAATAACAGTGCTAGCTTGCAGGATTTATAGTCACACACAAAGCACAGTCCCAGTGCTACAGTAATTGCAAGCTACCAAAGAGCTGCATGGCATTTATTCAAAATACTTTATGCACTTAGTACACATATTGGGGGGAATTCAAACTGCTTGCTTTGAATCTGATAAA
Source organism: Podarcis tiliguerta (assembly GCF_965153285.1). Classification (NCBI taxonomy): domain Eukaryota; kingdom Metazoa; phylum Chordata; class Lepidosauria; order Squamata; family Lacertidae; genus Podarcis; species Podarcis tiliguerta. Next base: position 25,141,239 of record NC_139538.1, read on the forward strand.
GGGGAAAACAAATGGATCATTTCTCTTCCATGAAAATACATGCAACAAGGCTGCATTATAAACTAGTTTGTCCTCTCCCCACTTTCTCTCGAAAATTCTGCATAGGATCTGCTTTCGGGTTTAGAGTTGGCATTCCTCTCTGATATCCTTTTTCTTCTGAATTAAAAAAAAAGGAAAGATACTAGCCCTCATAGATCATAGTGGGAATTTCACTTGCTACCTGGCTTTAATTTTCTCCTACGTGTGTATCCCACTGTCCCTTAATAATAACACATTTTCTCACTTCACTGCACAGGGGTTTTTTTTTGCAAAAATACAAGAAAACAAATTCCACATTCTACACACACACATAAAAAGACCCTCAAATACTGAGTTGATAATATAAAATATACAGTGCATTTATACAGAATACAAAAATTACACACATACGGTTGTTTTCTTTTTTGTTAATCACAGAATAAGAATTTTTGGCACATACAATGTAACACCTTATGTTTATACAGTATTGTCAGGCAAAAATACTATATGCATATAACTGTAGAACCCAATCTGAATAAGAACCATGCACTGATAACATATTTTAAAATGGTGTATCAATAGATAACCAAAGAAAATAGCTCATGACAACATATCTTTGCCCAAAGGGACCTGATATTGGGCATGTTAACTTATAAACAAGCAACAGTGATGTAGATGCTTCTAACTAATTTACAAAATAAAGTGTGCATTTGACATTGGTTTGCTTGTTAATGTTTGACATTAGCCACTTGCTAGTGTTTTGTGCTGTTTACTTAAAAGAAGAAAAAGAAAGAGACATACATCTGGTACATAAAGAAATGCCCAGTGAATTCACAGGTATAAAGAATGGAGTTTATTCCGTTTGCTTTCTGGCATTGCTTTCCTAAGGCATCAATTTCATTCCCCACGATATAATACATTTTATTAGCATAGCATTATGATGGTAGCAGTGATGGTGGGGTGTTGTTTTCTTAAGGTACATATTCTTTCTGGTCACAATCCAACACAGATTTAAGAATATTTTACTAAGACCTAACTCTGTGTTGGATCATATTCCTTATCCGATAAGGCATAGTTGTTACAGAATATGAGCCAATTGTTCAGAAAAATACTTGATGCCAAGTATATTTTTTTCTTAGTGGTCCACAGGTGTATTTTAAATGCGCAAATATGAATTTGAGGTTATTTATTGTTTTAAAAAATCTGTTGATAATGATATATATCTAAATAAGCAAGTAGGGGGAGTTCTGGCTTTATTGATAAGATAATCAAAAGGATGTGTGGAAAAGAGTGAAACATTCCATATGGTTGCCAGATAGATTTTCAGTGTTTTCTGAGGGTAGGGTTTTGGTTCTGTTTTTATATTTTCATTCCAGGGTCTCTTTATCTCCTATTAAGCAACTTTGTGATAGTGTGTATGACTTTTAATATGAGTTCTAATATCTCAATGGTTAAATATACTTGCAATTCTGATATGAGAGAATACAGTTTATGTCAATGAGATTTATTTTTCAGTAACAAGGAATGATTTGGCCTGGTATGATAGATTAAAGCCTCATATAACATTTTGGAATGCATTTTCATATGAATTGCAGTATTTGAATTTGTGATATAGGAGATATCCTACTCAAATGAAATCTTTCTGCGTGAAGATTTTAATCATAAAATTATAGTATGCATAATTCTTGGGGGGGGGTTGACACCCTCTGTTATAAAGTTATTATTTAAAAGGGGGTAAGTGAATTAAAATTATTTCATATATTTTGGATATTAGATAGTAGTAATAGAATGATATTAGCCTGTTTTTGATTCTGTAGTACAGTGTCAGAAATCATTTTTAAAGCAATTAACAGAAATATTAGTCATTATGCAGGTATTATTTTGATGGCGTTTTTATTATGTTAACACTTATGGTACTTATTAAGGATCTCCTTCAGGCCTATAAACCCCTAAGGCTACAATCCTAAACATGCTCACAAGTGAGTAAATCCCACTGAACACAGTGGAACTTGCTTCTGACTAAACATATATATATATATGATTGTTTTTCAAACAGTGGAATCAGTTGTGTTTATTTAGTTAAGGTTCTACCTTAAAGGTAGATAAAGAACTGATGAATTCTAGTGTTGGAGGTGTTTACTTTCTACTTTCTCAGTCTTTTTGGGAGTCAAATATGTTTATTTTTAAAATGAAATGTTTGCTAGTGACTGCAGGGAAATAATTGGTGCCACCAGGTACATTAAGTCCTCAATACAAAAATTAATAATAATCAAAAGCAGCCCTGCACCTGTGCCATCGTTTTTACTGCCTTCCCACTTTCAATTTAAGGTCTGATCCTGTTCCCAATAAAACAACAGGAACCTCTCAAATGATTCAGAGGAAAGATGGATGAATGCAGCCTAGCGATCACACCTCATGACTATTAGCAAGTTAATACCTTGAAAACATTTTCTGTCTCTTGCTGCTAGTGGTGAGCCCAATCCACAAGCCACTTGATATGGGGTTTATGGATTGGGAAACCCCTTTCAAGCCTCTGAAAACACACCATCATACATCTAACCTTTCTGGCTGCAATGACTTGCAACCAGGAACGTTCAACAATTAAAGATATGGGGGGCGGGGAGAGAGAGAGAGAGGTTAAACTCCCGTTAGAGGGAGAAAAGTGATTATATGAGAAAGGTGCAAATTTAGAACACGTTCTGTTGACTCTTCTTCACCTCCTGATTACATAAACTTTACATCAAAACAGTTACGTCATACAGCAACTTATTTTCGTTTTAAGATAGACACAATGGAATTCATTCACAAACACTAGGCTAAAGAGGTGCTCGTCATAGTGGCTCCCCCCAACAAGCTGGCTTTAGTAACGAAAAAAAGAACCCAGGGGTGGCTAAGAAACAGAAAGATGCGAAAGAGTCTACCAAATAAAATAAAATAAAAACTTTGCACACCGATCTTGGTTTCCTTGTTATATGAAAGAAAATCATGGGGAAATCCATGTTGCTTGATTGTTGGGTGATGTTAGGTGATACTGTATTCTTGGAGTAGTCAGTAGAAAATCTGGCTTTAGCTATGGGGAGAAGAGTTGCCCTTTTTCCATGAATGGGCCATCTTTCATTTTCCCTTTCCTAAAATTATCCTTTTTACATTAGCCCAGACATATAGGTGTGTCGTAGTTCCCTCTTACAGCCGGCATGCTAAAGTAGAGATAACAGCAGTAGACAGTAAACAGTCGTCTAAAAGCGTGCGCTACGCTGAACCATTTCGCATTCCTTAAACTGTGGATTCCAGACAAGAAAAGAAAAACGCAAGCATGATTAATTAACTAAATGTTCTGCAGATACAAAGAACCGTCTAAAAATGACAGACTGCAGGATGAAGATAGTATAGACAGTGTTTACAAACTGCTTTTATGTGGTGCCTTGCAATAAAAACTGGATTGAAATAGAACTGATAGCAATTCTAATTTATTTTCAACATATGCCTGTTTTCAGGATATTGTCAGACGACACCCACCCACTCCGCTTTTAGATGAGTTGTTCTGCTAAGACAATTTTTAAACCTGCCATTATTTTTCTGTTCTGATTTTCCCCCCAGTTTGTTTCCATCTTCTCCCCGGGTTATGGCTGTTGGTGGCGAATTTATACACATGTGGTATATACACACAAGTGCTCTATATACACGCACACCGTCCTAAGGTGATGTTTCCCCCAGCAAGCCAAACTGTACTCCGACCAAACTGTGTTTATAAGAAACCCCGTTTATGTTAAATATATATTTGAATTGATTTCAGAGAGTTCAAATCCGACCTGGAAGAAAGTAGTAGGGTGTGTGGAGGTCTGAACGCGCGCGCGGCGATATTGGCACCTCTCCCTCCTGAACATGGATTGGTAGATTTCTGTAATATCAACAATGTAATCAGATATCTGAGCTTGTTCCCAATGCAAATACATTGCAATACTTGGATTTGAACCAGTTTACACCCGAATCCTAAACACGCTGGGCACTGTCCACCGGAAAGACCTTTTGCGTGAGCCTCATTCTCAGCTGACTTCAATGAGAACTCCAGTCTCGTGGACTTCAGTTTGGATTGGAATACTTTCAGGTGATGTGATCTAGCTATGGGATCGCAGCTGCTGTCCGAAAAGTACTTATCGGTACCTGTGGCCCAATGAGGTCAATCACGCTTCTTTAGATACTGATTAGGATCTGGCTGCCATTCCTATGCATTTCAGATCGATTTAGACCCAGGTAGCTGCGCTAACTAAGATTGGGCGGTCCGAACTAAATCAGGAAAGGCTGCAGTTTGTAATATGAGGCTTACTCTTTCGCCAAACTTAAAATATGTTTCCAATACCTCTGTCCTTTTACTCCGCATTTACTTATAGGCTAGACGATATGCCAAAACGAGTGTTCGAGATGGAGCCTCCAGGGCCAGACCTACTTTATATTTGACGGGGAGGGCGCTTCATCCACTAAAGGAAACCTGCTGCAACTAAGGCTCCTACGTCTTATACTCCTCTCTTAAGGACACTTCCTTGGACGCGAGTCCCCTTGATTTCACTCTAATGCACTACGTTAATGTACTTAGCATCGAAATGCCGTTCTTCCACATAGATTGCCATGACCTTGTCAGCATAGTCTAAGACTGGGGGCAATAACAGATGCGTATCTGCTGTTTTATAGACATATATAGCGCACTGTATTTATCATAGGGAAAGCCAGGTACTTTACCAAAACCTGACTACAAAGAATGTGACCTGAGTGCGATTCCACTTCTCTGTCAGACATCCACCATCCCTCTAGTCATTCCTTGATCATTGCATTTATTATGAAAGGGGTTTGCTCCCCAGCAGGCTTGGTTAACTGGCAATGTCTCCCCCAAAATCGTGTGGAAGAATGGGGTCCAAGACCTATTTTTTTTTGGGGGGGGGATATTGAGCTCTATCTATGTACAGCTGAAATATCTTTCCGACTAGGATAAGGACTTAACCGAAGCAGAATCTCGCTGATAATTCATTTGGTGGAGGGGGCTGTTCACTTCTACACCAGTCACCCCAGAATTTGTCTAACAATAGACAATTTGCCAGCTTAGAGAATGCAAAATTGCCCGCTGCTTCTTACCTAGTCAACATCATTTATTTCTGTTTCCAAGAAACAGTAAGTTTGGCACGAGATCTTGTTCAAAATTGCATAAAAGTGAGTTTCGTTGACATGTGCCTGGCGTAGGAAGAAGACTTTAGCTAGTTAAAATGGCTGAAAACGTGGACTTCGTGGAATCTGCCATTCTAGGGTGCTAGGTGAAAGTCTATTAGGTGGGCAAGAAAACCGTTAAATGTCTACACACACACACACACACACCAAATGTTGATCGGAGGGGGAGGGGAACATTCCTACCCAAAGTAACTTACAGTGCATTGCTGTGTGATACTCAGAATTAAGTCCCAATGTATTCAATCGGGCTTCCTCTCAGGTAAGTGTGTATCGATAGGATTGTAGCCTTACAGACATTAGTCCATTGCAAAAGTTGTCAGTACGTGGCACGACTTCACTAAGTAACCTTTGACAAGTTAACAGAGCCGGGGGCAGGTGTGCGAAGGGAAGTGGGGGGGGGGCGGTCCTCTGCAGTTATATTGACATTTTCTAGCATTGAACCTCGTCTTCGCCCTTCAGACAGTGGGAAGTCTCGTATTACCGTATCAAATCAAACAGCTTGATTTTAATATAACACCAATGCTATAAAAAAAACAAAGCACATACTAAGACCTACCCAAAGATATGAGGGTCTTATAATATATAAAGTTTAATAACACGAACAGGCATTCAAGGGCGAGATGATCTCCAGCTCCTTTAGACTGTGCAAACACAGTAAGAAGAATGGAGGGGAGAGCGGGCAAGAAGAGTAATGGCTTTTATTGTGATGTTTGTTTGTTTGTGCAGCTTTTGCTTTGTTCCGGAAGCCAAAGTCTCTCCCCCTCCCTGTGGTAGAGATCCATTTGAATCCACGAGTAAACTCGGTGTGCAGTTTTATAAACCGCGAAGTTCTTTATTTAGACCCACTTTTTTTTTTAAGGACGCTGTTTTTGAGGAATGCAATACGTTCACACTTCCAGCGTTAAGAAAGTAACACCACTTGTTAGCACAACTGTTAGCATACTGTTTCACACGCTTGCTCGGCGCTGGGTTTTCTAAGAACTGAAATCACTGCGCCCACGCTATTGTTATAACTACTACAGAAAAGTGAGAACAACCAAAGCCAAAGCTTTCGAGAAGCGGAAAGTGCAATGAACTTGAAGGTGCTGCTGTTGTTGCTGCCGCCGCCGCTAGTGCTACTGCCTGTGCTTTTTCACCCGAGGGAATCATCTTCTCTTCCATTGTAATTTCCAGGGCTCTCTCGAGATGCCGTTCAGACTCCCTTGAACTTTGTTAAACTTTCAGACCTCGAGGGCTAACTACTTCTCTGGCTAATTCCAGTGGATTTATCGCCGGGTACCATCTAAACCCCGCTAACTTTAGTATCTAATTTATCCAGTCCTCATTTGCAAACTGTCTCCTACCAAGTCGTGTCAACGAAAGGTCAACTCTACACAGCAGTTATGTTCACTTTCCTTTCCTAAAAAAAAAAAAAGGAAAGAGAAGGGGGGGACTAAGGAGGAATTCAAATTAAACCTTTTCTAAATACCTGTGAGTTCCAGTCACTCCGAGTTACAATTTAATAGAATGGGCGCATTAAGAAGCCATTCATAAGAATAGTTTAAGTTCATGTGAAAACGTGTATTTGGAGGAGGCTGGAAAACGCTCTATGCAGATATCATTTAAATTGCTAAAGGATATTTTAGGTGCATTATTTCCAACAATACTAGTGCTAGTGTGATTAATATTAATAACATTAATAATAATATTAAATTGCCCTTAAATCCTAAATGAATTATCTCAGAGCCCCGTGACAGCTTTGTTATTACGCCCTGGTATTAAAAAATGTAAATATCATGGCCTCGATCTCCTCAAAGTAGCTCCAGCAAAAACAATACCAGCAACAAAAAGTTGCTGGGTAGATTCAGTTTTCGTGCCATAAAGTCTGTCCGAGCCAACAGATAGTGATCATGCTTGTTCCTGTTGCGATTTCAAACGCCACAATAGTTTAACTCTGTCCTGTTTGATGTGAAAGTACTTGGGCAACGCTGCTCGCAAACAAAACAAAACATACACTCTCTCTCTCTCTCTCTCTCTCTCTCTCTCTCTCTCTCTCTTCCACACGTCACACACACACACACACACGCGCGCGCAGAGGCTATCCGAGCAGTGCCATTTTGCAATGGAGCAACGCATCACTTACCAAAGCTGGCGTGTAGATTTTCGGCAAATGCTGTCAGTAGGGTTGAGAAGTGAATAACTGGAGGAAAAGTTGGAAGAGGACTTGTGTGTTGTTGTTTTTAAAGGAAGCCAGAGGGAAGTTGAGAGCACAGCGCTCTCTTGCTCTTTCTGGCCGCCACCACCGAAACAAAGATCTGGGAGTTAAGAGAGCAAAGCCGTGCCAGATCTATACAGAAAGAGGGAGAGGGAGAGAGAGGGAGAGGGAAAGAGACGGGGAGATTATATCCAGGGCCAAATCTCAGTTCCACATTCCCTCCAGCTAAGCGAAAAGTGTAAACGCTCCGGAGGTAAGAGATGTGGCGGGAGGGGGAAATCTCCTGACAATAAATATTATTTTGTAAACAAAACAGCCTTCAAACAAAGCTCCAGGCTAGTGTAGGGGTTTTTTTGGGGGGGTACTTGTTAATTATTGGCAAAAAGAATGAAAGAGATACTAAAATAGGCTAGATAGTTTGAAAGGGAAGGGTCTAAACATCAAACTATGGATCTTGTTCTGTGTTTCTGCATTTTATTCTCTGTTACCCTAGCATTTTAATATCCCCCCCAAGAAAAAAAAGTATCTAAACATCTTTATTTTGGAAGAAGAAACCGGGGTTTAACTGGATCTATGAAGTATAGATTAATAGGCTAATTTAATGTGCGTAAACAAAGCAACCTTGCAACAGTGTTTTTAGAATGCAGTGATCTTAAATAAGGAAGATAAAAAGGAAGATGATCAACAGTTATGGGGGCGGACGTTTCTCCACCCACGTTTTGAACGAAACGAATCCATCTGTTTACACAGACATTGACTGGACACGTGATCAAGGTGTGCGCGCGTGTGGTTCTCTATATACTTCAATCCTCTTTTTAAAAGTCACCAAAATCTCTTACGTTACCCTGCCTAAAATATGCTCTGTGGGCGCAGGGTTGTAGGACTGCGACAAACACTTGCGGTCGTTGAAGTCTACATTTTTTTTAAAAAAAAAGTCTCTAGTTTTAAATTCCAACCTGGTGTAAACAAATGGTTGTAAATGATATTGGAGTCGAGACAGTAGATTTAAGCTTTTACTGTATTCCTATTTGCAGGCTCAGAGTTATTTCCTTGTCACATACAGTGCTTAGATGTCAGGGGTCTGAAATGGAACGCCGAATTGATTTGTTTATTTTGTTGCTGTTTTTAGGGCGAAATAACCTTGATAATGGCAGATCCTTTATTTCGGGAGGAGGGGGCAAGAAATATGGGAGGAGGAAGAGAGAGTGTCCACAAATGAGATGTGGTCAAATGCTATTCATGTAGCCTTTTCACTCCACCCATAATAGCCCAGCCACTAACTTTGAAAATGAGTCTCTAGTCTGAACCTGATGTCACCTTGAGGTGAACTGGATGAGAGGAAATTGTCATCGACAATTGGTGATTTCGTGTGTGTGTGTCTATATTGGGGGGGGGGGGGAGAGAGAGACAAAGCTGATTCCGAGTGAGGTTCCATTGCCTTGTATGAGGTGCCATCTATTTTACACGCCTTTAGTCCCACCTATAACTCAGAGAGGCTTAAGTACCGCTAAGCATTAAGTCAGTGCCCTCTTACAGACTTTAATGGCACGCTGAAGGGTGAAATCCTAGAGCTTTGACCGAGTTGTAAGGCTGGCTAAACATAGCTCGAGCAGTCACTGCTGCGTACCTGGTGTGTGATTTCCTCATTATGACAATGGGCTAGAAAACAATAGCTTCTTTTAAAAAGAAAGTAATTTTTATTTATGCGGCTTTTTCTCCCTCTTGGCCTATTAGGGTGGCTCTATTCTCATTTTACACACGTTAAATAGTTGTAAATGACACATTTACCTAGAAAGTTAGGCCAACTGAAATCACTGCACTTTCAGGTCCGAGGTTCCAGTCATATTTCACGCTGTTTATCTTTTAATTCCAAAAGAGTAGGACAAGATCTAGAAGTAAATTACGCCCCGGTGTAGATGGAATGGCGGAGAGAATGTGTGGGTTTTCTGGTCAGCACCCAGGACCAGAGAAAGCCTTTGGCCTAGGCAGACATCTCATCTGAAAATTATGAGTGCTGAGGAGTCCAGCTAAAGGATTCATTAAACGCGATAGGTTGTGCTCGTCCGACGTGTAGAGGCTTGGGAGAAAGGGAGGAGGGACAGACTGGAGGATATTTGACAGACAAGCCAGAGCTAAGCGTTAGGGTCTCACTCTGTAGCGAAAAAGCCACCGCTGGGGCCTTAGGAAAGATTTATTCGAGAGGCGTGGTTGGGCCCACCTAACCGTGGAATAAACAGCATTTGATAACATTATGTGATGTGGATATATGGGGTCGTGAGGAGAGTAAGAAATAAAGTTTTCTTTCAGAAACAGTACTGCGTGGCAACTCTAGGGCTTCCTGGTTCAACCGATGTGGAATGATTGTTCATGGAGTGGCTGCGATCGCAGAATTCTCCTTGAGAATGGTCTTGTTGCTGCTGCTATTGCTGCCGACGCCTTATAGAGCCTCTCGCGGTTTTTTTTCCGGGTGGGGGGGTGTTACAATGTTTGTTGTTTATCTGTCAAGGTTTATGAACCTTCTGTGCCTTGTTGTATTACGATATTGCTTAAACCATAGATGCCTGAAAACAAACACGTGCATATTCCCCTACCAAACTATTTTGGGAGCCTCGCCAACGGTTTCCCGATGATTTAGGCTCTGTGTGGTTACCTTCTCTAGACAGTTTAGGAAGTGCTGAGAGTTATAAATATGCAACAGCACGTGGAAGCTGTGCCCGAGCTTGAGGAAGGCGCATGCGCGTCGAGTCTACATCTAACGCCAAGCGTTGTGTGTTCTTAAAGAGAGCAGCCTGTTTCATGTGTGGCATTGGAAAACTCTTTTAGAGACCGCTGGCAGCTCCGATGTAGCCAGAAAGCACAGCGAAGCTTCTAAAAACGTGGTCTTTTCTTGTTTTCCAGGAACTCTCCTTAACAAAAAGCAAAGCAGAATACGTTACCTATCTCCAAATCCCCAGATTCGCTTTTCGTGAAAGAGGCAGTATCGGAAAGAAACCACGTGGCCTTACAGTGGTTTGTTTGTTTTTTTGTGTGGCGAGGGATGTGTGTGTGTGTTTGATGCGATTTATTTATTTGTTTATTTATTTTCCCCTCCCTATTTCTCTGTCGTTGCCCTTTGCCTTTTTTAATTGTAACGGTTTAAAACGCACCCACATGAGAAATAACCGAATTGGGTGACACATAATAAATATCATTAAAAGTATTGTCAAAAAAAAGGGGTGGTCGTAAAAGGACATTCGCAAACATAAACAAGTACAGGTATATATTTGAATACGTCTGTCTTTTATAATCCATATTTAAATAATTGTTATGCATAACAATATTAAGCACATTGCTTGCAAGGGAAGTGGCATAAACCCATGCTTCATACTCCCACTGAAATAAATGTGACTTCAAAGTGCTTTATTTTTGCCGGATCGTGCCCTAGCAAGCAAGATTATCACACACTACACATATATAAATACAGACTCTCCCAGGATAACGTGTGTACACACACACATTATCTTGGAGAAGCCAGCATGATTGGGTAGTTAATTTGATTTATTATTCTTCAAAAACACTGCCTCCAATAGGGGTGTCATCTGGAAACTTCATGCTATTTTGTACTATCATTCTAAGGCTGAAATAAATGTTACCAATTGATGACAGCTTCCAGCTGCACGGTAAAAATAGCCCTCTGGTTTCACATGATCCTGTTTCTTGTTAATCGAGGATGAAGCAGGCCTGACTTACAAAACCTAGAATGGGAAGGGTGGGTTTAAAGATTGAATTGACTTATTATTTTGGAATTGTTTATTATTTGTTTATTATTTTATACAAAGACTTATATCCTGACCATCTAGTGCTTATGTACTGTGTTACATACTGTGTAGGAGACAGATTGAAAAGATAGATTTAGATATACATAATAAAATTAAGAAATGGGCATATTACAATTGTACACAAGAAGCATAATGTGTGTGTGCGCGCATGTGTGCGTGCGTGCGTGCGTGCGCACATCCTATTTATTTTCTAAAATGAATAGAGAAGTAAGCATTTCTTTATTTTATTATATTGGTCTTTTTATAATCATACATGTACACACACTTAAGTTAACAAGTGGAATAAGTAGCAAACGTCTAAGAGTGAGGAATGTGTGTGTGTGTGTGTGTGTGTGTCTGTGTGTCTGTGGTGGATAGACAGAGTAAAGAGGGGGAGGGGGAGAGTGTACTACGGTAAGACCACACAAAAAAGCATCAAAGGCAATGTGGGAGGAAAGCCAAATAAAAATTAATTAAAATGCGAAGTTACCAAATGCAAAACAAGCAGGGATATGTGATTTGAACCAGTATGCATGAAATTTACAGCTATGCCATATAGTTGTCCATTAGATGCACATTAGATAACAGGTATGTACGTATCTGGTATATTTTTAGCTCCCAAACAAAAGTTTTATATAAACAGGGGAAACCATAACTAGGAGGCCCTATCGAAAACCCATGTAAAGGAATCTCAGCAGGTGTAAAAAAAGGGGGGGGGGTTTGTCAGGATTTCTGAGTGATATATAAATTGTCCTCTGCCTACTTTAAATTAAAAAAAAATCTAATTTCTGCAAACACCCTTTGTCCACAACTCGCCATCAAAACCTTCATAGCCTTATTTTGCTTTCTTCTCGAAAATGTTATCTGACTCTCTTTAACTCTTTGTAACTGGTGAATGGTCAGTATCTTTTTATTCTTACGTCATTCGAGCAGGTTAAGTCTATTAATGTGCGCATAAAGGCTACATAAACACAGCCAAGTAAATAAATACACCGAACAGGGCACTAATGCGGTTATAGGTGGATAGTGTAGGTATACGGAGGTATATGAAGTAGAAAAAGCGTAAAAGTGCCCGTCCATTTCTTGCGCTCAGTTCCTTTAAATACAACCGTATTCCCTTTTTCGACAAAAAGACGCCAGCTACCACTCCTCTGCCAGAAATATAGATCTTCCCATATAGATTTTCGGGGGGTTGTCATACTAACTTCAAAGAAAATCATGCGTCAAGTTTATTATTTAGAACTATTCTATCTCTGCTTTACCATCCCGCCTCCCTTTGAGAGCTCACATTGTAGGCCAGCTTGCCCTCTCATTTGCCTCGTCCCTCTCCTGCCCTTAGACTCCTATCCTAAACAGTTACTTGGAAGTAGATTCAATTGAATTTTACAGGGAAATGAATGGGAATCTCAGTCAGATTTCCGTGAGAAATCAATAATTCAAAATGGAATTTCGTTTTCTGATCGTTTCAGTGGAATGTCAGGCGGAAACCGAGAGTCTGCATTATTTAGGATTGGGGTATAAATATGCTCTCGAGCAAAGCAAATTTCTTTTTTAAACAACAAGAGAGAATTGTAGTTTATGTTTTTCGTTTGTAAACAAAATTATTCCTGTTGTAAAGCATGCAACAGATTGGCCACTCTACTACTGTCGAAATTCCACGTGATCTTGCGCTACAAACCCTTTTATTCCGAATGTAGCTCCTTCTTAAAAAGCTCCATTTTAAGATTTAACAGAACCATGTATACTCAGAAGTCAATCGTATTGACACCAGTGGTTTTTACTTCAAAGTCTGCTTTTGATTACATCCCCTATCTCGCAAGTACGGGCTCCTATTTTCTATTTACAGAAAGTATGGGAGGGTGATTGATAGCATTGGAAAAAATAGTTTAAAACGTAAATATTTATGAAAACTTCAGGTTGCAGACAGCTTCTGCAAGCATGATAAAAGTATGATCTTGTCTATTGCGTGTTTACTCGTCTGTAAATTATACTGAGTTAAATGGGTGTTACTCCCAAGTAAATGTACACAGGATTGCAGCCAGTGAAGTCTACCTGCGGTTTGTGTGTGTGCCTATAAAACCCGCACGAACATAATCATATCCACACATTTTGGACAGTGTTTCTGGGTGGTCTTCAAAGGTTCCGCATTGGCGTACAGAAATCTTACATCCTTTGGAAGATGACGCGGAGTCTGGGAATAAAACAACATCATCTGAGCTACAGGCTGCTGCCTCAATAATCCAAACGCGCGGCTCTCCATGCCCCACAAGCCCGCTTCTGCATTGTCTGGAGTTTCTGCTAAATAGACTCTAACAATTCATATTTCTCAGCCAGCGTTCACGTCTTTCCATACCTAATAGCCCATGAAGAAAAGTATGAAATATACATCTCACGAAGCAGACATTAAAAGTACCCGCACAATGAGAGACTGGGTTGGAGTTTAAAAGGCCATTTAATGCAACCTCTCTTCTTAATAGCATTCTTGTCAAGTATTTTTTAAAATAATAATAATAATAATAATGATCTTCGCCAGGTATTGATTTATTCAGTAAAAGAGTTAATTAAGCATTCTTACAAGAAGCCACGATCTCTCTCCATATATGTGTGAGTGTGTGTGCGAGTGTGTGTGCGCGCGCGCGTGTATAAACACACACATACATATAAATAGTGCGTGTCTATTTATCTGTTCAAAACCAGACAGATGCAATATTGTAATTAAATGTATTAAACTTTTAAAACATTCTAGTGCCCATCGCTGAGTTGTGTAACCAAATATGTGTGGCTGACTGGTTATTCCAAGAAACATGTTATTTTATAGGTCGTGGGGTTACTATGGGGGGTTTTTTGGCGGGGGGGGGCGGTGTTACAATACAAGTTCAAGCATAGATAGAACTTAGTTTTAATGATGTTCAAAATAGTCTGATTTGAAAATGACAGAATACTCGGTATTGGTAGCTAGGCAATCCGTTCAGATAAAACATATTTCTAAAACAAACTACCACTGGAGAAGAAGAATAAAATCTACACCCAAAGAAGCTATGGCATTTATCTTTTAAGATTCTTCTAGATTTTGTAAAAATGAACCGATGATTCCTTTCAATCATGCTGGTGGTGGGCGGGTAAGGGAAGATAATATTGTATATTGCCCTATATCTTCTTTCCTTTTCCATTTAGGCTCGCATACTAAATCGCTGAAACTGCTACTTTCCCGCTAAGGCTAACGGTCTGGAGACGACTAAACTTTATCATTGCATTTCTTTAGGGTTAAATGAATACCCAGCGTGTCTTTGGCCGCAGTTCCTCCGGGTTGCGCCTCAGCCTCTATGGTTCTCTCGAACTTCTTTCAGTATCTGTAGGCCCTGCAAGGTGGCGCTCTTTGCACTGGAAGAGCTGGTAAATGAGCTTCTCATTAGAATAACATTTTCTAGGAAGTGAAGTTTAAAAAAAAACACAAAACAGGCTCTCCCATTTCTTAACTGCTTCTTTCCGACTGAAAAGATCTATAAGACATCGCAGCACACCTCCGCGGCCCAGACCCTACTTCCTAAGGGTCCAGAGAGGCCTATGTAGATTTAAGTTAAGCATTCCAGCAAAACACCAAAACACAAGCTTCTCCTTCCCCCATGACTCTGTTTACAAAAATCCTGCACAAAATAATAAATAAATACCAGGACAATATATACAGTGAGTAGCTAGTAGACATGCGTATTAAGAACTGGGATAACTTGGGGATCCAAACCAGCTTCACTATCCCCAAATCCTCATCGCCGTTGATGCTGCGGCTGACTCGCTGAACTTCTAAATATCTATATATCTATATTTTAAAAGAAGCTGTTAAAATGCCATCTTGGCCTACAAGAGAGGTCAGCAGGTGCAATTCACTCTGTGACATAATATCCCAAACACAGAGAGCTCATGATCTGTGTTGTCTGTTGATATGTTGTCTGCTTAATGGGGCGATCATGCAACCTACACCAAGGAACAAAGCCTAGCGGTTCCTACAAGCGTCGCTAAGTTAACGGAAGCACCACAGCTTGCAAATCTATCAAACTAAACTGCAAGAAAGACAATCTGATTTAGAGAAAAAGGCGTTCTGCCACAGTCATTAAGCACAAGTAATTTAGATTTTTTTAATATATATTGTCTTCTCATTTACAAATTTACTGTATCACCGCCAGCCAATGGAACGAATTTCTTAAGTAAATGGGGGGAAATAAAAGAGATAATCAAACTACATAAACTCCCTCCCACCCTCTCTGGGTTTGTTTTATTTTGCTGCTGTTGTAAGGAACAACTCTGGCAAAATTATAGTAAAAAAATAGACCAACTGCAAACACAGAACGGAGCATCTAAACAGAGGAATATAATATAATATAATGGTGTGGCTTTGGGGGTAAGAGGTGAGGATCGCAGAAGGCCTTGCAAGAATAAAAAATGACTTTGCTTGTGATTTCAAATGACTCAGATTAAATGATACCTAAAAGGTTCTCAAATTTAAACATATGAATTATTTTCGCAATTACTGACTGTAGCAAATCCATTTTACGATATTGTGGCAACACCTCATCCTTTTTTCTTCCCCCTGACAAGATTTGCATGGTCGTAAGCAATCTATTGCTACTCTGCTGTAGTTGTTGTTATTGTTATTATTAGGAGTCAGCAATGGTCATTTAAATTATATTGCAGCCTAAAACTTTTGTTTCATAGGGTTTTCTATAAATACTAATTACATCCTACCCTAAATGCCAGCAGGGGCACATCAATTTATCACATTAATATCAAAGTTGCTGGTCTAGTGATGACATAATGGTAGTACAGTAGGACAAGGAGTGGAAGTCATGGGGCAGGATTCTTGGTCCAGTCTGTATACTGTCCTGAAAACTAGCTAAGTTGCAGCAGAGCAGCAGGCTTAGTCAATAAGGATTCCTACCACGGATTATGGGATTTCAGAATCTTTAATAAGGTACGAAATGTTACCAAACAGTTCTGTAAACTAAATTGTACATACCAATTCTTCTAGCCATAAATATTGAATATCTGTAACATGTATAACCGGACCTTTACATGCGGATAAATATGGAAATTAGGAAGTATATACAGTATGTGGTTGTATTTGCCAAAAGCAATGGACAGGTTATAGTTTATAGCTTTTTTTTTTTTTAATACCACTTTACATAAACAAATGTAACAGTTTGACACGCAGATCCAGGCTTGCACTATACGAATTTCTTGACAGGACGTGTAACAACATTTTACTGCACTACTTAGACTGGACTTTGGGACGAAATGTTTGCACTTTATACAAAAGAAAAAGCACATTAATACCAATAATATTCTGTTAGGTCGACGTTTAGACTGTAATAATACAAAGTAATTCACATTTTGGTACACATTTACTAGAACATCCTTGCCATTCAGTACAAATAGATGATTTGCTACCTCCTTCCCCCCCACTTTTCAACCTCCTCCCCTATCCCCCTCCCCTATTCCCCTCCCCCCACATATATATGCAAAGACCACAATTCCACGTATCCCCTTATTCAACTTGTGGTATAACTATTTACAAAATCAAACAGTACATTGTAAGCTAGTATTTCTGTATTTACAGAAAACAAGGCGCTGCCCAAAGAGACATGCAGTTGAAGAACTCCAGTCAGTGGTTCCATTAAAAAGCCCTGCACATCGGCAAGATGGCCCAATAACCCTGCTCTTCTCACGCACTCTAGAAAAAAAACCATTTGCTTTCCAAGCCTTTGCCCCAAACACGACAAAACCAAAACAAAACAACAGAAATTGAAGAAGAGAGGGAGATAGATAGAAAGAGAGAGAGAGAGAAAGAGAGAGAGAATTCTTGATTTGATTCGGTCCTGGGTCTATGGGCAGCATTAAAAAAAAAAATCAAAACACACAAAAAGATCGATTTTCAAAGTGTTCATTAATTTTTGGAGTCTTTTAAATAGGTTGGATTTGCATTTGTTTGTTCGTTTGTTTAAACGTACCATTCGTTAAAATTTGACGTGAGCGTGCTGTGGCTGGACGTGTGGTGGACTGCTGACGATGAAGGGGATAAGGAGCTTGTGGTCTGGTTTTCTGTGGATGGAGAGACGATTGTTGGGGGGGTTGAAGATTCATAGCCTGAACTGGCAGCGGGAGAAGGCTGAGACCCCTGGGAGGACGATTCGTGGACCTAGAAAACAGAAATGAATAACAAAGGGAAATGCTTGAAGTGTGTGTGGATTCACACATAGATATACGTGTATCTCTGGGTGCACACCCACCCACCCACCCCTGGCTAGATAAATATATAAATATTGTTACACCCATGCAAACAATATGCACGTATGCATCTGGCCCATTTACTTGCCCAACATGCTAAATCACGGAGCTGAGCTCACAGATTGAACTCTAAATGCCACGGTGGGGGGAGGGTGGCGGCGCGGGGGAAGCGTGAAGTTTGAAATACTGCTTCGCTAATCAGGATGTTGGCTCATAGAAACGCCGAGCTCTTAACTTAACTATACACCGAGATCGCCTGTTCTCAGCTAATTTCAGGGAACTGCCATGCAAGATAAATACGGCCCTGGGATACACAAAAGAAGAACGATATCCTAGCGGAGGCTTGAACAAGAAACCCAGAGTTTCTATGCCTGCCTGTGTCTCTTCAGACTCCCCATCGAGTCTTTTTCTTTAAATTCTCCCCCTGAAGCAATGCACAACCCCAGGCTAGCCCAAACCGGGATCCATTGTGAGACAATTTACAGCGTAAAGAACTGGAATCCCGGGTCTCCAGAAACGAAGACTTTCCACGCCTTTAAGCAACGTAATCACTTCTCCTTTAATAAACCTTTCCAGAGTGACAGAACAATACGGGCTCGTCTCCCAGTTTCCTGTCCGGAACGTCGCGTCACTACTGTATAAACTACTGTTTATAAGGAATAAATGTTTATTTCCCTCCCCCCTCCCCCCTCCTCCAGTAAATAGCGGTGTGCAAAGTCGATGGTGGAAGGAGAGAGGCGAAGGCCACCCGGCCCAAGCAGATCCCAATGAAAAGAGAAGCTTAAGGGGGGGGGGGAGAGAGAAACTACGTCTAGCATTTACCTTCATGTGTTTTCGGAGGGAGCTCGGGTGCGTGTAGGACTTATCGCACATTTTGCAGAGATAAGGTTTGTCTGAAGTGTGGACGTGCATATGCTTTTTGCGATCGCTGCTGTTGGCGAAGCGCCTGTCACAGCCCTCGAATTCACACTTAAAGGGTTTTTCACCTATTACAAAAACAAACAAAGTCGACCTAATTGGAAATCTGGCACATAGATTTTTATAGTATGGAGCAACACCTACAGCCAATTCCAACCCCCACGTTACTGAACAAGAGTAAATTAAATCAAAGCCTGTTTTCTTTCCCCATTTTTCTTATCTTTCTTTTAAACAGCGAACTGTGGCATGTCACCAGAAAATGAACGCCTGGCAAAGGACTACATTTGCACACAGTTTTGGAAGGAGGGGAAGGTTTGTTGCCACTTTTATGGCTAAATTTGGCGTTTGTTTACCTTCCCTTCCTTTCCTTATTTATTACGTAGTGTACACATAACCTTCCACGGCTGCACAGTAGTATTAGTTATTAAACTTGCAGTGCATTGCACACTTCTGATTAAACTGTTCAAATCACAATAGCGCCAGCTTTAGATTTTTTTAAAAAAAATTAGATAAACACACGACAGGTTGTGGGATTTCTTTTTCCAAAAGGAGAGGGAGAAAGAAAAGACAACACAAGAAATATTAGAACAGGGAGCTGGTGATTTGCGAGTGATTCCAGCGCTCCCAGCCCCCACGTTTCCTTGCAATAATACATAAACTCGTACAGCTCAGATTACTTACAATAGCCCCACATAATTAAATATTTACAGAGGGTGAGAAATAGATAGCAAGGAAAGCTGAGGTTAGGTAGCCATATATTTAGCAGGATTTCTCACTGTAAGACAGTCAGTGCCCTCGACTACCAATTAATTAAAACCAATAAATTTTAACAATTCAGATCGCTGCCATCTTTTCCCCTCCACCCCACACCCTAATCTCCCCTTTTTTTCCTGAAACATTTAGAGCCCTACCTTATATTTGATTTTTCCCACTTAAAAAAAATAAAGAAAAAGAAAAGCAATGTTTGGTTTATAGTGCCAATTAATTCACCAGCTGAACTGAATCCGGCTCTTGGTGTGGATTTGTTTAAGAAAGGAGCCCCCCACCCCTATATTTATTCCCTAATCCCCCTCCCTCCCCCTCCCCCCTTTGATTTGTTTTGAGCTGCCTCCTTCTTGGAAAGCGCCAGAGTTCGCTTCAACAGGCAACGGGCGGCTCGGCCCGGTCGGTTGGTTTGGGAACGTACCTGTGTGCGTCCTTTTGTGGATCTTGAGATTTTCCGAGCGAGCGAAGACTTTCCCGCATCCCGGGAAAGGGCACGGGAAAGGTTTCTCCCCCGTGTGGACTCGGATGTGGTTGACCAGTTTGTATTTGGCCTTGAAAGGCTTCCCTTCCCTGGGACACTCTTCCCAGAAGCAAATGTGGTTGGACTGCTCGGGCCCGCCGACGTGCTCCACGGTGACGTGAGTCACCAGCTCGTGCATGGTGCTGAAAGTTTTGTTGCAGGACTTTTTGGGGTTGGCCAACTGCTCGGGCTCGATCCACTTGCAGATGAGCTCCTGCTTGATGGGCTGGCGCATGTAGCGGAAGAAGGCCCCCGGCCCGTGGTGGGCTGCCATGTTCATATTCATGTGGCCGTAGCCGTGCAGCTGCGGCGAAGCGTAATGTTCGGAGCGCGGGCTCGTCACCTGGCCGTACTGCTCCGGCCGGCCGTACATGTCTCCGGAGAAGCCCAGGCGCATCTGCCCGTTGACCACGTTGGGCGACGCGTGGCCGGTGGCTTGCTCGTGGAGGCCCGGGAAGAGGAGGTGGCCCGCCGCCTCGCCGTGCCCGTGCGGTCCGCCGAAGCTGCCGGCCGCCGAGGCGAAGAGGCTGTGCTGGGCGCTGGCCGCCGCCGCCGCCTCGCCGAAGCCCCGGTTGCGGAAGAGAAAGTCCCGCGTGGAGTTGAAGGCGGCCGCGCTGGAGTACGAGCCGACGTGGCCCGGGTGGTGGTGGTGATGCCCCAGCGCCGCCGCGGCCGCGTAGCCAGGGGCCTGCGAAGTGAAGGCGGTCTGGCCGGCCGAGGCCAGCTCGTGGCTGCTGGGGTTGAGCTTGAAGGCGCCCATCCCGGCGTCGGCGAAAGGGTTGATGCCCAGTCCCACCTCGCGCTCCGTCACGTCGCCCGTGGCGTGGTGGCGAGAGGAGCCGAAGGTCGTCACTCCGATGGCGGGGTACTGCGGTCCGGCATCCAGCAACATCTTCTCCCGGCTCTCAGGCAGCTGCGGCAGCAACCGCCGAGGAAAAGTGATGCAAAAATGAAATAAGATTTAAGAAAATATAAATTAAGGAGGAAAGGGGGGGAAAGGACGTGGAAGAAGTGGGGGTAAGCAGCAGCAGCAGCAACAGCAGCAGCAGCCAACAAACTGCCGGATCAGCCGACGAGGAAGAGAGCCGCCGTCGCCGCCGCCGCCAATCCAAGCAGCCTCTCTCTCTCTTTCTCTTGCAAAAGTCCGCGCGACGTTCACCACTAAAGCGACCACATCAGGAACTCCCCCTTCGGCATCCGCGCACCCAAAACACACACACGCACACACACAAAACGAGAGGGTGGGTGAGGGCTTAGGGGTGGGCAGAGCCCGCGGAAGAAATCTAGAAGCTGCAAAAATTGGAGAATAAGAATAAAAAAGACATCGGCGCGCGCACAGAAAAACCGATCGCCCCCTCTCTCGCCTCTCGGACTGCACTTTTTCAGGGGGGTTCAGTGGGGAGGAGGGGAAGGATTCAGAAGACTCCGCTCGCGAATAACAATGGTGAAGAGAGAGGAGGAAACAGGCTCAGACGGGGGAGGGGGGAGCAAAACAAAAATTAAACTTCCTTCAGTTCTGGTTTTTTTTTTTAATTTAAAAAAAGAGGCTAGAGGAATGTAGCGGACTAGCGAGCAATTTTCTCTTCTCTTCCAGTTCTTGCACTCTTTTCCCCCTTCCGTCTCTTTTCCCCCTCCTTGGGCTTTTTTCCCCCTTCACTTTCCTTTTTTCCCCCTGCTTTGTTAAAAAAAAAAAAAACGGCGCAAATCATGCACAATATTGTCTTTTGCGGTTTATCTTCCTGGGGAGAAACTTTCACCTCCTCAGCCGGGCGGTGAACGCGAGACTGATAGCGGCAATCATTCCTGCAGATAAATGAATTGAAAAGACGACACCGTCCCCCCCTTGATGAATGGGAGAAGGAGGAGGAGCTACGTAAAGACCGACGTCGCTGATCATTGGTGCCTGGCGGTTCCCACTTTCGCTTGCAACTCCCTCCTTCCTCTCCAACTAAGGGTGCGCAAAACCTTTCTTCTCTCCTGATTGGCCAGCTCAGCTCATCAATCCCAGGTATTGTGAAGCGCATTGACATCGCTTTTGACAAACAGGCTTGTACAGGAGTAGCAACTTTTTATATACATAAACATATATAATATATAGATATAGATATATATTTCGGCTCGGCAATATTCCAAAGCTCTCTTTTCTATAGCTGTTTTATGGAGATAGAGAAAGATGTAGATGTTATTCCTGTGCCTATCTTTTCCTTCTTTCTTGTGATGGTGATGCTTGGTTCCTGGAGATCGAGATCTTTGAACAACACAACTTTTTAAGGAGTTGCCCAGGGAAGTCCTTTTGTGACTTGCTCCTTTTCCATTTGGGCTTCCTCCTTGTTTTCTTTCAGATGCTCTCCAAAAAGCATGTGTTGGTTACATTAGATTTTGCTTTAAAACAGCAGGCGTGATTTCTGTGGGGAAACGGCTGTAACGTTCCATCACTTTGTTTTTTTCTGAATTATTTTTTAGCACCCATCAAAAGGCAGGTGGGTGAGAGCGCTTAACTTTCTGCCTGTGTGTTTGTTGTGTGTGTGTGTGTGTGTGTGTGTGTAGTGTAGTGTTGTTATTGTATCTCCTTGCACTTTGTTTCTTGTTTTTCTTTCTTTCTTTTTTACGCGACCTCTTTCATTCAGGTAAAAAAAAAAAAAAAAAAGACTGTATTTTTCCCCCCTAAAGTTGCTTTTGTCTCTTCTGTGCTGCATGGAGCTTTTGGATCCTGGGGTTTTATAATGTATTTGAAATCCTCACTAGATAGGAGCAATATAAATTTTCTGACGCTCGAACCTTTTCTAGTTCACAAATCAGTCACCCTTGTCACATTTATTGAAATTCCTCAACTTGCCACACCAGGACGGTGGAAAAAGCAGGCGGCGCCTTTGTTGCTGACCAAGCTTGTGATCGCCAGAGAAAATTTACTTACCTTCAGATGAGTGAGCAGAAAAAGAAATAACACTCCCTTTGATTTAGTTAGGAAAATGCAGACATTTGGATTCAGTGCAAACATACAACACTTGCTTGTTTTCTAGATGCAACCCCTCGATTAACCTGCCTTTACCCAACTCAAGTCTATTGAAAAACTACGGATAGTTCTTCTTTGTTCCTGTTACAAAGACCCATTGACTATATATTAAAATGATTGTCGAGATGTAGAAGTATGGTTACTTAAAAAGAGACAATCTTTGTGACTCAATCAATTAAGCAAAGCAACTTGGGTATGTTATTCCCGATGCCTGTAGTTTTGAGAAAGGGTGCGTTTTGCTGAGAACAGTGTTTTTAGTTTTGGTTTTTTTAAAAAAGCCATAATAATAATATTTTAACCTGGACCATCCCCAACCCCAATACAGAAAATGTGAGCCTGTGTATTAGACGGAGACGGAGAGGGATGTTAATAAATGTTAACTAGAAATCAAAGCCCTTCGGGTTTTGAACCTTTGTCCAGCCTTTATGTGACTTCGCTATGACTTTCCCCTAACCTGATTTATCCTGTTTTCTGTTAAAGGAGTTAAGAATCAATTCCCTTGGCAGATAAAAGTGCACGAAAAATATTTCCTATTTCAGAGCTGTATATTTCAGTAAAATGTGGGAGGGGCACACTGTTTGGTTTAAGTAAAACAAAAACCACCTTTTTACTGCCATTCGGCAGTGTAATGCTATATATCAGATTTCCGAGTAGATTCAATGCATAAAGGAGGATATTCGGGGCAGTTCTATTAGCACGGCTTCATAGTTTCTGACCGATAGCGGAGGTAATGCTGCTTGCATGAAAGAAGGCTTGCACACACAAACGCACGCACGCATACACACAATGTTTGTGTGTTTGTGTGTATGTGTGTGTGTGTGTGTACACAGACGCATACAAACACATACACACATACGTACATACATACAAGCACACATCTAAGGTCCTAAAGCAACAGGTCTGAAGCATCTTCCCTTGATAAGGGAATATAAAGAGTTTTCATGTGTTAGACTTGGTATATGTAATGAGATCTTGCTCTTTCGCCCTCTCGCTCTAGTATGCCTAATCCCAGAGCGACGGGCAAGAATCTCAGGAACGTTTGGTCCCAGAGAGAATAATCTACACATACTTGAAGTTAGCAAAAGGGAATAGATTCGCCTCTCCAAAATGCAGAGCAACACTTAACCCCATCTCAAGAGTCAACAACCGTGGAAGGGTACAGTCCAAAGTTTGTTTGTTTGTTTGCTGTTGGGAACACGTTCAGATATAAAGTCCATTTGTGTGTGAGTGTGTGTGTGTGTGTGTGTGTGTGTGTGTCTGCGCGCGCTCTGTGTGCAAGTGTTGTGGGCTGCAGAAGTTATCAAGTGGGATTTGCGGCATGCTCTCTGCAGGAAACGAAAGCTGCTCCAGTTCAAAGCCACATGCACCAACGTGACATATAAGCCATTAAAATATCATCCTGAAGGTTCATTTCTGCCTCTCCATACAATCCCCAGCTGCTCCCAGAAAGCAAGAAAAGAAGAAATGAAGGATGACCGCCTCGATGAAGTCGCCCAAGAGGTGTTTTGGTTTTGTTTGATCCAACCGCTGCCCACCCTACCCCCTCTATCCCACCCCCCACCCCCCAGCCTCTCCTCTCGTCTCCCTCTGTCTTTCGACTTTCTTCTTTTTTTTGGTCAGTTCTGACATGCTAGGCAGAAATGAGGGGATCTCTGCTTCAACAGGTGGAGTGGGGTAAGTGACTGAAGTGGTGATCAAGGGGTGGGAGACGCGGGGCGGGCTAGGAAATGCGGCTTCCCTTCTGCCAGTGTCAGGCCAAGCGCTGGAGCAACCTTTCACCTTCAGGAGGCTTGTTATGTGCATGAATGAACCTTAGGAGCCCCCCCCCCTCTTCGCACACACTCTGCGGATGTGGTTTGGCACCTTTTCAGGCACGTGGGCAGAGACTTTCCTCCACGGGAGACTGCTGGGAGGTAAAGCTGCACCTGGCCCCACCGCCAAAGGCGGGCAGGGCTTTCCCTTCCCCGACCCGAAGGTCCACGCCGCCAAGTGGATCGGGGCGTTTGTGATCAAGGTGCTTCCCATGGTGCCGCTGGGACAAGCGCCCTATATCTGAACGCCCACTACAGGAGGGCAAACGGAGAAAAGAGAGGGCAGCGAAAGAGATGCGGTTGCCTCGGAAGAGAGGGAACAGGAGGCGGAGAACATCAGAGTGTGTATCCTAAGCAGACAATGCCCTAGGGTGCCGAGCGTTAGAGAAGAGCGGTTATCTCGGTCCACCTCTGCTCCAGCCTCCCAACCGTGGAAGATGAGTCGCTGCTTTGGGCTCGAGGTGCAGGGGGGAACCGAGAGGCGGGGATTGGTCAGCCCAGGTCTTGCTCCCCCTTGAGAACTCGGCACCAGTTTCTCTGTTTCAGGCACTCTCTCCTGCGCAGTTAGGAAGGAGTTAACCATGTCTGTGGCTAAAGGTCTAGTAGCCAAGACTTCGTAAGCTTTTCACAATGGACCTTCCATTCCCATCTCGATCAGGAGCTCTCCGTAATCGGGTGACACTCCCACCTTCCTTACACACAAACACAACACTCCAGCATCATTTAACTCCTTGTTTCTTTTTTTATTCGTGCAAAAATGTCTACCAACCTGCATGGTGTGTGTGTGTTTTTTTAAAAAAAACACACCCAAAAAACAACCACCACCAAACCCTTTTGCTGTTTTATTTTGCTGCATTTTTATTTTATTCTTTAAAGAGAATATCTGTAAAATCTGGATCAGAAGGAGGAGGGCGACAGAGCTTTAGGCTATCCAAGTCTTAAAGGGAATCGAGAAGGATTTCCACCAAAGTCACATCTCCCCCGCCATTCTCTCTCTCTCTCTCTCTCTCTCTCTCTCTCTCACACACACACACACACACACACACACACACACTATCTTGGTCTGGCTATTTCTCGCAGTGGCGAGACCGGTGAAGCCCGTTGCATTTCCTTGGCTACTGTTGATCATGTAGTTAATCAGTTTGGATAAGTGTTGAAGGCTTGAGTTCTTGAAGTGGCCGGCTTTGGAAACACCCCTGGAGCTTGACCTCTGACCTGCGACCGGGAACATGTGCCGGGCCCACCGTATCCGGGACAATGACTCGAGTGTGTAGCCGCGCGCCCGCGCGCCCGCGCGCGCCCGCCTCTGTGCACATTGGTTCGCCCTTCCGTTTCGAACGACTAGCTCAACCTGATTTCCTAACCTCCGTCCAAGAATAGAGTTGCTCTAATGCTCTCCGCAAACAGTTTGTCTAGCTCTTGAAAGGCAAGATCTGTCCAAGTGTCTTCTTAGTTACTCTATAAGAGTAATAGACATTTAGGACTACCTTGAGCCTTGTATGCTCAGTCTCAGAGCGTTGAAAAATATATGTTATGCTTTTAAAACAATATGCGTAGGGGAGGCGGATTCATTGCAGCTTCCCTTGCCTCAACTAGGCCGTTTGAGGATGGAAATAGTTCATAAGAAGAACCCCCAAATTCCGCATGGTATTCCAAAAAGTCAGCTGGATCTGTAAAAGATTTGCTGGAAGTTTATTAGAATGGCCGGCTGCATCGAGAGTCGGGTTACCGGCCATGATTTGAGTGCTGCCAAATTGTTTTTAGTATGGAAATAGAGGCTGTTGACTAGCCGACCTGCAGCAGAAGTCCAGCCTTTCTGGATGTAAATACCACACGCGCGCGCGCACAAACACCTACGCACACATACACAGGCTTGTTCCATCTCAGAAGTGCATCTCATACAATAAAATAATCTCACGCACTTCTGGAATGGAATACATAAGAGTGAGTTCGGGCTGTAAACAGACGCTATTTACAGTGCCCCCTAACTTAAACCCTTTTGAAAATTCGGGAGAAGTGCGTGTCAAACTTTGAACCAGGAGAAAATAAGTGTTAATAAGTGAGTTTAAGGTATATAATGCCGGGTTTTTTTCTCCGCATTCATGGACCTTGCACCTATTTCTTCTCCTTTTTTCGAGCCAAAAAGAAACAGGAAATCCTATCTTTCCCCCTCTTCAGGTCAGAACACTACTTCGGTGTTAATAATAATGCCAAATTTTATATGATGTGCGGAGACATTGCACTCCATCTTGATAGTATTTGAGGAAATCTGGCCTCTGCCCCCCCCCCATCTGTTTATTTTTAAAAATTAAAACGTATTCCAGAATAAAAATAATTAATAGCATCATAACAATTTGTAATGATTCAAAAGTGTCAAGTTTGGGCATCCCATATAAAGCCCCTCCTTGATTCAATAACTTCCTTGAGCATTTTAAGAGTATTTATTTATTTCACTCCCATTGGAAATCTTTCTAATGTAGTTTTTTTATAAAAACAACAACAACTACAAGCTATACAAAACCCCTCTTTGAGCTCACATATTTGCATTATTTGGTTCTTATGAAATTATATGAAGTCTATATTACTCTCCTTCCTATCTCCCTTTCGGGAATATATATCCAGAAAGAGCTCATGCAACAATATTTAGACTTGGTCATTTACTTCCTCTGCAATTTGGCACAAGGGTTATCGTCACTCCTTCCTATTAATCCTACTTTACTGTTCACATTAACCACTAGCACTAAGTCATGGGCTGAATCTATTGCTTTTTGAAGTCTGCTCTTAAGTCTTAGCATCTGCTCTGAGAGCTCCTCTCTTGGCACAGTCAGGCCATTGGTTCTTCTTTGAAAAGTAAGAGTTGGACGGTGCAAAAGCGGCAGCTTTAAAGCACCTCATCTTTGGCTGGAAGAGTCTTGCAAACAAACACGACGATATTAGCGCTGAAAAGTTTAATATTAGCTCTGAAAAGTCCATAAACAATGCAGCGTCGTCGGTGGTAACACTTCTCAGTGCTCAGCCAGGAGGTATGTGTCAGATCAAAGCAGAATTCTGGAAATCTCCTGTCCTATCTCTTCCTCTAAATCAGCCCTAGGGTTGTTCTGTAATATATGCACGAAGTTTTGAAATGTTTTATTGTAAATATATTCCACCTCTTCCATCTATCCCCCCTCCCCCCTTCTTTACTTCTGCCATATTTTGGCGACACAAAGACTTGAGTTCCAAAACAATTTGAGGTTTTTATTCGGGATGGGGGTATTAAAAAAAAAAAAAAAGACTTCACGCCATTCTTCAATTATTTATCATTTGCATATAAACTAGACACTTTAAAAAATATTGCCACTTTTCTTCTCCTGAACAGGAACCAAGTTAGAAAATAAGGCACAAGGGTCCCCTTGTAATGAGGAAAAGAAAACGACTTTACAGAAACCTTCTGGGACAGTCAAGTAAGTTAAAATATGACTTTCTTTAAAAAAAAAAAAAAAGCCCAAAGACAATATATGATTCCTCCCCTCTAGTGTTTAACTTGCTTGCATAAACACAAATCAGCCACACAAGGTCCCACCAGCAAGTGCTTAATCCTGCTCTCTGCCTATTCATTTGGAGGTTCTAGAATTAATATTTGACAACTCTCTCATTGAAACAACAACCCCTGACCCTCTGTGATTGCATTGTCACATTATTCTATGACATATTCATCTTGCATTAATTTACGGGCGATTTGATTGGAATGAGGTTTGACATGTATTGGATCCTATTAAAGAAGAAAGCTTTGATCTTGGCGATGGGGTTTACATGATATGTATCATCGTTACCCGGTATACCAGCTTTCCACAATGTGGTGGCTACCCAACTTCCACTATGCGAGGAGTTAAGTAGGGCATTGATTGACATCTTATCTGACAGGAATACCTTAATCTGAGGCACTAGATTAAGTATTCCATTTGAAATAAACATTTGATTGGGTTGATCTTCAGTAATTCAAGTTTTGAACTGGTGGAAGGAACAGGATTTGAAGCCATCCTATCATCATAACTGGTCATTACCTTCTACCTATTACCTGCTTTGTCATCCTTTCCTGCAGCTTAGCCCAATTAGACATTAGTTTTCAGCAATAAAAGGCAGGGCATATTAAAAGGGGGGGAAAGATACAGAATTTCTCCTTTATTTTCCATCAGTATTTTCCGTCATATTTTCTGAGCCAATACCTTCCCGAATAAAAGGGAGGGTTCACGTTTAATTCTCATCATTATCTTGCGGCGATTCTTCACCAATCCTTCCACGTGGCTCTTCTTGATTTTGGTGAATTCCTTCCCTTCTCTTAAGTCGCCCGGCCGCCTAAATGCTGAATAGGTGATCAGGAAACACGGGCTTCCCCCTGTATTATTCTCTTACAGCCCATCAACAACTCAGTTAATCCCCCAGATAACTTGGGTTTTAAATGGATTGTTTCCCTCGAAATCATGTGCACGACACAAGTCTCGCACCCGTATATTTCAGCTTAAGGAAGCCTCTTATCGGGCTGGTTCCTTTTCCTATGAATTCCTACGCTGCTATTCGAAATAAGGAGACAATGTCCGTAGTGCACCCTGAAGATTTGCGTTTACAGGCGATTTTTGAAGTGGGAAGGGGTAGAGTTGCATAGAAATCCCTTATTCACTAGACTTTCCTTCTTCATAAGCAGTGAAGACCTTCTTCGGAAAGGTCACCACTTCCCTACACTGATTCAATGACCCTTCAGCGAGACAGACATAGAAAACGCGAAAAAAGTTTCTGCGAGTCTCAATCGCCCAGAGAATCTGGCTGTTTTAACTAAAAGCTAAAGGTCAGATTCTGCTAGCAGATACAGCCTAATCAACTCTGTTAAAGAGATGGGGTAAAGAAAATACTGGCAGCGTATAAGACCAGATGATTGCTCTAAAGTTCAGGAAGTTTATTTATTTATTCATTTGTTGTTGTTTGTTAAAAAAGCTTACACTCTTCCATTCTGTATTTACTTATTTATTGGGGAAATCAGCCAGGTGTCGTGTTTATGCAGAAATGTAATCTATTCCTTGAGGAAGATAGGATAATATAAACTACAAATGTGATTATATCTGGGTTTAGAGTGCAAAAAAGCACCTCAGACTCTTAGGCTTTTGATCCTTGGAACTGATCGAGAAGGTATTTTGGGGGGGGAGTGTAAATCTCCTTCCCACAACAGATTTCTGCTGAATCTCCAACCTACAGAAATAATACTGTGGTTTCTCTTATGCAGAAATCTTAACCACATCTTTTCCAGTTCGTGCCTGAGGTCACTGGAAGCAACAGAACACGCCATTGGGCGGCAATCCTGCCGACACTTAAGCAGACATAATTGTCGCTGGTGTCAGTGGGAGACAGAGGGCAGAATGGCTGCTTTGCTGCCTACTTTCTGGTATGTATTTATTTCCTAGGCTATGATAAGCAAAACCTGAAACGGAAGAAGTCAATTGTCATTTGTTCAGCTTTTCAGTGGTTATTAGTAGGTGCTGTCAATGTGGTTGTGTGTGCGTAATAAGAGGGTTTTTCTTCAACAAACCTCATCTCTCTCCTACTCACTGTCTGGCAGGGCAAGTCTGTGATCCCCCCCCCCAAACCACTGGGCCACGGTGTTCAAGTTGTTAGGATCCTCAAACCAGTTCACAAGACAGTTAAGCCGCAGCAATCTCATTGAAACCCGCTTACATAGTCCCAATAGGTGGACTTAACTGGGCTCTGTGAGTTAAGGGCATCTTGCCAATACTTTACAATTGGGCCACATTGTCCAGGGCAGTCAGTAGGGGGAGAAACTGCGATCCGCAAAACATTTTGTGTGGACAAACGTGCAAGGACTTCTAATTGTCTCTTCCACGCCGTATGAGGCTGCGGTCCTCCGGTGGGAAGCTAATAGCAGCTGCAGCAGTAGTAGCAGCAGCAGCAGTAGTCCAATGGAGCTAGTAACCAAACAGTCTTATTGCCTTTGGGGAGTCTAGATTCTGCTTTTGGCTAGTGGCCGTGCTAACGCAACTGGCCTGGGCGTTATTCTTGCAAAGTGCAGCTCTCCTTGTCGTCAAGTTCCTCAGCTCCAGTATTTATATTAGAAGTGGAATGCGTCCATGAGGGCCATGACAGTTTAAAAATATAAGGCGGGGAGTCCCTGCCATCCCGATTTGTTTATTTGTGGAAGGGTGAGCTATTCTGCTCTTCTGGTCGTTTTATCTACTCAATATATAGAACATGTTTAGCAGGCAAAATGAACTACTAAATGAACCGTGCGCGCGCGCGCACACACACACACACATACTGAGGGAACCACAAAGAAAAGCGCACATTAGACAGGTAAGAGCTGCATCGCAGATGCAAGTCTCCTGGATAACTCTGCAACTTTGTTCAGGCCCTTCTCGTTCTGTTTCCTCCGCCTTCTGGTCATGTGTACAGCTCCATCTGCATCACCACCCTCCCTCGCTTGTCTGCTCTGTCTCCTTTATGCGCGCGCGCGCGCACACACTCACACACACACACACACACGCACAGAGATATGTCTCCCAAGGTACACAACAAATGCTAGGAGTGAGAGCACTAACTTCACCTAATATAATGAGAGAGACACCATGGGCCATTTCTTTTCCATTGGACTCATGCAAGCAGAGGGGGGAACAAGGGGGGGAAACCCCTGTGAGGAACCTCAGGGTTTTAAGTAAGAGCGGATAAAGCCATTAGCGTTTGACAAGAAGCCATGCCAATATTTTAGAATGGCCTAAGCCAACCGATAGTAACATATATATATTGATAAACTGTTCCAGATGTTTTCTCCCTTGACTGAGGACTGTCAGGACTGAAGGATGTCAAGAGTGTAGAGGTGAAGTGGTTGTAAGGAGGGATGAGGAAAACAGCTTTATTTGGAAGTCACACTCTCAGTACCTTTGTAAGTAACAGCCTTCCAGAGTCCTGCTTCCGATAACGTTTCTTTCTTTCTGTGATCTCCTTCGGAGATGGTCAGGGATGAGGAAGGGAAAAGACGAAATGTTTTTGGCTTAGGGCGAAGAAACTGGCAAGGGAAGGTCGTCTTGAACTACTGGGGGGTTTAAGTTGTCTACATAAACATGTTACGTAAGGAGAGCTAGTTAATTACAGCGTGTGTAACTTTTCAGGTCCTCGGGGCATCAATGTGTGCGCGCGCGTTACATTCATACAATAATAAATACCGATTTAGCTGCCTTTTATTTTATCCTCAGTATTGTGATCTGTACAAAAATGGTCAAAAACAAGAATATAACTCCCGCTATGGAATAAAGTGTAATGAGATGCTTCTTAGATAATTATTTATGCATGTCGTACATCTTGAACTCAATATTCCACGATTTAGCAATTCAAAAATATTTTATAGGAGGCAGGCTCCTATTTTTCTGCTTTACGTAAATTTGATTGGCAATTGCCTGAGTCGGGAATTGTTGTTCCCAAGCATACAAAAACAACATTTAGCTAGCAACTTTAGAATATCCCAAGAAATTGTTTTGATGTTTGCTAAGGTCTGTCTCCGGGGTGATTTTTCTAAAATGCAGTGACTGGCAACTGTTTCAACATTATAGCTAAACGTTGCTTTTAAAAAATAAAAACAAAAAGTTCAAATTTTTTTGGGGGGAGAGGGGATAGTGGTGGAAAAGCTGTAAGTGCGGCTTCAGATAGTTTATTTACTGTATGACAGGATGTAAATTTTGCGATGATGAGAGAAAGAAATATTTACTCTTGAAACTGAAGTTCTGTATCCCGAGAAATGTTGTTATTCTCCTTTAATATGTGACTTCCTTTGAGGGGGGGGGCACTTTTAATTCACCACCTAGTCTTGCATCTGAAATGAGTTAAAGCCCATCCTATGCATGTTTCCTCGGAACTTCCACTGAATTCAGTTGGGATTACTCTCAAGTGAGTGTTGTGATTGCATCTTTAATAACACTGACCTCACTAATACTCAGGGCATTACCACAAGTAACTTAAGAGCGGCTTTCGGTTTCAGGACATCACTTGTGCAGCTATTAACACGGGACAGAAAGCGAGAAAGAATATTATTTTTTAAAGTACGTGTCGATTTTGCATTTTACTTTTGCCCAAATGGTTCAGTTTTTAAAAATAAAATAAAAATAAAGGGCTCTTTACGCAGGATGTCATTTAAAAGTAAAAAATGCTGCTTGTTCAGTGGGGGGAAACATTCTCAAAATTGCCGTGTTTCTTACTGGATTTTAAGTAACATTGAAAGCTGCCTTTCTGCAGAAAGCGGGTATACTTAAAGTAACTTTTACGTTTAGGAGTTTAGGTCCAGAGTTCAAGGCCGAATTTTGATATTATCCCACTAAATGGAGAACAGAATTACCTGAATTCAGTAATATCGGGTTCCAGCATTCATTGGAAGGGCTCTCAATGACTTTTTTTTTTGGTGGGGGTAAAAATAATAAACCCCATAATTTTATTTTCATCACGGATACAGTACACTTGCAATCGGTTTATTTTCCTTTTGACAGTGAGCAAATGTGAGCATCATAACGTCCGATAGATTTATCTATTAATCTACAGGTTGCTTTTTAAATTGACTTGATCTTTTAATTGCTCCTTATAAATGAATGTGGGCGATTGCGTTTGACAGGGAAAGGGATTCAACACGATGTTTCACACGCATCCAGGGCTGCTTCAGATGGTCAGAGACTTATTAGTTGCATAAGCCTTCTGAAATGATTTGCAACATTTGGATTGGGTTATATGCGCCGGTTAATTGCAGGTATTAGGTATTACTTTTTTGTATTACTTTTAAAGGGGGGGGGCATAAATATCGTGTGATCGTGGGAAATGAAAGATGTGGCAGAGCTTTAGCCTTTGTTGTTGTTGTTTTAAAGGCCTGGTTCTCTGGGCCGCCAACAAGTGTCAGAAATCTAAATACCTAGCTGCCCAGCTCCGCTTCCCAGGACGACTTCTGTATGCAAAGCCTGTCTCTTCCACATTGTGCCCATTTCTGTTGGGGACGGGAGTCCCGGAGATTTGTCTGTGCTATAAATAATCAGCAGTCAAATTGATGGCGCGGTTGGGCTGGAGGTTAGGAAGCGAGGGTGTGTGTAGGATTGGATCCCTCGAAAGCATCTTGCCTGGTCCGGGGTTTGGGGTCCACCACCATCGCTGTATTGCTTTAAAGAAAATAATCTAGACTTTTGCTCCCGGCCCAAAACAGGCTTGGTAACAAACCTGCGCGCTTCTTTACTTCCTACAATGGTGGGTCGTAGGCAAAGGAATTTATGAGGCGGTCTCAGAAAGCCCCGCGCGTCTCCTGTCTTTCGGATTCATTCATAATCTGGGCGATTGTGAGGGCAGGGAAAGGGGACGGAGGAGAGCTTGCTACGTCTCGGCAGACCTTCTCCGGGCAGTCTCTCTCCTCCCTACCTCCTTCCCTGCTGATTTCTGCAGCGGCTTGGCCTAGCCGTATTTCGCTCCCCCCCCCCCCCCGCTCCCCTGTCCCTCGAGAGCGGAAGTTTTGTGAAAGTCCCTGTGTGATGTGTGCTACCTTCCTCCCCTCCCGCCCCTTCTCCATCTTTGTTGTTGCTCTTGCAGGAAGGAAACTGGAAGGGAGTTGAGAATTGCACTTTGGTTAGTCCACAATGAGCTGCTCGGTGGCCAATCAGGCAGTCCGCCCCGAAGCAGACACCGATCTGAGCTCTCCATTAAATCGTCTGCTCATTACGAGGCTAAGTGAGAAAGAGAGACAGGGCTGGGTGTGGAAGAAGAACGTGTGTGTGTGTGTGTGTGTGTGTGTGTGTGTAAAAGTAAATGGTTGTAGGCTAGCAGGAGAACAGAAAGCAGAAGGGGCTTGAGCCACGATCCAAGCCGTGCAGGAGTCAGGAGATCACCCAGGATACCTCCAAGCGCCTGGCTCTTCTAAGCAGATGATCGGGGACAACCAAAGCGTCTTTGGAAGGGGTGGGGAGAAAGCAACAGCCACCCGCCGGCCAGCCTCGCCTCCCAGGCGCTCCCAGAAGCTGCTGCCGCCGCTTGCTCAAGGCCTTGTTCCTCCTTTGGCAACCACTGCTCATTAGCGCGTAAACGACTCGGAGGACCCCTCGTTTCGTCTGGGGAAGACGGTTCCAGCGGCCCTTAATCAGTTAAACGCAGATAAAAACAAAATGCGGGGAGTAAATGCAAACACCGGACAAGCTCGGCGCACTGGTTAGGGCTAGAGAGGGAGGGGGGCAAAGGGGGAAGAGGAGGAGGAGAAAGGGAAGGAGCTTTTGGAGGGGGGGGGGATTAGCCACAAACGCTGCGCAGGCGCACTGCTTCCCGAGTCCTCTTCCTCCCTCCCCGCCCCTTTACCCCTTCCTAAATCTTTTCAGACTTCAGCGGGGACCTGTCAGCGCTGACTTCGGTCAGGCAGCTTCGGCCAATCAGCGACCGCCCTGATTGTTTAGCTCTCTGGGTTGGAGCCTAGTCTGTGAAGCGCTATTCAGTAGCCTCCCAGCGTCCTGCTGCTGCTTCTCAAAGCGTATGGGATTCCACGTAGGCATTAAAAAAAAAGGAAGGAGGAAAAACACACACACACACACACACAAAATAATGGAAGAGGAGGGGGAGAAAAGAAAGGGGAAGGGGGGGAAGCGGGGAGCAAAAACAAAACAAAGCCAAATAGTCCAGACCAAGAGAGAGGGAGGGGGAAAACCTTTTTTTCTTTGCGGGTGGGGGGGGGGGACTTTCAAAAAAGTTTTTCCACCGCTCTTTCCCTCTTCCTCTTTCTCCCTCGCTCCCCCTTCCTCGGCGTCAGGTGACTTTTTAGAATTGTAGTAGAACCAGGAGAGCTTGGAGGCTTTGGGGGAGCCCAGTAATGGACTCTGCTTCACTCTCCAAACGGAACACAGCGCTGAAATTACTAGGCTTGGCAGGGGCTCCTCGTCATCGTCATCACCGCCACCATCACCACTCCCCTCAGAGCATGACAGGCTTCGCCGGGCATCCCCACTCCATGGTTCCCACGCACCCTGGGGAGTACGCTGCAGAAAGCCGCCTCGGGCTGAGTCCATTCCGGTCAGAACACATGGGGCACCACCACCATCCTCTCCATCATCATCATCACCACCGCCACCACTCTCATCCTCCTCATCACTCAGCGGCCCTTAAGCTCAGCCCTGCCCCTCAGCCTCATCCCCACCATCCTGTGACAGGCCAAGCCGAGGTGGTACCCAGTCCAGCAGGAGCATTTGGCCCGGCGCAGTCAACAACAGTCCCTTACGCAGTCCCTCACCCAAGTCATGCTCTTTCATCAGGTAGGGAATTCTTCCTGCGCAGAGATCTGACAGCCCCAGTCATGCCAGGGCTCCCTTATCAACACTCTGCTGCTACAGGTTCTCACCATGGAATGTTTGTCTCAACAACAGGTAGCTACCCCGGACACCATGCTCACCACCACCACCTCCACCACCACCTCCACCACCACCACTCAGAAGCCGGAACTCCCTCGCTTTTTACTGGACTCCACCATGAGCAACCTCCCCATGCAGCTCCAGGTGGCCATCTAAACGGACAGATAAGGCTGGGGCTACCTGGAGAAATGTATGCCAGGTCTGAACCTTTCACGCCAGTACCAGTCTCCAGGACAGATCCTTTTGCTGCTTCCTCCTTCCACGGCTACGGTGGCATGAACCTGAACGTGAATTTAGCTCCACACCACGGCCCTGGGGCTTTCTTCCGCTACATGAGGCAGCCCATCAAGCAGGAGCTCATCTGCAAGTGGATCGAACTGGACCAGACTCCCAAAAAATTATGCTCGAAAACTTTCAGCACCATGCACGAGCTGGTGACTCACGTCACCGTGGAGCACGTTGGAGGGCCGGAGCAGTCCAACCACATTTGCTTCTGGGAAGAGTGTCCCAGAGAAGGGAAGCCTTTCAAGGCCAAATACAAACTGGTCAACCACATCCGAGTCCACACGGGGGAGAAACCTTTCCCTTGTCCTTTCCCGGGATGCGGGAAAGTCTTCGCTCGCTCGGAAAATCTTAAAATCCACAAAAGGACGCACACAGGTCAGTATGGAAAGGTCTTTCTTCATTCGTGTTTTGTTCAACTATCTGCTGCATGTGCGATCTCCCCACCCCACCCCCGCCCGCTATAATTCTACATAGAATTAATACTAGCCAATGGAGACCGGATCAATAGTTTGTTTTGATTGTTGTCTTTCGTTTGAAGAATTGAGGCGTGTGTGGATGCATAATGCTGACGTGTATGTGTATGTGCGTATGCAAGAAGGGTCTTCCATGATTTAGATCGGGATTTCCTGGAGAGGGGAGAGTTAAAAAGCCCTATAGAGACGGAAAAGCATCCAATCTTGATGCAAGCTCGCAAATTAGGAGCGAACAATGGAAGTTGCAACTTGTCTAGGCAGTTTTGAGTGATGCTGCTGGGATGCTGCTTCTGCCGCCTTCCTTGTGAGAAAAGCACAGCTGCAAGGTCCCCTCTTTTTGTTTTGTGCGAGGAACCCTGCGATGTTTCATCCCAAGTCTTCGTAAGAGCCTATTCCTTCTTAAACTGCTACGGAGATTGAAATATGGGAAGGTGCTCTTTTGGAACCTGGGAAGGAAAGAGGGGAGTAGCGGTGTGTGCTTGGAGTTAATTTTGTCTTCCTAGCCTGTTCCTTTTGAACGGTCATTGGCCAGAATTATGAAGGAAATTTTTGTCAGAAATAGGAACAATTTCTAGCTAACACAGAAAGGAAAGTTATTTGAAGGGGAAGACCTTGCCAACACCCTCTTTGACCTCGGAATCCACAGAAGCATCTGTGGTGAATGAATGAAACGGGCGGTATAAAGTTTTCAGACTTCCAAATTCAGCCTGTGAAGTTGTACAGAGTTAGTTCAGCAGCCGGTCTTCTTAGCTTTTTATTGCCTTCTCCACTCCACTCCTTCCTATCTGACTCTCTTTCTCTCTCACACACACACCAGAAGATAATATATAAGCCCTTTTGGAAAATTAAATCCGTTCCACTGTGCAGTTTTTTTGCACACACACTCCACAGCCTTATAAACTCCCAGGAAAACGACATAATCCTATTGTAAGATATCCTTACAACCCAACGACTCTCTCTCTCTCTCTTTCTGCAGTTCTAAAATGTCGTAGCCTTTACTGTAGTATGGTTAGGTTCGTCCCCTCCCCCCTCCAAAAACTACGTTTAAAATAAAGCTGTGCATTTGATGGAGAATATTTTGTTACTTATTTTATTTAAAATATTAATAATGCGAATGACACCGAGGCATCTTCGTGTTAGGTAGGAAAGCACTGAAGAGCACAGTTCATCCCTTAATTACAGTGTTTTTCTTAAGTAAACAAACTTTTACTGCCCTTTAGCCGCCTTCTCCTTTGAAGTCTATGAAGCAGAAAATGGTCGGATTCTTGGTAAATTTGACCTACATCAGTGCAACCAGTTGAGTGCCTGGGAAGGGTGCGGGCTTGGAGTTCAGCATTCAAAATGTACTACATTATGTAGTCGTTTCGCTTGAACTTCCCTGCTTAATTAATTTATTTTTGCAGTGGTGGTGGGCTAGGCTTGGGGTGGAGAGAGGGAGAAGTGGAGGTGGAATCCTTAGGCCTTATTACAATGCAGCGTTTTCGATTGACCCACCCCGCCATAAATTCTCAAACCCAAATGTTTCTGAAATGGCAATAGAACTTCCTGCAAATTATTCATGAAGACAGTTCTAGATTTAAACGAGAAAATAATTGCCTTCTCAAATATTAATGACGTTGCGTTTCCCTGAGCCTGGGCAGACAGGAATGGGTTTCTGGAGATGAGAGAGAGAGAGAGAGGGAGAGGGAGGGAGGGAGGGAGGGAGAACGAACTTAATTCACAATAACGTAGCACAGGTATCAAAAGAAGGAAAGCAAAAATCACTTCCTTACCATCAGAACTGGCCAAGGGACAATTGTGACCAAGGTGGTGTTTAGGCCGCAGTAAGAGAGGTATGTTTTAACTTGTAATTTATAGTGCTGGCGCTGGCAAGCTCAATATCCCTCCTCCCCTCCCCCTCGAGAATTTTGCAAATACTTTAATCCAGTCCCAGAGTTGGGAGGATTATGCTAAAATCTCCAAGCTGTACGTATTGCTCTCCACAGCGAGTCCTGTGAGAGCTACAAGTGTGGGTAGAAAATGGCGGTGTCGACTCGCTGCAGTGTGTGCGCGCGCGCGCGCCCTTGCCCCCATTCGTCCTCAGTCCTCGCTTCCTCTCTTCCTCTCCCCCCACCCCCATCTCTCCACCCCCAAACACACACTTTCAAAAGTGCGGCGGGTCAGAGACAAACATTCAAACTCATTTCCTTTTGACCGATACATATTTACGCGCTGGGAATCCTATCCTTTTAACGGGGAACTCTAGCCTTAACCCTAGGCCTGAAACCATGCACAGATAATGCGCTGCAGCCAACAAGAAAGAGTCCCTTTCTGCAATCATATATTGTGGCCGGGGCCTTTATTTACCCCTGCCAAGGTGTGGAAGGTGGGGGCGTAAAAGAAGCTGGCCATTTTTATTTATTTTTTTTCTTGCTGCTCGCGAGAAACAAGACCGGTCTTATACC
Organism: Podarcis tiliguerta; assembly: GCF_965153285.1. Taxonomy (NCBI): domain Eukaryota; kingdom Metazoa; phylum Chordata; class Lepidosauria; order Squamata; family Lacertidae; genus Podarcis; species Podarcis tiliguerta. The sequence goes on from NC_139538.1 coordinate 25,180,351, forward strand.
ACGACGTAACTCACTCCGCCCGATCGCTGGGTTTATGACGGGGCCTCTCCCCAGGGCCTCCTAACTTACTGCTTGCCTGTGCTACACCAATCCTCGTGATTTGTTATTTCAGCTGAGTAGCGGAAGGTCAAACTGTTTCTTTACAAGGAACTATAATTAAAATACTTAAAGAGCCGTCAAAATATACAGATGACCTTCCTTTTCTTTTCTCTCCCCGCCAAAACAAAGCAAAATGAGTAAATACCTTTCGATGCAGGTACACACGGAGCCTCACTTGTCATGCCTAGCCTGCTAAAAACGTCGTTTTCTCGCAGGCCCGAGACCAATATTGGTATTTGCCACCGATATTCTTTAAAACGTGGAACCATATTTTACTCCTTGCAATAACTAGCCGTCCAGCACGGCGGATTTCCCTGAATCATTACACCGACAGAGAATGCTTTTGTAGGGGGGGAGTAGCAGTTGCTTAGCTCCCCACCAACATTTCTTAAAGAACGCTTTAGCCTTAGCATCTTCAGTAGACACAGCTTTTTTTAATTAAAAAAAAATGTTTTGTGCTGAAGTCTGAATATACAACATGGCCTCATTAAGGAACTCATGTTTTAAAAATGCGACACAAACAAACACACACTAACACACATATGCACTTACCCTGCTATTTTGGCAACATTTGCCTCTAAGAAACACATAGTATCCTGACCTTCATTTCCCATCCCTGTCAAATATGCGTTATATCATTTTTGCCCGACTTTCGTACGCAAGCGTCTCTGTCTGTTGGTTTTTCAGAATAAGGCATCCGTGCCCCGTAGAGACATCAAAGCACGTGGCTTCAACGTGTTTTCCTTTATCGGTGAAAAATCGCCCATGCAGCATTTGGTGTACAGACTATCTCCAGTAGATTTCCTGGGGAATCTGGCTTCCTTCCGTCTCTCACCCCTCCTCACCTTTCCAATATCTCATCCCGCATATGGCGTTTAATATGTTTCCAATGCATATCATCTAGCCAGATCAATGAGTTCTCCCATGGACAATGCACTATGGACTGCGTCGTTGTTTTTCTTTCTCTCCGCTGCTAAATATGTCCCTGTCTGTTAGTTTCTGCAGATTTTCCTTGATAGGGAAATGAAATCTTGGCCTACTCAGTAAGGCGTTGGCTTTCCCAGCAGAATGCTACTGAGATCCTTCTAGATTATTAATCTATACTAAGGATATGTAGTGGAAAGATACTCTATCGTAGATTATTCTCCAGAAACTACCAGAACTGCCTTTAGGTTAAGTTATGTATTAATTTAGTTATTTCCATATGAATTTGAGAGAGGTGAAAGAGATGATAGATTAGATAGATAGATAGATAGATAGATAGATGATAGATAGATAGATTTCTAAACCTATACAACACTGGTTCAACCGTGGTATATCTAAACGATGGTTTTAATGAGCTGGCTGCTGACATTTGCTCATCGTTTCCTCCAAAGCCTACTTTGCAATCCCACTTTCCTCCAAAGCCTATTGGCAAGGTCAAATGTGAGCTCTTGTGCGACTCTGTGTGTGTGCAAGAAGAAGGTGCCTTGCAGCATGTGGAGTTGTTTATGTGGGAGTGCCCGAGACTAGTAAGAAGCTATGCACCACAAGGCCACGAATCCGTAGGTTCTGGGGTTTCAGATCCTAACCTAGGTTATGTAGCCATCTCTGAAGGAAAGGGGTTGTCAGGTGAGAGAGCTTGGAGGGGCATTTGTGAGATGGGAAATATGTGTCCATAGGGACACGGTACGGGAAAGAGGAGCGAGCGAGATGGGCAAGGAGCCTAGGGAAGAGAAAGCGTTGTCCCACCTCGTCGCCTCAGGCCCTTCATCCAAGGCCTGGAACATTTCCACCCTTCTTCTGGAAGGCAAGCATTGATAGGGATGAACACACAAACTCACAGACGAAGCTTCCCCCCTTTGTCATTTCAGGAGACCCCACAGCTTTAGAGATCTCTCCTCACACCCTTGTAATCCTGTTCACATACAGTGCTGCTAGGCGCTTGTGCTGGGTTTGGCTCCACGGCCACTGCTGGGAAAGCAAGGTGGGGCGAGGGCGACACAGAGCTCAGAGCTCAATAACCTGTGACCTGCAGACACGCCACCCCAATAAAACACGCACACCCGCACCTTTCCCCACCCTGGTCCTTTACGCAAAGTCTCCCTGGATTCCCTCTTTTCCTTGCAGGCGAGAAACCCTTCAAATGCGAGTTCGAGGGCTGCGAGCGGCGCTTCGCCAACAGCAGCGACAGGAAGAAGCATTCCCACGTGCACACGAGCGACAAGCCCTACAACTGCAAAGTGCGAGGCTGTGACAAGTCCTACACGCACCCCAGCTCCTTGCGGAAGCACATGAAAGTCCACTGCAAGTCCCCACCTCCCAGCTCGGGCTACGAGTCGTCCACCCCGTCGCTGGTGTCGCCGTCGTCGGACTGCGGCCGGGAGCCCCCTCAGCCGCCGCCGCCACCGCCGCCGCCACCGCCTCCCGCAGCGGCTTCCTCCACCCAGGCGGCAGCCAACCTGAGCGAATGGTACGTGTGTCAGAGCTCAGGGGCCAGCGGCATCCCGACTCCACCCAGTAACTCTCCGTCACCTCACCCGGGAGAGGCCGCTTACACGAACTGCGAGCCCCGGCCCACTTATTAAAGTCAATACGGTAGGATGGCCCGCCGGCGGCGGCGAGACTGCATTGTTCTTTTCGGGGTGCTGTGGATCCTTGGCTCACACTGGACGAACGGCGGGTCGGCAAGGCCCGGTTCTTGGGGGAGGGGCGGAAATCGATCCCAGGCCTGGGGAGCAAGCCCCCTCCCCCTCCCCCTCCCCCCTCCCCAGCCTCTTCCCTCTTCCCCCATTCAGTCACCTTCGATCAGAAATGCTGCACAGGCTATCGGAGAGAAGATACATTGGGGGGGGGCAAACCTCCTCCCTCTCCCCCCCACCCCCGTTTTGTATTTATTATGGCACAGAGGACAGCAGACCCCCCCTCCCGCCACCTCCCCCTCCCCGCACCTCTTTCCATGAGCTCTTCTTTTTATTTTACACCCTCCCAGGGCAGACTCCGCGGACCAACTCCTTCCCATACGTTTACAATGGCCTCGATTTGAATGGAAACATCCTTTTGTATCAATGAACCAAAGTGTTTTAATACGGATTTCTAGCTGTACAGCTGCGATCGTCGGTGCTGGTATCTTGTGATGGTGTTTTTTCTTGGACAGTTTTATTAGCCCAGTGTCTGGATTTTAATTGGGTTTCTTGGCGGGGGTGGGGGGCTGTGTGCGTGTGCTTTTTTCCCCAAAAAGGAACATCAGTATCTATAAATATATTATTTGTTACCGAACTGTACAACAAATCTATCAATTAAATACTTTGATTAATTTACCAGTTCAGTTGACGTTTTTTTCGGGGGGGAAATCTCTTTACTGCCCCTTTTTCACCAGTATATTCTTCCCACTTGTCACTAATAAAACAGACCCAAGGGTGGCTTAATGATTTATGGTACATTTTAATTTACACTAGTAATGGATTTAAATGCATAAACATATTCTCCTTTTCTCTTCCCCCTCCCTCGCATTATTTCTGTTGAATTGTGAGTTCTTGTGATTCCTTAGTGGATGGAAGGTGAGATCCATGTTAATTGGAGAGAAGGGGGGGGGGGAGTTGTTATGAGTGACGTAATTGTGTTGAGTTGCTTGGATTGTCCAAAAGGATTCACGACGTGTCGATTTTTTTCTGAACCCGTGGTGTAAACCCAGTGGTGGTCTGGTTTTCAAACGCACAACAGTAGTTATGTAAAACAACAATTCGAAATATTAATTATTATTTTTTGTAAAGGTAAAAATAAAATGGTTTTAAAATCTTGAACATATGTCGGGGTCTCTAAAGCTATATGATTCTTATCAGCCCTATGTGAGTCCTTGTCTCTAGCGAATTCCCCAGACGGGGGGGGGGGCGGGGGATGCTTGTGGAAATATTATTATATGGATTTCATTTACTGATTGTAGCTCCTAAACGCATCACTTTGTAGTAAGACCCATATACTTCAATGGAACTTATTTACAGGCAGTATATTTAGGAATGAGGGAGGGGGCGTGGTTCATTCTAATCGATTTTTAAACTATGGAAAGGCCCATTTGTCTGTAGGCGCTCTAAGATCTTAGCCAAAACACTTCTACAAAGCCATTTCCTTCAGTTCAGTGAAGGAGAGTGAAGCAAAACGTCCAAGCCCAGTCTTTGGGTTAGCCATGCACACACCACCACCACCAGAAATTTCTTATTTCTTGTGGGATGTATTATTACTAGAGCAGTCAAGTACAACATTTTCCTGTTGCCTAGAATGGACACACAGGGGAATGTGGCTCCAAAGGGAATGGGCTCTGAGCATGAGTGAGGAGGGATGATATCAAAACAATATATCCTGCCCTACCTTCCTTAACATTCCCACATTTCTGAACTCTTTCTGTCTCTCTATCTTCCTTGGGCAGCAGGACCATATGCTTATTTACTCGGAAGTAAGTTCCACTGAGTTCATTGGGACATCCCAGTGAAGTGTGAACACCGTGGTACTTACGTCTGAAGATGGGGCGGTTGGTGTCATTCAAGCATTCACATTAAATTTTAAAATAAATAAATAGAAGAAAGTCTACCTATCTGGGTATCAATCCAACTATCACCTATCTACCTTTTGAACAATGTGCATGACTTGGTTCCCCATTCCTTCTCACTGCCTCAGCGAGAGATCCTTAATAGATCGCCGAGTTAAATGGACGAGACATAGCAAACAAAGAAATAACCATCCCGTCCCGATTCTCAGGATAAAAATTAAAACAAGATATTCGTTGCCATTACTGCTGCTGCTGCTCGTTTACTCCCTCTGATCTAGTGGAGCCGTCGTGGAAATGAGAAGGTAGAGATGGATGGAGGCCATCTGCGAAAGAGGCTTCCACCTTGTCTGGAGTTGGGTTGCCCCCTCCCGGCTCCGTCCCTCGGCCCTCCTCCTCCCTCTCCCTTTTCTTCTTGATTTCTTTCTTTGCAGAAGCGGTTTTTGGATGTGTAGGCTAATCACCTTTAATTTTTCATTTGCTTGTTACAGATGTCTATCCCGTTGCTCTCAAGGTAATCTAGACAGAGGCAGCTGAAAAGCCCCGCATCTTATGCCTTAGACATCAAAGCAGTCTCTCACAATGAAAGTATTTCTTCGCAACGGTGAATCTTCATGGTGAGTTAAGATTTCTATAGCAATAGGCAAGTCATACTTAAAAAGAGTGAAAAGCGAAGTCTGGAGCCCGTCCAGTCTTTTCATGAAGGACATAATATTTAGGTCTAACAGATTCTCTCTCTTTCTCCCCATCCCCTCGCGGCTCAGTTTCTTTCTCCCATCCTCACCGATGTATATATAAAAAAACAGAAAACACCCTAACAGTGCCAAAACCACATCACACACACACACACACACATTTGTATGTTGTGTTCGTGATGGACGTGGAGTATGCATATTTTCCCTCCGAATTTCCGGGGCAAGAAAACCCCCACGCGAATGGGGGTCCTTGTTCCAGCCCATAATCAGAATGGATAAGAATGTCAGGAAGAAAAAGGGGGCCGCCTGAATCGCCGTCCGCCAGTTCACTTTTGTTTCTCTCCTTCTGGGCCATGATCAGAGACGGCCTTTGGGATTTGATGGCGACTTTTCTAAAGGCGAGGAAATGGGTTTGAAGGAGGGAAAAGAAAAGGAGAAAGGTCTAATCAAGCCCGGCCTTGTTCAAAGGCTCTGATTTTTATTTTATTTTTTTTGGTTGGAGGGTGGGGGTTGAAAGTGTGAGCTTTATGGTGCATCAACATGCCACGTTAGGATCGCTATGGTAATGAGCCTAGCAATAGCAAGCGCCCTTGAAAAGGAGGCACACTCCATTCGAGACAGTCTATTAAGATACATTTGCACTGACCTTTGGTTTCATGCTAGCTTAATACATTCAATCTGCTCTTCCTCAGAGATGGACTTCCTCCATCTCGTCCCCTTTGGCTTGCTTTGCTGGCTTACTCTCTAAGGAGGGCTTTTGTTGCAGCATCTTGGATCTCTGCGATTAAGAAACCGAAGTAGGGGAGGGCGGGGGGGGGGGCAGGAGGTTTTATAAGAGCTACCAGTGTCGAGTGAAATTTTGCACCCATGGAAATCTGGGGCTGGGACTCAATAGTAGAGGACCCACTTTTGTTCAAAGCAGCCCACCTGGCTAGAATAGGACTGCTCAGGAGCAAGTCAGTAGTGGAGCAGTTTTGTTTACTAGTTAGCTCACAAAACTCTTGTCTCCACGCCCCTAGCCTTAACCCTCCTAAGACATCCTACAAGCACAGTCCAAACAGTAGCTAGTGTTACTATTCTTATTCATAAATGTATACATTTGCTGATCTTTGCTTTGCAAGTAACATTTCGATATTTCTGTGTCTGACTCCATCCTCCTTAGGATCTAGCTCCTTGCTGAATGCTGCGGCTTTAAGTTGCTTTTTGACACTATTTCCTTCTTTGTAAACACACACAGTCACATCCACACACACACACACTGCTGAAGATAGAGACTGAACTAGAAAGGGATGCCATTTCCAGAACAAAGACTGAGGAACCTTCTGAATTTCTTGACTCTTTCACGGAAACAAACAAGGACTAGATCCTAGGTGTGTGGCAAAAACCATGTCCCAAGAAATTAGGGTTTAATGCCTTCCAGGGCTACAGAACTTGACACTCCCAAGTCTGAGGCCACGGGCGATGGGCCATGGTCCCGGGAAAGTTAGAAGTCCATGTTCCAGTAATTGTCTTCTTGTTTATTTTATCCAAGTACCCCAGTGAATAGGGGAAAAATAAACACGCCGAACAAAAAAAAAAAAAAAAATTCAAACAGTCGAGTCGTCTTTAGTGCTAGCCCTTGTGGCTGAATAAAAAAGGATGGTCTAATTTCTATTGAGCTGAAAAATCTTTGAAGTGGGAGTTATTATCTGAGAAATTCCTCCTCGTCGCCCTAACAACGCTGATGAAACGTAAAAAGGTTCTTTGTCAGCGATTTGTTCTCCCCTCTGTCAAACTCACTCTGCCCCGTTAGCTGGGACCGTTTCTAAAGAGATGGAACCAAACTTCTTAAAAGATAACGTTGGGATGGAGACAGAAAATGTCCCACTATACAATCAGATACATACATCTACCTACATCTGTCTGCCTCTGTCTGTCTCTCTGTAGGTGGAGGGGGGCGTGTAGCTCTAGGGTGGGGAGGGTGGGAGGGGGAAACGAGAGGGGGGTGGAGAACGAGAGCGAGAGAGGATCCCTTCTGCTTTCGGAACTTCTCAGCCCCAGAGGAACTGCCCGACTGGATCTTCTATTCCGAACTCATTTGCTTGAATTCTGCCCAAGCCTTTGTTCTTTGCACAAAACCCAACTTCCTACGAACGCCATCCATGAACACCAAGTCTGTAGCTGCTGAACCTCGCTACCCTCCCATTATCCCAGTATAAAGAATGCAACAGCTCGTACATGCCTTTATTGCAGGCTCGGCTCGTGTTAATGCTGAGACTACCTATTAAAAAGCACGTTTCTCTACTGCAGTGCACTAAAATGGTTACGCCTTCAAAGCGATGGCTTCCATATGTCTCAATGTTTTATTGTCAGCTAGTGGAAAGTAAAGTAACAGCATCCCACTCACTCCGCAACTTGGTACTCTCAATTGGGAGGAAAAAACAACAACACCAAACTCAAGAGTCCATAGATGTCTTTGGGAATGAGATAGTGGCTTGGAGAATACACTGCTCACCAGTTTAGCATTTCTGCCACACTGGTAGTTTTGGGTCCCCATGAAATGGTAGCATCGTTGTTGGGCCCTCTTTTGTCGCAGCCAAGTGCCGAGTGTAAACTATTGGCAGTGATCCCAGTAAGTTTTTGTTGGCTCAGAGGCTGAGGAAAGAAGAGTGGTTTAACTGGTGCCTGTTTATTGGAAGATACTGGACCTTGCATTATGGAGGCCGTCTTAGGAAGTGTAATTCGCAGACACCCTGTCCATACCTCAGTTAGCAGAAGGATTTGTCGTTTAAATCAATTGTACATCATCAGTTCCAATCCATATGTGAAATAAGTCCTAGTGAAATAAATAATAATGACTTCTATGTATCGTGTTTAGTTTTGAAATGTTTCCAGCGGGACTCTGTGGTCCTAAACAATTTCTGAAGTAATAAGCTTCTTTGAAATAAATGAGATTCATCTTAAATTTAGGCATTTATTCAGGATTGAGTCTTAAATAGCACTTGCCTTAATCAGAATGAAAAATATAGACAGAAGAAGAAACACAAAGCAACTCCCACCCACACCATAGTATTAGGGCAATACTTTTATTAGGCCAACAAAAATGTCACAAAATAGTGAGAAAGTTTTTGAGATCTCCGAAAGTTGAGACTTTAGCAAAACGGAGTGGGGGGGGGGAGAGAGAGAAATCGTGGGGTTGGTATCATTCTTAAAGGGGGTGTGAGAAAAGATAGCGGAGTAAGGATGACTCCTAATGAAGCTTTCATAGGAGTAAGCCCCATTGAAAACAGTGGGACTGCGGGTAAACGAGGATTGAGCTGTAAGGCTGCAATCAGATACACATTTACCCGGGAGTAAATGTAAATCCCATTGAACTCAGTGTCACTTACTTCTGCATGGTATAGGTTTAAAAAAAAAAGGGGGGGGAGAGGTTCTCCTAGGAACTTTCCAAATTTCAGGTTACATCTTCTAAGATGATTGGGCAAGAAAACACACAATGGATGATTCCTCACCATTGAATACAGGAACTTCAGTATATAAGGGTATCTCGTTTTTAAAAAACTGATTTCAAAATCATGTGTCGTTTACAAGGAAGATTATAATCCAAATTCAGTTTCCAATCTACCAATAGATGCAGTTTTCCACCAGGGATTTAATGTTTCTTTATTTGAAAAGGATATTTGTACAAATTCTGCGTAGTGTTATTGTATCTTTAAATATTTACGAAGCTTCGGTGCTTCTTTTTATAAAGATGAATTAAAATGTTTTATTTTTCGCCCTACCGTGCTATTTCTGAAAAGGTGTTTTTTTTAACAATCCCCTCCTATCACTTGTACACTAAACAGCAAAAGGAAAAATCAATTCTACGCAGCAACCATGTATAATTTGGGTCGGTTTCTAATGCGATGTAATGGCAATTATTGTTGTTGGAATATTATGGACATGTTATGGATTTTTAAATAAATAAAAAAAACCCGAATATTGGATGAAAACATCATTGCTATCTGAAAACTCAATCTTATGGAGAAATAATTTGTACTTTTAAAATAAAGCCCTCCATGAGAAATATAAAACTTGCTTCTTTGTGATTAAATTCGTCTGTACTTTTCTCTTTTCTCTCCCCCCCCCCCTTTCCAGCTGATTCTTTGAAAATCAAGTATCCGTTGTGGCTTCAACAATGCCCCTAGAAAATGATAAACGATTCTCTCAAGTTAGGGTTGGAAAGCTATGGTGCCCAAGAAATGGTTTGGCGCAGGAAAATAATATCTGCTTTCTACTACACTAGTGTTTTGTTTTTATAAATATTTCCAGAACTGCGGGGGTGGGATTGTCTTGTTTTTAAGACGTTAGTTCACTGGCAGATAGTAATCAATCCCTTTTTCAATGTGAATAGTCCATAATGAGTCCCCTCAAATTTCTCCGCCTTCCCACAACTGTATATATCTATCTATCGAACGCTGCTAGCTGTCTAAGCCTACTACTGCGTTTTGTTGCACATGCGCATTGTGCAAGTCGTTGATTTGCCTTTCTCCTGCTTGGAAATGTTATCAGTGCAAGACCGGAATCCTATGCGCGCTCACTCGACAGTAAGTCCCGTCGAAATCAGTTGGAGCAAGCAAGCTATATATAGGATCGGGCTGTCATTGCACTAAAGAAGGACAGGTCACTAAAATCAGCGAGACTCACACCCAAGTAAATGTGTGTGATGGCTAGCGTCTGTAGCACTTCCTTTTTGCTGGGAAGGAAGGTGTGCTTATACAAACGGTGCTTAGATCTGAGTAAAGTTGGGATAGGGCGATTGGTTGACTGCCCAGTCCTATGCGTGTTCGGAAGCAAGTCCCCCTGTGCCACTCTCTAGCTTCTATCTCACCTTAGTTGTGTTCCTCACACTCCTTGCTTGCATTCTTCACAACCGGCCCGTTACTATGCATCTACAGAGAAGCCGAACTATATGACCAAGGTGGGGTAGAGGAAGACCAGGTTAGTGGAACGTGGGAAAGGAGATCAAGGAAGTGAGGGGAATGTGGGTTGTTCTACAGACGGCAAGGTTGGCGGGCAGGAAACAGGACGACAAAAACCAAAACAACGCCCCCTAACCCCAACCCAACGCTGGAGAGTCGGTGACTATTAAAGCCAAGAGTTATATGGCCCCTAATCGCAGACAGAAGCCCTGTAATCATCATTACACTCGGCTGTAGTCAGCAAGACATGGAAGGTTCCCTCGGACAACATGGGGAGAGACGTGTGGGTAGGCTTCCCTGCTCTTTCTATAGACGCTGCTGCCTTTTTCTTCCTTTAATGCTGACAATCCATTTCGGATGGCTTCCTCCCCTGTTGCTTTCTAGCATCGATCCCCATGCAAGCCCCTGCATTGTGCGGACGCATTAATTAAAGACCATTCATTTCACAAAAGGCCATTTGTATCTTTAGGAAATGAAGATTAGAAATATGAATCAGGACGGCCGAGCCCCGTTTCCGCCCAGGCACACTATACAAGGGAGAGGGGCTGGAGGGGGGGGGGGGGAGGCAGGCAGAAGAAGAAAGGACCTTCGGGGTCTTTGCAACCTCCTTTAATTGAATGCCCATAAAAACGAATGGCCCGCGCTTCTCTCTAGAAGTATATGACCCGGGGGGTGGTGATGATCCGCCCTCGCCGCCCGGCTTCTTGCGTAGAGACGGTTAGATTCGAAGGTAGTGTCAGGGAATGCCAGGCGGAAGCTGGCCCTCCGGTCTTGGTTCGGTTCCTGGAAAGACATTTCCGCTTTCCGAGTAAAGGACCAGGAATGTTTCAGAAATGAAAGTTTTGCCAGGAGGAACACAATGGACACTTTGGGGTTAGAGGTTGCGAGCCACGATTTAAGTTGACTTTGTGCTAAATGTTCCCTGCGCTGTTGGGAGAAACGCTGTACGTATAGTGTGCTACGTGGAGATCCAGAGAAATTAATGCCATGTTCGTTTGCAGGCATACAACATAGCTTCCATGAATTGCTCTCCTGAAACAACTCTTGAAATCTACCAGGGGTTGATGGGTCACAGACCATGGTCGTGTCACTACAGAGTGAAGGAGTACCCTCTCGTCTTCTTGCCGGCTTCCCATACAATTCAATGGGGCTTGCACAAGAGGCACCTCCGGTGGGTTGTGTTTTACACATTTTCAGGCCCGGTATATTCACATCCAGTAGCTAGCTACACCAAATGGAAACGAGGGGCAATGTCGTCTATGCTGACTAGGCACTCCGAGGGCCAGAATATTCCATTATGTCGACGAGAATAGAGAGATTTGAAACCTTAACGCTTAACTTTCTAAGTGGTACTGACCGCTAAGCACACACACATGAGAATTTGGGAGGCAAGCCTAGGCTGGATTTCATGTAATGTGCTCAAAGGATGGGTATTACAGGTCAGATAGATACACGCTACAACTGGTGCACACAGTCGCGTGAACTTAGCATCATGGCGTTCCCACGTACATCAATCCTGTTGTTGGCATCATAACCAAAGGAAGAAGTAATAGAAACCAGAGTCAGATTAGGGAATTAAAGGTAATCGAGTGTCCTCTCCTGCTTTTACTCCCCACTTTCCTCATGCGCACCAGAAATATCCCCAGTTTCACTTAAATCCCAGCATGTTATCTGGGTCATATGTTCATTTGCTTACACTCACATTATTTATGTTACCTTCTGAGAATGGTGATTTCCAAATGAAGGCGAAAATGCATGGAGGCATGCACACACCTATTTAAAGCACGTTCTTCCTTTGAGCCTCATGCAACCTCTTAACCAAAGTGTAAGTCTTCTTTTGATAGAAAAGAATTCATTTTGATATAATATAATCCCTATTCCATAGAGATAGGATGCAGAAATGATACATCATCGGAATTTTTTTATTCCCTTCTTCTAACTGGTTTATTCAAAAGAACTGCTGCAACCTTTGCAAAGGTGCAAAATGTTTCCTTTCTTTCTATGCATGGTCAGGAACTAAAGAAAGTTCGAGAATTGTGCAGCGACAGTATGTGGTAATTAGTTCTTTTAAAAAAGCACACAGAGAGAGTGTGTGAAAACAATGCAAAAATGATCAGCATCATTATAAATGTTTTATTTTCACGGATAGATCCTGAATGATATTTTGAAAGAGCAGTTCCTTCTTTTGCAAATTAACCTTTGAACCTTGGCTGAATCCCTTTGCCACTGCTACGTCAGTAGCATTCAAAATGCAGTTTGAAGAAGGTAGGTTTACTTTTTCAAAACTGTTTCTGCACATCTTCCTTCCTCTTAAGAGCAAATAAATCGATGAAGATTGCAGAACGTGCAAAATTTCTAGCAAGTTCTTCGGGGGGAAAATTGATTCAAAATATTTCATGTGACGTTTCCTAAACATGGGGGTGGAAGAAACCTTTCGATCAATGCATAAATTTGGAAAATGCATTAATTTGGAAAATTGCTGAATGATCCAACCTCTCCTTCCCTTCTTGAAAGAAACCTGATCACTTTTTAGTTACGTATATACATTTTTTTAAAAAAAATTTCTACTTAACCGTGAGAACTTTCTACATTCTCTCCCAATATTTTTGTCCCTTTTCTCTCTGTATGTTTTGCAGTGTTGGGGACCTCGATCCACAGCCCAGTTAAGCGAGGGGCTTCATTTATTACCTGTTTCATTGGCCTTCAGTGTGGCTTAGTCGGTTTAAATAGACTTACTCTCGTCTGACTGAATGGTGGCAGAATTCTCAGATGCTTTCACATAATAAGCCAACCATAATAAGCCATTCCTCTTTAAAACTGACTACCTCAAGGCTTAGGTGAAGTTGTTCTTCAGTGAAACGTCGAAAACAACCCCACAACCCACCTCATCTGAATCAATCTCATTAATCTCAACTGAACTACTTAAGAGGGGGGAAATGTAGCCATGCAACATAGTGCCATTGTTTTATTGACTCCGAATCTATTCACAAGTGTCGAGTTTGAAGATATTACAGCACTCTTTAGCATATTTATTTATTGATATGTCTAGAACAATATATCTCCAGGTAGCCCGTGACAATTTTATTCTCTCCCTTAGCAATAGCTTAGCCATGCTGCTAAACATCCTGATAAATCTGGTCTCTACTACAACTGCTTGTATTTTTCCTAAACTTGAAAATGTTGGTGGTGGTGTGTGGGTGTGGGTGGGTGTTACACAAGCACACAAAAGAAAAACAACAACGTTTGATTGGGGATAGGGAGTACCTCAGATTATTTTTTTAATCGTCCAGGAAACGGTCCAATTTAAGAGGGGGGGAAACAGTTGTAAAAATTCAGACACTCCTTTAAGTGTGAAATATCATTTCATTGTGCAAAGTTAAAAAGAGAGTCGGTAATCCAACTTCCGGAAAGTGTTCTGAATTATTTCAGCAGACTCTTTTAAAGGGGATTAGCAGGGCTTTAGGGGCACAATCCTTCTGTTTTATTCAATCTCTGATTTTATGTTATAATTACGAGATGTAAAGCCTCTTGAATTAGTATGCAGCCGTGGTCCAGACATTATGCAGGTGCTATTCTAATCATTCAGCTTTTTAATTAAGGGACGAGGTAAGAAAACAGAATAATAAAAACACTTTTGTGAGAGCTGAGAAAATTGTGAGCGACTGAATGAAAGAAGCCTTTATACCTTCTCCTGACAGGTCAGACACCAATTGCCTGACTTACGACCTTTTCTTGGTGAAACAAGGCTGAACAGCTTTCTCACCTTGTTCCCATTATATGGCTTTTATACTCGTGGAGAACTTATGGAAATGCCAATAAGATTCTTACTTAAATTGAGGGGTGGGAGGCAGGGAAGCCGTAGATATTTCCATTATAATAGATAGGTAGTTTATAAGAAATTACTTCCTCTCTTAACTTCATTCTCAAATGGGTGGCCAACGTGGATATCAGCGATGGCCACTAACATTAATTATTTGTCGTTTTTTAAAAGAGAAAAATGTTTCCTTTGGATGTAATAAGGCAGTTCCAGGATGGAGGAGGTGCTGTGGAATAAGCATCGCTGGGGTTTAGTTATATGTTCCAACTTTCAAACATAAAGTTTCTGAAACAGGCCTTTAGCAGATTAACAGCACAAACGTAGCCACGTCTACTCATAAGTAGTTAAATCAAATGGACTTGCTCCCAGGTAAATGGGGTTAGGATCGCCCCTGAAGTCTACTCTGAAGGTTGCCCACAAGCTAAATAAATAGGATTTAAACCTACTAATTTAGGGCTGCAGTCCTAAAAAAAAGGAGAGTTAATAAGTCCCTTTATTATCAGATGCTTTTCATTGTTAAGCCCAATTGTAGTTAAACACTCTCCTCTAAGAGTGTGATCCTAACTACTTTAGTGAAACGTAAATCCCGCTGTGTCCAGCGGCGTTTACTTGGGAGTAAACTAGCAAACCATTGCACCACCATGCAAACCATTGCATGTAGCTTGTTTGCTTGTTGGACTACAACTCAAGAAAACCCAGGTTCATTTTCTCCACCCATACCCAGCTGTGAAGCTCCCTGCACCATCTTGGGCTGGTTACCTCCTCTCGGCTTAGCCTAACTCACAGGGTTGTTGTTAAACAATAAGAGGCAAGTGGAGAAATATGTGCGCCCCTCTCTGCCCTAGATCCTTGAAGGAAGGGTGGGATAAACATGGAATGAAATGAAGCCAATTCAATCCATCTCGACTAGCTCTTAGGTAGACGTGCGCAGCCTCGGGCCGCACCAAATCTGACCTCCAGCAGTGGTCATTATTTCTCCAACGCAAGAAACTGAGGGTTGTTCTGGTGGTATATGCTGGAAAGCACTGTAAGGCTTTCAGATACTCGACTGGCATTACCTCGACTGGGTTGAAGGCGGCCTAAAGAGCATTCCCAGGGCGTCTTCATTCTAGGCACTGCTATATCTCTTCATCAAGGGAGCTGCATCATGTGCTCACACCTGGTCACGCCCCCTGACCCGAAGCCCCGCCCTCTAACTCCTGACGTGTCTGGTTACGAAGAGTCTGGAAGAGAGGAGCAAGGCACTCACATGCCATGAAGTTCCCTAGGTGACCCTGGCCAGTCGTTGTCTCTCAGCCTAACCTACCTCACAGGGTTGTTGCGAGGATGAAATGAGGGCAGGGAGGTGGGATGTTAGTGTAAGGTGGGTGTCAACCCTTTTTAGTTCAGTGTGGGAGAAACCCAAGTGCAGCTTAACTTTAACCCGATTCTCATCATGTTTATTTGGAAGTAAGTCACCTAAACCTACCCAGTATATGTAGGCATTCTTAGGACTCGTTCCTCGCAGGTAAGAAATTCCGCTGAAATCGGTGGGACCGCTATAGAAATGAACTGTCAAAGGCTGAAATCCCAAGCCCTTCAATTCGAGACTTGGGCTGTCAGCAAAAGGATTTGGGTCGTTCCATTTCATTTGCTCTTCCACCACCAAAAAGGTCCAAGCCCCACATCCCAAATTGACTTGTGTCTCCCTTTGCCCAGGGCAGCGGGGCTCTTGACGCTGACTTCATCGGTGACAGTTGGATCGCTCCTCGAAGGATTTTGGAATTCCCTCGGTCAGATCCAGATTCACTCCATAATGTGTTTGCGCGTGAGCGAGTGGCTGAATCGAGCCCACGTGCTTCTAGATCCAGCGTAGGCAGAGGTCCATTTCTCTTTCCCTCCTCCCCCTAGTTTGTCTTTGCAACTAATTGTATTTGCAAGAAGAAAGGCAAAGTTTGTTCTTTGGTTCTTGGAAGGAATATTAATAGGAGGAGAAAGAGGCGGGGCTGGGTGGGGGAGAGACCGGCTGGACTTTGGGGCACTGTATGCAAATATAGTGGGGGGGGAGGGATTTTTTTTGAGGGAAGGGATCTTTTGGAGTTGGCTTTCTTTATTCAAATGGAAAACCTCCCTCTCTCTCCCTTTCATTTCCTGTCCCAGAACCACCTCCCGCGTCACCTCCCGCCCCAGTTCGGAGCAGAGTTCATTGGCTGTAAATGAATCAATCCGGAATGCTCTGAGACTTTCTTCTTCCTCCTCCTCCTCCTCCTTCTCTTCTTCCTCTTCTTCTTCTTCTTCTTCTTCTTCTTCTTCTTCTTCTTCTTCTTCTTCTTCCACTTCCACAGAACAATGCCAAGTATTAGGATATCAGGAGCACTCGAAATGATCAGGAGTTCAATGATTTTGCTCTCACGGATGAGGAGTCTGAGTTCTCTCCCCCCCCCCCCGCCTCCCAATGTAAATCAAGCGCTTTAGTTATTAAGGCTGTGCACTAATCTCCAACAACCTCCGCATAATGTGCCCGATGCGCCGCACCACTTCGCACCTGCATCCTGAATAGAGGCTCCTTTTCAATGGAAGACACGCTTGTTGGCCCTGTTCTCCAAAGAAGTTGTCTGAATAAGTCAAGCTCGCTGAATGCCCAGACTCGTTTTCGCTTGCTTGCCTTTGATCAAGGAAAATGGCTCCTAATTTGTCCGGTTTTTTTCTTCTTCTTCATTGTAACATCGTTTTGAGGTCTCATTCTCTCTCTCTCTCTCTCTTCTTAAATAAAAGAAGAAAAAATGTCCAAACCACATTTTCCTTCAAGGGGGAATACATTGCCCCGCCCGCGGAGAAAAAAAACAAAAAAACCCCCAAAAAGTAAACGCAAATATGTTACGTTTGTGATGGGAGGTCATTCACCTCCACCGGCTGTTTGGAAGTCCCAAGCAAATAATCCCCAGCTATTTCCCCTTGGTCAAGTTGAGTTTTTGTTTAGTGTTTTGTTTTGTTTTTGAGGAGAGGGGGGATTTCCTCTCAGTTCCTTTTCTATAGTTCTACAGAAACAATAAAAGACCCGCACATTTTTCAGGAGGAAGAAAACCCGGAGCATTAAAGTCAGCTGCTTAGAGAAGGGCGAGGACTCAGAGGAATGGGTATACATATGGTGTGTATGTAGGCATACATGTACACACATGCGTACATACGTAGAATACACAGCCACAAACAATAGTGGGCTTTTACACTGTTGCCACCCTCTCTGGAATCATATGGTGAAGGGTGGGTAAGAATACTACGGCTATTATTACCACTACTATTATCACTACTACTAATAACAGCAGTAATAATAATAATAATAATAAGTGCCTGACTTTCTAAAAAGCAACTGGGGGGTCAACAATGAGAATATATTTTATTTACTGTACTTTATTTGCTTTTTTATTTTAATCATCCCATCAACTGTAGCTGAAGAATCCTGTGTAACACGAAACCTTGTTGTTTTTAAAGCACAAATCAGGCGCAACCCTTGTCACTGGGTTTGCAATCCTAATCGCACTTACTTGAGAGCAAATCCCATGGAATTCAAGGGGCCTTAGTTATTCTGAATAAACATGGACAGGACTGTACTCCGAGTCTCTAACCCAAAGGACATTTACCCGGAAGTAAGTCTCTTTGAAGCAAGCGGAAAGGAGTAAACAAACATACAGAAGCTTAGGTGGAACAGGGTGAGCGCTATCGGAGTGGCGAGGTTTGTTTGTTTATGTTTGGGTATCTGAGCAGACAGCAACAAGGCAGTGGCTCTGATTCTTTAACGTATCCATGTTTGTCTTGTTTGTTTGTTTGTTTGTTTAGGTCTATTTTTAGCTCGCCTTTCAATCATATCGATTCCCGAAGCGGGGCACAATTAAAATTTGTCCATACAAATAGAATCGTCATCCAACAATAAAACAGCAGAGGGACAAGGCGGGTGGGGTGGGAAATCAGGAGAGGACATCAGCTATAGTCAAAGGCGAATAAGAAAAGACCTGCTTAAGGCTGTCATTCTAAACACGCTCACTCGTGAGTAAACGCCATTGAAGACAGCAGGGTTTACCTTCGAGGAGCCATGCGTAAGATCGCTCTCTAAGGTGGAAGTTAATGGGACTAAGCCAAAACAGGTCGTTGGCATATCCCATAACAGCAACAACAGGCTGGATGTGTAGAATCTAAAAAGAAGCAGCACCTCCGGACATTTTTCTCTGAACATCTCTGAGGAACAATTATGTGTTTTTTGGAGTGAAGACTGGTTGCTCTGCCCCCCCCCCAAAAGTCTGTATTCTGAAAAATCTTAATATAAAGATGCTTCTCTTCTTTCCCGATAGGCTAATGCAAACGGGATATTCTTCGTTTTTAAGTGATCCATCTTAAAAGGGTGCTCTGAGGTTGAGCTTCCTGTGGGAGAGGGAGTCATGGTGTCCTTATTACAGCCCCCTCCCCAGCATTCTCTACGGATAAGCTTCCAGTAGCAGACCCTTCCTTGCGACCGTGTCCTCATTCTCAAATGAGAGGGCTTCGACATTCCAGCTGAGATAAACTCAGGTTATGATTGCTGCAAGATGACACCGCCCCCGTCAGGTAAGAGCCATCCCGCACATTAGGCAGCAACAAACACAGGTGATTCGCCGGTGGAGTTACTCAGCTCGTAGCTGCAATCAGTCCTGCCACTTTGACTCTTTATTTTGGTTCATTAGATGATTTATATACCGCTTAACTACATTCATCTGTGAGCAGTGTGCATGAATTACAATTCAGAAAGGGTAAAACTCGGTTAAAACTATAAAATCAGACTTCAATTAAAATGCCTGCTGGATTTTCTTTATTAAAGACTCCAATAGGCACCCCGAAGTTCGGCTGGGAGGGAGCCTCCCTGACCTCAACTATACAAATGTCGTCGTGTGAGACAAATATTTTCCAACAAACTGAATGCCTTCACACTTTGCACTTACAAGAGTCACGTGTGAACAGGCCTAAGTTGGTCATTTCAATTGACTTTCCTGCAAAAGCTTAGGAATGAGGTATGTTCTGTACCATAGGCAGTGAGAAGGGTTAACTCCCACTCACCCAAATGTATTATAGATCTCAGGTGGACTGAGGACTATATTCCTTGGCTATTATTGGACCATCATTCCCGGAACGCAACAAATGGTCTTCAAACTCAGCCACTCCGCCCAAATCCTTAATATATCCAACAGAAGCTGCTGAGAGTTAGCATGAACTCTCCTTCCCCTTCCTGCAGACCTCCTGTCTCGGCGGTCCTCCTCAAGGTGTCTTGACGGTTCGGCTTCAGCGTCTTCTAGCTCTCACCGATTACAGAGCCAGAGCAGCGGCACCAGATTTCATGACCATTGAAATCAACGCGGATTCAAAATGCTGTTGGTAATGAAATGGGCGGCCTTGACCCTCTCATCCCAGGGATCCCTCCTTCCGGTTTCTGACATGTGCCAGTTGCATTGGCGAACTTTCTCGCGTTGCATGCACTGCTCTCCTTTGCTATGCCCCAATTCGGGGCATGCACTCGCGGTTTCAGAATCTGAGCAGCCATCGCTGCCTGGTGGTGACCTAACATGACTCAAATCCCCAGGTATACGTGGATCCAGCAAAAACCTCCAGCCAGCTTCCCCTCTCTCCACCTTTCTCTTTCGTCTTCCCTCCCCTCCCCTCTAGGAACACCAAGCGGTTCTTTCCTGACATTACCGTAGGCTTGGACTAATAGAAAGCTAAGATCTCGCCCAGCCCGCTTCCCGCCCCCGCCCGCCAATACAGTTTAAAACACTTTGATGTCTTGCCAGGAAATACACTTCCTTCAAAGAGGCATGTCAACATTTGTTTTTCCCATTAAATGGCGTTTAGTTGCCACTGGAAGAAAAAAAAATGATGCTAAAAGACCACTTTTTAATTCGATGTATAACAACCGCGGGGGTCTAAGAGAAAATAACGGCGAAAGCGATAGACACAAATAACTAAATTACCAAAACGTTAGTATATCTGCGAACTTCATTAATATGTAACAGACTCCCCAGTTAATCTCCAAAAGCCAGTGTTCCCCCTCTAAAATAGCACTCTGGGACGAATTGTACAGGAGATCAATCACTGCTAATGCAGGAAGGTTTACTGCAAGGGGGGAAAAAAAGCTATTTACACCTTCAAATAGAAGCTTTTGAGATTTAAGAGTAAGGGTCATACATCACCAAGAATAAATGATTATGAATTGGTAAACGCGCCCTCCAGCCATTAGCTTTGCCACGCGATTTATCATTTCGGGGTGTTCTTTCGCCCCCCTCCTTTTCTTTTTAAAATAATCGGGGCTGTTTGGGAAAGGAAAGCATGACGGATTCTCCCCACCCCCTTTTAAAAAGGCCACCGCGGGAAAGTTTGTTTTTGCATATACTATAAGTCATCAAAACACCGGCCATTCAGCCAGAAGCGGGGCCCACTTATGGATTGCTGCGCCCAGAGGACAATGTGGTCTTTTCACCGTGGCCATTTGTTACTCAGCGATTGGCCGGCCCGGCGGGGCTGACACGTCCGGTAAACCTCCAAAGGCGCCGGCCACTTCGAAGGGGCGAACTTGGACTCTGCTGGCCGAGGAAGGTACCGGCCGCCCAGTGGGAAATTCTCTTGCGCAAGCTCGGTGGCCAGGAATGAATGAGTGGGTGAATAAATGGATGGATGGATGGGCGGTGTTCAAGAGGAGTGGGGGATTTCTCCCTGGGATTTACCCAAGTTCTTTGGCCAGTTCACAGTCCAGATTCCCCCCTCCCAGAGTCACAGAGTGTTTCTTCTTTATTACCGCCCAGTTGTCCAGTCTTCAAGTCCTGCAGCCGGTGCATCAGACTCGACCAGCCAGGAAACGCCCTTCCCTTGACCTTAGGCGGCACGTGGTGGAGCCGCGCTTGCAAGCGGACCGAGGCGGGGAAAGGGAGACTCGCTGAAGAGATGCTGCAGAAAGAGGAGTAAGGACCTCACAGCCTCCCTAATCTCATCCATAAGTGCAAACTAACAATTGGAGCGGTGGTGCGGAATAGGGATATTTCAAGGAGAGACACATTTCCCAGGATGCCCTTCGTTCCTTGCTGGTCAAAAGCTCTTGGGTCTTGACCTCTGAACATAAGATGTATAAGTTTGTCGACAAATAGACTTTTTTTTTTAAAAAAAAGAGAGCTTCAGTCAAACATTGCTCCCTGTAGTGCGTACCTGTGTGACACAGCTGCTTGTAAACCCATGGGTGTCCTATCCACACGTTATGTGTTTTAACATCTCAGGTGTATATCTAAACACGTAGCAGCCGAAAGCGGCGAAGGCACTGAGTTAAGGTCAGCCTGAGGCCTGCCACCCTAAGCAGGTTCCATTGGGAAGCAGGACCCGCTGAAATCAGTGGGATTTTGCTCCGGATATATAGTTTGGATTCGCGTGTTAGCTGAAAGCCACAAAACCTTAGAACGAGGGAGCACGGAGGGGTCAACTCCTTCTGAATTTGCCGCAAGGAAACCAAACTCTTGCTGAACAAAATATTTGAAAGATCTATTTCCTCGGGATTTTCCGTAATCTTTCTCTGAAAGCTTAAATTTAGACGGCGTCAGTTGTGTTAAGATGCACACGCGCCTCCCTGGAAGTAAGCCCTTATAAACTTGGAGGCATGTCAAAGGAGTTCCTTTAGTTTATAAAGCCTCGGTGGAAAGGGTAGTTGATACTTTAAACTCTTGAGACCAGATTTGAGGTTCAAGGCAGCCCACACCGCACCCTCTCCCCAATAAATCGGATTCTACTTGTGACAAATTTTGGAGAGGGAGAGTGGGAGAGAGGGATTTAATAGATGCGAAGAAAGGGAGTTCTGACACTCTGTCTCTCAGTAGGGAACAAGATCTGCTGGCGGCCTCCAAGATTTCCCCCCTGTCTAAATCATGCACGATTAAAAGACCTGGACAGATTCTGTAATAAAACCTCTTTTTATAGGCTGGCTGAGATTTTACTATATATTCTAAGCAAAGAATGGAAATGCGAAGTGGGCGGAGGTAGAAATGAAGGATATTAAGATTTAGTTGCTGAACGCTGGTCGCTTTAACTGAACCCCTAGACTTCATCATTTGACACTTATTGGAGTGGCACATGGTAGCAACTCCAGGGTAATCCTATAGACCCTTCCTTGGGAGGAAGCTCCATTGGATACAATGGGATTTGTCTCCGAGTAATCATTCACAGTCTCGGGCTTCACAGAAGTAAAGACACCATATCCTGGGGGATAGCAACCGTTCCTGTAAAACAAACAGCAATTCCAGAAGCCAGCGCCACAGATACACGCGAAGAGCTTGGACTGGCGAAGACGCAGCACCATTTGCAGAAAGGTTGCTGTTGACATGGGCTGCTTTCTAATTTTTTACTCCAGCTGCGCTCCCACCCTCTCGTGGTCCTCTCCTCGCGGGATGGAGTCCCTGAGTCATACTGCCAACCGGCCCACGATCCTTTTCTGTCTCTTCAGCGACTGGGCAGTGGGCAGGGCCAAAGCCAGGAGTGGACAGGGCGCCCTCTTTCCCCTCTCTCATTCTGTCACCCCTTTCTCTCTCCTCTCCCCACTCTCTTCCTTGCCATCTGCATGAGAACAGGCTCAGCGCCAGAGCGAGTCCTTGGGCGGGAGGTTGCTCACCCCGACCCATAGACCTGGCCACCACCTCTGACCAGAGTTCCCTGGAGACATCTAGACAGGCTTCTTAAACCACCCAGAAAGTTATTCCACGTTCCTTCCGCATGGAATCAAGTTGCTTTATTATGCCCTCTCTGTGTTAAGGTCTGGCCTCTGTTCTCGCTGGTCCCCTTCCTCGAACCCCCGCCCCCAATCCAAGTGTTACGATACGAAAAGAAAACCTCTGATGATCCATAATATTCTCCTTTATCTGACTTCTCTCCCCCCCCCCCAACCCCGGGCTCCTCGGTGTTGTATACATTTCTCTAATTGCTTGGCAATGTTTTCTAGAGATGACATCCCGAAAATGTGTCATAGTAAATTACCTTTGTAATAAAATGTAAAAAATGCAAATAGCTGTTGTCTTTATTACGTTTTAAACCATTGGTTTATCTGCACTATTTCACTTGTCAGTCGCACAATATGTCGCGGGGAAAGGCGAAGGCACAGTTTGAGAGCAGATAGATGGGACCTCGTGTGTAATCTTGCAGACATCCACCGTTTGGGTCATTTCCTCATCTCCCGCAGAAAAGACATTACCCCGCTCATATTTACATACTTTTCAATATTTGTCAAACAATCATAAATTATAAATTAATGAAATGTTCGACAGTCTTCAGAGATCACCCTAATGAAGGCATTTACCTTTTTCGGCGATTCGGAGACTCATCTTGATCAGGTTTAATGACATTTCGACTCGCACGGTTTATTAGGCTTGATTAGATTTGGCCTCCTCTCCTGCTGTCATTTCAGATGTCTCTACATAAACATCACCTGCTTCAGGTACAAGAACAAATGCACTCTTTTTACTGCTTTCTTTTAAAAATAAAATAAAATTCGGAGGTGGGGGGAATGTGAAACCTTAATTTTTGGGGGGGAGCAAGAACCCGAAATATTTTATTTTATTTCAAGAACCTCCACGTTGTAAAGGTAAATGGAGCAGGCAGCTCTTGATTCATTTCAAGTGGGCCAATAGGAGGCCGACGCCCATTCTTACCCGCACAAACCGGAGCCTGGTCTGACTGAATCTCCTCCTGATGTGGGTGCTTAGAAACACAGCACATTTTGAAGTAAGTGAAGTCATGCACTTTGCCATCTAAAGTGGGGGCGCCCGTAAAACAGCTAAACCCAGTGTCTAAAATTACCCTCACCACTGCAGCCCTGTTATCATGGACCCACGTTTCTGATTCACCCGGGCCTTGATCAATGAGCTTGTCGACTATTAGCCTCCCCTCTCCTGCATGCCCAACATTACCCAAAAGTCACCAAGACAATGAATCTAGTGAATATCAGTAGCCGGTAACCGCAGGAGGAGACAATACACTTGTGCTCGAATCCTGCTTGCGGGTTTCCTATGGGCATCTGGTTGGCCGCTGTGAGCAAAGGATGTTGGACTAGATGGGCCACAGGCCTGACCCAGCAAGCTCTTGTCCTTATGTTAATGATCCGGCTTAGCCAAAGTGGTGGAATGGCCCTTCCGCCCTTGTGAGTTGGGCATGTACACTTGAAAGTTTAGGATAGGAAGGATATCGGGCCAAGCCCTTAGCCAACCACGCTTTAAAGGCATAGGTTGTAAACCTGCTCCTAGGAGCTTACATTCTAAGAAGTTCTGTGGGGTCCAGGCAACCTAGCTGTGTGCACCGTTGTAGCTCACCAGCAGGTTCTCAGGACGGCGTTGGCATTACTGCAAAGCACAACTGTCCTGCGGAAACATAGACCCAAGGGTCATCAAATCCAAACTCCTGTAATGCGGGATTCTTAGTGTGGGAATGTTAAGGCAGGAGAGGATATATTGTTTTGATATTATCCCTCCTCACTCACGCTGGTGAGTAAACAGCAGAGCACATTCCCACTGCAGCTTATTGGAAGCAAGTTGATGGTTCCTTAGAATCCTTTAATTAATTAATCCAGTCTGGATTGTCCAGTCTGGATTGTTCCTGGTAAGTCTCCCCTTCATTTCCCTCTTAATAATAACAACACAACACAGTCTTCTTTAAAAGTAATTATAAAGTTTTGCTCACATTTAGTTCACAGCACTAAAGGCTTTATCTTGTGGTTACAGTGAAAAGAAGCCTGAGCTACATTTCAGACTTTGTGCTTGTGGGCTCCATTCTATGTGAAGGTTAAGCCATGCGCTGGGTAAGTATCAGGAGACCGAGAGTCCAAGAGTAAGAGTCCAAGAGAGAGATGATTGTGTAGCCAACCATTTTATCTGGTCTGCTAGGGTCATGCCCATCTACCTGGTCACACACAGGGGGAGGAAGTTCCAGAGCAGGTATGACAGGAAGTCCTCCCTGTCTGGAGCCACATTCCCCTGTGTGTCCATTCTAGGCAACAGGAAAATGTTGTACTTGACTGCTCTAGTGTGGTGAGAGCCAGTGTGGTGTAGTGGTTAAGAGCGGTAGACTCGTAATCTGGTGAACCGGGTTCGCGTCTCTGCTCCTCCACATGCAGCTGCTGGGTGACCTTGGGCTAATCACACTTCTCTGAAGTCTCCCACTCACCTCACAGAGTGTTTGTCGTGGGGGAGGAAGGGAAAAGGAGAATGTTAGCCGCTTTGAGACTCCTTCGGGTAGTGATAAAGCGGGATATCAAGTCCAAACTCTCTTAGTAATAAAAAATACATCCCACACTCAGCTGAAGCATCCATTCCACGACAGATGGTCATCCAACCTCTGCTTAGAAACCTCCAAGGAGGGAGGTTGAAATGAATCAGATCGTTGGTCCCAATAATAGTGTAGTCTCTGACCGGCAGCTTCCCTCTCACTTTCTGTAGGAACACATGACGTTGACTTCTACTGAGTCTGACCATTGACTCATCTACTCTATCTAACCCAGTCACTACACTGATTGTGCGGGATATTGAACCTTGTACCTTCTGCATGCAAATCAGATGCTATAACCACTGAACCAGGGCCCTTTCATGTTGAGATGTGAACAGATACTAGGAGAGGATACCGCAGGCGTCAATTCAGGAGGTTTGACTGCCCCAGCTCGTTGCAGCCTAAGTCAAGAGCGCTGAATGCAGCGATTTTGAGATGCAACCACATATTGTACGGTGCTCAGATAAACAGCAGTAGGCAAGGCAGATTCTTCGGCTGCCCGTCCTCTACTCTGGGGGTGTCGGATATTTCCTCCTCCCAGTGGCGTAATCGAGTTTTGTTAATTTAGTAATTGAATTGTTGGTAAATTTCATAAGCGAGGTCTGGGACACGGGAACCCTGCCGAGCTAGGGCACCCACAATCCCTTGCGCTCTGGGGCACACTATGGAGATCTGTGCCGATTTTTTAATATATCTATATATTGTGTTTTTTGGCTTTGGAAAACGAGGTGACCTGAGACAACAGAGTCTCTGAGTGGATGCAGGCTCTTTGTCTTCTTCTCATTGAATTATTATTTCCAGTTCAAGGTGTGGAAAGGGCGGGGGGAAGGGAGGGAGGGAGAAAAAGAGACGGGGTGGGGGGTGGGAAGAGCCGAATAACATTTCTTGCCTGGCCATCGTTTGTGTCATATCGGAGAGCTGGAGCAGCCCAGCTTGCACCAGTTGAACTGATGGCTCTGCAGGGCAGGCCAAGGGACAGAGGTGGAGGGGTTAGTGGCAGGAGGGAACTCCAAATCCCCAGCCTGGGAGGCGGACGACGCGTTAGCCTTTGCACTTTATAAAATATACATCGGGAATGAAGCTGGAGCCATTAAAGTACACGCTAAGAAGCTATAAAATTGTTTGCAGAGACTTCCAAATATTTCCAAACAACGGTTTTTAAAAACACAATGGAGAGTTATTAAAGCGCTTGTTGGTAAAGTGAGCATGTGTTCTGCAATCATCAAAAATTGATATGTACCGCCAGTAAAGTAATTATGCACCATCCTGAGGATAGGAGAACAGTACATTGTTAATCCACTTGCACACCCGTTGGCTTGCAGCATCAGGCTGCAAATAGCTTAATTAAGTCTACACGTGGAATATAACCATATTGTTACATTGCATTATGCACACTATATCTCAATTTATTGGGACAATTAATGCTAGTGATAGACCTCGGGCAAGAAATATGAACTGCAGAGCACTAAAGTTGCAAGCTACTGACATTTGCTAGAAAGGGAGGGAGGGAAGGAGAAGAAAGAAAGAAAGAAAGATCAAATCCACAAGGCAGAACTGCCAACGTCCGACTCCAACCATCCAAAGGCTTCAGCAGCAGGCCTTGGGCGACCACTTCCGCTTCCTGTCCCAGCGACTTCACAGGGTAATGCTAATTTAGGTGAAGAATCGGGCTCCGAGCTACTCTAGTAAATGCTGATCACTCGCCAACGACGTTCGACTTGAAAAGCTGGTTGGTAATCCGCTTCACAATGCAGCGAAGTCTTTGGGACTTAAGCCCATTGAACACACTGGCCATTCCAACCATCTTCCAGTTAACATCACTCCGAGTATGCCTGGATTTTACTTTGCGATTCAAAATCTGGTGCACATTCTGGTTCCCATTGCCACTGATTTCTGCTAACAGGCACTTCTGCCTAAGTGTGTTTAGGATGGTCACCTTCCTACTTCCAATTCACTACTGAAGCTAAAGTGTTCCAACTAAATGGGGGCTTCGAGCAGCTAAAAGGTATATTAAAATCGAAGAATCCTGTAGACTGTAAGCGCCTCGGGGACAGGGATCTACTTTTCAGGCTACCCTGTAACGCACCATGCACTCTGATAGCCCTGTATGAATGCCAAATAACAGCAGTAAAATAATATGGCAACAGGTTAATAATCATAATGAGAGAAGATTGGCGGAATCGAAACTACTGGTTGGTGGGAGAGAAATGTTTCATTTGCAAGCCTTCATTTTCCTTATTCCCCTTTGCAAGTCTTCTCATTTTCCTCTTATGGTTAATATTTTTCTGCAGCTCGAAAGCTTTGGACACTTTCACACCAACAGGGACTGAGCCCAATAAAAGCTATTGCCTTACCAACTTTGCATTTTTCATTCCCCGGGCAGTCCTTCGCAAGAAATCTGAGATCGACTGTTGACATGACCACATCCCACACGTTGGCTCGCAACGCCTTCCCCAAGGGTCCCGGCTGAACTGCGATGCTGGTCTCTCAAGTCCTTAAAAGGCAACACATGGTCTTATGAAGGCCAAGGTGCCCAGCGGAAGCCCTGGAATAAACTCGCTCTGAAATCCCCCTTCGCACCCTTCACTTGAGCGCACAGTTCAGGAGAAGGGGACTTCTTCCAGGACTAAAATAAAATAAAACCCGATGGCCTTTAAGAAAGTATGGAGTGGGTAAATGTGTGCGCTGTAGTTTCAGTATCCCTTCTGAACAGTATCCCTACCGTTGCTCTGCAAATTTATTTTAACCCGTTGGGTGCATCGCCAAATACCTCTCCCTTAGAAACAGAATTTCAAGCCAGGGATTTTGTATAATTTGTTTATTTATTTAACGGATTTATAACCCACTTGAGTTCTTCCCAAGGCGACGACTTATTTATTGCTGGAAGGTTTAGACAGCTTAGGTATATGTAGTCTAGGTTCGTAGTCAATAAAACCAGAGGTGTGATAATAGGCAAGAGCTTAGGACTTAAAACACAGTATACAGGTTCCTCTGAAATAAGTAGAACGAATTTTAGGGTTCTCCTGTTCAAGATCAGACAGGAAGTCCAATTATTTCAAAGGATATAACATCTCATATTAAGCAAACTGGAAGATCCACTAGTTTAAGTTGTATCTATTTACACCCCTCAAAAAATATTCTCCAGACTCTAATGTAACGCCCCCAAGGTTTATTTAGGACTTAGGACTTCTGTCCCAGTTAGTCGCAGGGCATCGATTTAACTGGATTGTAGCTCTCACGTGATCCTTCCCCCCACCCCCTTTAGCATGTCGCGTTATTAATTTAATAATAATAATAATAATAATAATAATAATAATAATAATAATAATAATAATTTATACCGCCTTTCATCGGAAGATCGCCTGGCGGTTTACAACATAACCTGTGTCGTGTGATCTGTGAAATGATGGGCGGATGATGGTGACGCTGGTGATTAAAGAAGAATAACTGCAAACAAACCGTCCCTCGAATAAATTATTGTATTTCAGACGTCTTGATTTGTGGATGACTGCTCCTTCCACGAGAAAAGTTAGACGGAACTACCTAGCCCTAACCGATTCGTAGCCCTAGCCCCAGTGCATATTTACCCAGAAGTAAGCCGCTCTGAATTCAATGTGATTTACTCCCAAGTAATTGTGCAAACGACTGCATCCTCACAGAGCCATTCTAAAGGAAATCCCACTGTGGTCAATGGGGATCACTGCCTAGTAAATGTGTTTAGGATTACAGCCAGGTTAGTCCTGCTGATTTATGTGAATTAAATCGCTTTAAACCCAAACAGTTCAATTTATCAGAATTCTCGTTAGTTTTTTTAAACTCTGTGGAGTTCAGTCCGTGAAAGTTAGTTTAATAATGCAAAGGCAGTTCAAAAACCGCACATAGATTTGCCCCTGAAATCAGTGGCAGCTAAATATTATTGCCACATTTTAATGGTTTGAGTTCTTGAGCTGCTGGGCAGCTTTAAATTATCCGGGCTAAAGTTTGCTGCTAACTGTTGACCCCAGATCGTTTACTTAAATTATTCAAGTCAAGAAGGAGTTAGTGGAATAGAAAATGAAATTTATCCTCTCGGATCTTTCGGACCCGCACCCCCGCGATTGCTGAACAAAGATGCTCAACAGGTTGTAAAACAAGTTAGCACTTACTTCATTCCCGACCCATAAAACCCCTCGTTTTTCTTTCTTTCTTTTTAAAGGAAAATGACAGGGGAAAGATTCTAGAGAAACGCCGCTGGAAGATGGGAAGTGCATTAAGTCTTTAATATGGAAAAAAGCAAGAAACAGGACAAACTTGCAGATTAGATTCTGATTTAAGATTCCACCTGCCCATTATCCAGGGGGAAACAGGAGTATTACCTGTTTTACATACACGTAAGAGGATACTGGAGTATATTTCCTGTTTTTTATTGGCATATTTTTTAGACTTTGAATAATGTACGGCTGTTTAGTAGATCAACCTGCCGCCCCAAATACTCGCCAGTTTTCAGCCCGACCCGCTGAACCGCGATGGTCCGCGTCAACTGAGGGCAGGTGTAGAACTTGCTCTGGCGCTTATGATGGAAAGTCAACGTACTGTAATTTATTTATGTGGAATGAAATGAGACATACGCTTTTAGGGCAGCAGCTCGGAAAGTAGAAGTGTTACCCTACTATCTCAGGATAAGACTCTTTCTCAATCGTTGGTACGTCAACGGATTGGGGGAGGGAATTACTTGCTCGTTATTTTGTTATTTTCCCTTTTTTCCCGTTTCGTTCTTCTTCTTCCTAACACTAAAAGAAACTCAGCGAAAGGGCTAATTTCAGGGCACAGAAACGCCAGAGTCCACGCGGTGCCGTTTATTTTATTTTATTTTTGGGTGCCACAAAAGACCTCATTGATCCAGATTGCAAATGGCTTGTGAAATTCTTTTCGATGACGTGCAGCCCAACTCAAAGTCCTGTTTAAATAGTGGAATATCTCCAACGAAGTCCCGTTGTGACTTCAAGGAGATCCGGATCTACTTCGACCCAGTGACTTTTGCGACTCTGGGCAGTGGCTACACCTGAATGCCTAAGAGAAAAGAAACAAATCAAATCGAAAGCTGGTGTGAAATCAAAAGGAAGCGTATTTTGTGGGTGGGGAAACGGATAAACAATTAAATGGCACATATCCTCAGCATGCACCGTCCAGTATACCGTAACTTACCTGAACGCATATAGACTTTTACTTTATATACCTCAACAGTATAGACTCCTGTGTATCTCAATTGAGAAGTAAGTAGCACTGAATGGGGTTGCTCCCAGCTAAGTAGATACAAGATTGCAGCTTAAACACGATCCAACCAAAGCTAAGCTCATAAACCTTATTGATTTCAATGACCGAGATCCATGGGGCAATCCTATAAGTATCTACCAAGCTGCATTGAGTTCAGTGGGACTTACACCCAAGTAAATGAGTATAGCGTTGCAGCCTTAAGCCCACACTTAAGTATTCCCGTTGAAGTAAGTGGGACTTGGAAAGTTCTTGTTGTATATCAATTA
Source organism: Podarcis tiliguerta (assembly GCF_965153285.1). Lineage (NCBI taxonomy): Eukaryota > Metazoa > Chordata > Lepidosauria > Squamata > Lacertidae > Podarcis > Podarcis tiliguerta. The sequence goes on from NC_139538.1 coordinate 25,211,220, forward strand.
TTAAATGTGCACATTAGTAGATAGTGGGTATGCAATGTTTATATAGACCGCGCATCACTTATTTGTTACTATTCATATCCCAACTTTCTGTCAAGGAACTTATGGTGGCATACATGGTTCCTTCGCAGTTTATCGTCACAACAAGCCTGTGAGGTAGGTTGTTTGATAGAGAGAGTGTGTGACTAGCCCAAGGTCACCCAGTGAGTTTCAGGGCTGAGTGGGGGTTTGAATCATGGCCTCCCAGGTCCATCACTCTAACCAATAGCTCACACTGTCTCTCTTTTAAAATGTTTTTCCCAATATAGCAGAATGCAAACCAATGAATAATATTCAACCTGTCCGCTTCCTCATACTGCACACATGAGAGAAATAACAGGAATTCAGCCTTGCAACATAGCTATCAGGAGTAGCAACAGTTTTTTTGTGAACTGGACATCCACATGTGGCGTGTCAAAATTAGTGTGAACTCATTTGAGTCACCACCTGTAACCGCGACTTCAAGCGACGACTTGCAGTTGAAAAACATCCTCAGTCGTCATAGGAAGTTTGTTTTACTAAGCCTTATTACTCTCATCTTCATTAGAGACAAATAATTCATGGGTTCTGGAGAAGTGATGCACGAAATCATCAAGGTAAAATTTGTGTTGGGGGTCGCTCTAGATGAGCCCGTTTCTCAACTCTCGTAGTCAGTCTGGCACGTCCAAGAAACAACAAAAACCAGGGAGCATTTGAGCATGTTCAGAGCCCCCCCCCGCTTCACGTCCACTCTAAACAATGGGAGAAGAAGGAGAGGGTCCAGGAGAGAATTATTGGACACAGGACACGACTCCCAACTAGGCCTGACCCCAGTACCTCTTATTCCAAACAATGAGAACTTGGAGTTGACCGGTGTGTGACAATCGGTCCAGTTCTTAAAGAGGAACGGTGGCCAAGGGCAAATCCCTCCCTATTAGTGTCAGTAACAAACCTCCCAAAAATCTGAAGGAATTTGTCATCTTATTTCTCAGTCTCAGTTTCTCTATTTGTCAAATTGCACGAGCAATATAGAACCATCATCAGCATCTCTCTCTCTTAAGAACTGTAGATTGACTTTTTAGCTCTACCAGTGCTCCCACAGAGATAAAAGTGCTGCGTTTGTGACAAACTTATGTTTCAGATCCTGGGGACATCAACTGCTACAGAACATTGGATTAAGTAAACAGGGAAGAGAAGGCAGACTTTACACAATAGAGGTGCAGGTTTATCAACATTTTGTTCTTTATGAGAGCACTGTAAGCAGTAAAGAGGGAATTTTTCATTTACTTAGTTTTTGCCTGAAGCTTCTGGTACATTTTATCATCTATATCTCTATCTATCTATCATCTATCTATCTATCTATCATCTATCATCTGTCCCTCTATGGCATATAATAAAATTTGGATTTCAAAACAGCTCCTTATTACTTCTTCGCTCTTGAAATACAAAACAGGAGACAATTAGTTTGTGCCTTGAGGTACTGTCAGTATTATTCCCATTTCACAGATGGAAAGGAGAGACAGAGAGGTAGAAACCTGACTTGCTAGTATAGTGATAATTCTACTTGGGAGGGGAGAATACTGCAAGAAAGATCTCCCCGAGTTTTAACTCTGCACTTTTGCCAAATGGAAAACTATAAATGGGGGATTGGCACTAACAGCCTACCGCTGTAAAAGAAGTAACCATTTCAATGCATCATTTTCAATGCAATAAAATGCTTTTGCAGTGCTGTCCTATAGCTGCCTAGTTATAAGTAAGCCCCACTCAGTTCACTGGAACTTCCTCCTAGGGACGTGTCTAGAGGATTGCAGCCTTAAAGGTATTTCACGTCATTTGGCTTACATACGGTAGTCACAGCCCTGTAAAAAACAGGTAAACACAGAGTCTGTTTTACTGCTGGGAAACTGAGGCTGGGAAGCAAACTAGCTGATCAAAGACAACCCCCGCGAGCAGCCCATCTTACCCCAAAGTCTTTGGGGGGGGGGGAAACATCTATACCTGTAGCCCAGCGTACCCCCAAGTTTGTTGAGGGTGACTACCTTTAAAAGCAGGGTGTACAGAATATAAATGAATGGCCGGATATAATAAATCACATACACGAATGAGATTCCTTATAGTTTGCAATGCAAGGGACACGGACTGGGAAACGCGGATGGGATAAAGAGAAAAAGCGAATCCTATTTAAACCTCAGGTCCCTTACAGCGTTGCCACACCTTTGCTACTCCTTTTGCAACGCGAGGCATCAGGACCAGCGTTTAGCCACTACTTACTTACTTACTTACTTTATTTTATTTATTTAGTTTTTACAGAGGAACAAGGAGCTGCCTTCAAGGTCCTCCTCGCTTGATGGCATGCATTTGGTGGCCAACTTGCCAGGCAGTTGAATTGACCAAGGCAGACTTTAGCCCTTGACCTCGAGGTCGCGTGTGGGTGGGTGCAGTCGAGCTCCTTGCCTCCTCCAGGACTGAAGGTTGATGGAGCCAAACGAGGGACAGCCCTTTAGCCGAGCTCCCGGGGAAGCCTGCGATTCTTCCCCACCCCTCCCTGGGGACAAGGGCAAAGGTGAAGGGCGTTTGTTTCCGAAGAGACTCGGAGGTACCCAGAGACTGGCCGCTCCGCGACGGGCCTGGAGTGTGACTTCGGGAGCGAGCAAGAAGACGGCACTGGGAGAAGGAGCGAGCTCACCTCGAGAGGGCGAGAGGCTGGTGATCTTTATTCCCTGGGATGGCCACTTCTCTCCGTGGATACAAGTCCTCCCGGGGGGCAAGGGTCTCTCCTGACCTTCGCTTCAGTGGGCACAAAAGGGAGATCAGAAGTTAAACAGCCCAAACAAAAACAAAAAGCGAGGAAAGCAGTGAAAGTAAACAAGAGTGTTTCTATGTCTTTCTAAAGAATGGATGCATTGAATGAGTGAATGACAAAGAATCTTGTGGCACCTTGAAGACAGACCGATTTCTCGCGGCATAAGCTTCCGGGGGCCACAGTTCACTTCATCACATGAATCTGCAGCTCCCTAGGATAAATTAGATTTCTTAGTCTGGATTTGTTTAAGGATGCAATCCGAGGCTCATTTACTTGTTGGTAGGGGGGGGGGCAAGTCGCTTTGACTTCCAGGTAAATATGCATAAAGGCGTGTAGTTCAGCTCTGTACCTATTTACTTCGAAACAATCCTAGCTCCTAATGCAGCGGGACTTGTGGGCATGGGATATGGGGCTTAAATAAAACACCAATCCTTCCTGCCTGTCTCTCTGAATCACCCCCCAACCTACCCCAGACAGCCATACAAGAACTGGAGGAGGCTTAGGGAGGACAAATAACTGACAAAGAAAATTCGACCAACTTACATCAATTTTCCCTGCGCTCCCTTACAAGACAGAAGGAAACCGAGATTAAAATAATGATCTGATTTATCCTTTCTCCAATAACCCATTGGCTCTTTTGAACCTGTTTCCTTAAACCACCATGAAAATAAACCTAAAGTCCTGCCCCCCCAAAAGTCGTGGAAGAAATAACAGCAACAACAATAACCATTTTCCATATATAAAATATGAAAATGTTATATAGTAATGTGAATATAAGTCGTCCCCCCCCCCCCAAACAAGTCATGGTGTGGCAGTGAAGGTAGATTAGGAGCTGGAAGGGTGGGGGGCTGAGAGAGCTAAGAAGCTGAAGTCTGGTAATTCTATCTCTTGGCTGTGGCAACAGGGAGAGTCAGCCGAGTCTACCTATCGGGCCATCTGGCTGTTCTAAGCTGTGGCCCCATGCTGTATGATTTTCTCTTAAAATCTCTTCCGCTGAAGCCCCGCTCTTATTGAATTCATCAAAAGCAAACTTTCCCCGAGTTTTTTTTTTTAAAAAAGAAGGAGGCTAAAATAATAAGTCGACCACTGTGACATTCTCTAGGCTTAGACCATTTTTCATAACGCAGCTGATAGTCTTTTGTGCGGCGGAGGAGACTAAACAGATGAATAACGAGGAAAGTCTCCCGGAAGGGAGGAGAGAGAGACACACACAGAGAGAGAAACCCCATACAGCCCCCCCCCCCAACTAAAGCTGCTTTTTCTAATCTTTAAAAAGTTAACTGAAATGAGAGGTGCGTGTTAAAAAAAAAAGCCCCCAGCGCCACCAAGGAGCAAGCAAAACACTGATTGTGTCCCGACTGGAAACAACTTTGCACTGGCTCGCTTCGCTCCCCAAACTTTTTTTTTTTTTTTTTTAAGCTTATGAGACGACCCAGGTGGCGAGGCGAAGCCGGGGCCTGGGCCATCTCAGAGAAACGGCCGCAGCCTGCCTGGAGACCCCAGCTGCTCTGATGACTATTTTTCCAAACTTGCAGCAAGTCACACACTCTCTCTATATCTCTCTGCATTTTTATTTATATTTCCCCCCGGTCCTCCTCCTTGCAGTAATCCTTATTGACTCTAGGGCCAGGAAGGAGGAAGTGTCTGCAAGAGGAAGGAGGAAATCGGGGTGGGGGTTGGTGGTGTTTGTTTTTGATGGACACATGGGGTAAGTTTCATCTTTCATTTTGTTTTACCTCGGTGTATTTTCAAGTGTATCCCCCCCACCCCCTTTTAAATGCTTGATGTACATACTAGATATATAGTTGATGGATTGCTTATGTTCTCCCAACTCATTTCATATAGAGATATGATTTGTGTATGTCTTGGATCCTGTTTAGATTTGATTTGCTGTTGTTTATTTTATTTTCCCCCTATTCTCTTCACTTCGGGATTATTTTCAAACTAAATCAAGATGCTTTATACCCCAATCTCCCACTTCAGTGGGTTCCTAGGGAGTGGGATTTTAATATGTTTGAATGAGATGATATTCAATATGTCATGGGGGACTGGTGGGCTCGTGGTTTTCATTTATTTATTTGATATATTGTGGGAAGAAGGGTGGCATCTTAGGCCCCGATCCGAGTCACACCTGGAAGTAAACGATAGAGGCAGTCCTACTGACACTTACTTAGAACTTAGCCGCATTGAATTGAACGGGACCTACTTCCCATTCAAAGCATGAATAGGTAGGGGGCAAACTTTCTATGACTGGACTGCAGGAATCTTGTGTGTGTGTGTATTGGCCTATGAGAAAAACAAAACTGACCCAACTAACAGGGTTGTTGTTGTTGGGGCAAACAAGACATATTGTAAAAGGAATTTGCTAATTAGAAACTATGTAGTAAATAATAGCAGTGCATTGTGTGAATATACGTGGCGAAAATCCATGGCGTTTGCTTTAAGAGGATCCACACCGCTCAGCTCAGTGGCGCTTACTTCCGAGTAAACGTGCGTAGGCTCCAGCTGTAAGACAAGCTGCCAGTTCCCTCGTCAAAAAGCCCGTGCGCAGCTGCGCGTTTTGCAATGTATAGTGCCATGTAATCATATCGTCAGCATCACACACCGGATTCCACTTAAGTCCACGACGCCGAGGGTCGAATGTATTAGCCAAAGTCTTACACGCGCGCGAGGTTTTTTCTCCAGAAGCTCAGCCATTGGTTCAAACAGGGCTATTTATTCAAAGGGAGAAGCCACGCGGGTGATCTGGGGAGTTAGCTTCATTTTTAAGAACTGTTTATGTGTGTTACGTTACATGCACAGCCATTTCCTTTGCGCTGTGCCTCGTCAGTCTTTAGATAGGAAATATTCCCCCCTCCCGCCCCCCATTTAAGCAAAATAATCCCAGTCGCCGAGAAAATACGACCCAAGCAGATTAGCTCGGAGTGAAACCGCATTACATAGCATAGACATCAACCCACAGAACTCAGTGGAAGCTACAATGGAAGCCCATTTAGCATATGAAATAAAACCAGAGTCTTGGTTTAGTGCTTTGTTTTGACTGGCTTGTCGGTTCAGGATGGTGGATTTCGTCTAAATGCAAGGACTCCGGCTTCACTGCGTCTTCTGGGAGCGGCCTTAAGTACCAATATATAGGAGTAACTCCCATTGAACTCAACGGACCGGATTTGCTTCTGCGTCACGGTGCTTAAGATCCTGTTGGCAGCCCAGCTGCACCTGCCTGTCTTTTTCTCTTGGACACGTTTTCCTTTTGCTGCCCTTGGTGGTTGTTTCTCCAGTATCCATCTCAGATGCCTCGCTCTTAAGTGCGTAAAATATGACATCATATTTGTGTCCCATGTAATTGGCTGGGCTTCACTTTTGGAAGACTCTGGTTCGTTTGGATGCTGGTTCCGACTTATCTTTCCGAAAACCGGGAAGGGAGCGTAAAATCCTCTTCCTTTTCCTTCCTGGGGAAGAAATAAACAATAAAAGAGGGTAGTGGGGCGTTTCCACATTAAAACTACGGACTAGCTCCTTTGCAACAAAATAGATTCTTTGACATGCGCTGGGGAAAGTTCGCCTGGGGCGGAGGTCCCTCTGCCCCACCATCCCGCCCCCCAACCAAAGCTTGCACAGTGTGCAGGGTGATAGAAGAAACAAGCGATCCCTGGGATTAATGCCCCTTTTCCGCGCTTTGGTCTGTGGGACTAGCAGAAAACGCAACTTTTGCCCCCATTGGCTAGCTAGGTGAATTAAGCGCACCCTGCAACTGAACAGTCCTTGACCTTTGCCTTTATGTTTGCTCAAATGTTTGCCTAAAACACAATCACCCTTGACAAGGGAGCCTGCTACCGTGTGACACCGCCTATTCAATAGATAGATGTTCCCTGCCACACACACAACAACCCCAGCGCAGCATTTTAAATGGCTTAGGTATTTGTAAAAGCCCGTATAAATTAATGTCGGGTGATTGCTAGTTGCTGGTCAAAGAGGCGGCCGTTTAACTGGTAGAATACAAGGGAATCCATAGCGGGAAAGCACACGCGCGCGCTCTGTTTCTCTGTCTCTCTCTCTCTGTTTCTCTCGCACGCACACCCGAACACAAACAAACAGGGAGAAAAAAACCGAGGGCCAGGAAACCTGCAGCAGCGAATGTGCAGGAGCGCGCGTGCACAGGAAATGTTAGTAGCGAGGCACGCATGTGTCGAGGAACCAGACTCAAATGCAGCTAATGCTTGAGGAGGAAATAAATGAGAATAAATGAATGAACGGGTTGGTAATATAGGATAGGACCAGTGTGGTCTAGAACGCAGATAGACTGAAATAGGATCCGGTGGATCCGTGGCATATGCAGGCCGATGTAGTCAGGCCCCCTCGTAAAAAAGATCACCTACTCCCAAACAAATCAGCATTCCCAGGAGATATCGCCTTAGTACATTTCATTGAAATGAATAGTATGAAGCAGTAGTTTGGTATACTGTATGTCTATACCTAGGTATACGTGTATTTCTGTGCCCAGGATTTTGGCACTTCTGTTTTATAGGGTATCCAAGCATTAAGGATGCATTCTCCTCACCCCTCTCCGCCAAACGCCTTTTAAACAGTTAAGTTGGAAGGAGGTGAGGCTTCTCTTTCAATAGGCAACCTGGGAATTGGGTTTGCTAGATGCCTTCGACCTCCCCTTACGACTTAGAAGCTTTGAAACGCCTCACCCCACCCAGGGAGTCAAAAGGGTTCCTTCTTAATATTTTTCAGCAGGACAGCTCAACCCTTCGCTCGAAGGAACCTGACTGCTGGTGCAGCCAGCACCCTCTCCCCCCAATGAGTTCAGGGTCGCTTACTCCCGAGTAAGGCTTTCTAGGATTTCCGGCTCCCTTCGCAGGAGTGTCGGGAGGAAGTGGGTTGGGTGGAAACGTGGCTCCTTCCCTGGGGCTGGTGTCTTAGTCCCGTGCAGGTTACATAGGATCTCTGCAAGGCAAGGCTCTTTCTCTGGGGAAAGGGAAGCAGTAGCTTCACCTTCCTTTTGCCCTCGCAACCCATTCGATATATTTCCCTATGCGTACACACGACACTCATATGGATGCATTCTTGCGCAAACGGGATGCACGTAGCTGTTAATGCTGATTGGTCGTGAACGTCTTCCGTTTGAACTTGCAGTGACAGGGGTGGGGGAGGAAACCTCCTGCATTTTCATTGCCCTCCTGTAACCCTTGAGTTAGAATGAAAATGAAGGATCCATATGAGGACGATGACTTTAAAAAATAATAAACTCGTAATTTGATTTTTTTGCTCTTGTTACCAGCCAATAAAAGCTCCAATTCTTGGAGAGATCAAGCTGTTTAGTTAGTAAAAAGCGATGTTATTCCGTTGTAATGAGTTTTGTTCGTTTTGGTATTTCCGCGAGTAAGAGTTCTTTGATGCACTGCTATATGTATGTAAATAACCTGGGAGGGGGAAGCCTTCACATTTTGTGAACTATCTTTCTCTAGCCACGTAAAGGCATTCCTTTCTACAGCAGAATGTTTGGCGCTTTAGAAAATAACTGCTATCTGCATTAGCTTGCTGCTCTGGTTGTTTCGGAAGTCGTTTTTAATCTCTTATAGGACTTTCGGAGCTCAAAGAGCTTTCTCACGTCCTCAGAGTACGTGGTCTGTTTTTAATATCCCATTTTATGGATATGGAAACTGAGAGATCTGCCCAAAGATGATGGCCTGATAGAAAACCTGTTTTCCACCAGATTCTTCCAATATTCTCTTCGCTGGATGCTGCACTTCAGTTTCCTGTGGGTGTGAACCAGTGTAGAATAGGGCAGAGTGGATGGCTGTGACTGTGAACAGCTCCACTAGTTCTCAGTTTCCCCATCAGGAAAGTGGACACGTTTAACTGCCGATCATTAACACATTCCAACTCACCGCGTAAAGATTCTAACAGATGAATTTCAGACTCTAAAGCCATGCGGTTTCAGTTTAAATTATTGCGCCCCTAATAGCGTGATCCTCAAAAGGTTTGTTTAGAAGCAATTCAGCCGCTGCTTTTTTGAAAACAAATGCATTTAGGAACCTTAATCGTCATCAGTTGCAGCCGAAGCACAATGGATTTAATTGTATTGTGGGTTTTTAAAAATGTGTTATGACCCGCCCAGGGACCTTCTTTCTGATGAAGGGGGTGGGGTAAGAAAGAAAACAACAATAATTTTGCTAATAATGTATACTGAATACTCAGGCTTGGCTGTTGGATCGCGTTGGGAAGTATGTTCGCATCGATCAGTTGGGAATTTGTTTCACGCATGCCCGCTGGCTGGGACCGTAGCGCTTTTGCGCAATTCCCATTCATATCGGAGGTGGGGGGGGCGGCGGCTTGCAAATGACAGTTTCAGGTGTACTTTGCTGTCTAAGCACCTTGAATCGGAAATAAGTCCCAATGATTTCTCACGAGTTTACACTCGATTTTTTTTTTATTTACAAAATAGAATATCACTCTTCCAGAGCTCCAGGTAGCCCGAAAACAATACCGCAGTTCAGCAGTTATGTGCTTTGCTGACACGTGTCACACCTGGTGCAGAAGTATCCATCTTTTGCCCTATAGGCTGAAACGGGCTTTTCTGTTCACTTACTGCCGCGTGGCTGATTCGCTCAGGACACACGTGCACTTAAAATTCAGGGATTAGTGATGCCCTCCAGTAATATTGCTCGCCTACCGCATAGCGATACGAAACACATTTAATTGGAAGTTGGCGCCATTGGTGGGTTTTGTTTTTTACTTTCGAGTAAGCGTGTAGATGATCGCAGGTACCTGATATTCCCCAGGGAATTTTAACCAGCAACGGAAATTTGGGAGGGGGGAGAGGCTACTACAAATAAGAAAAGTATCTATTTGCATCGGTCGGAAGCCCCATGGGACGTTTACTCCCAAGGAAGCCTGCAGCCAATGATCCCGAGTTCGGCTGGAAGCCTGCAGGCCACCAGCAAAGGTGGTTTAGGTTGCACCTCCATGCACATTTGCTCAGGCGTAAACCCCTTGAAGGCAACGGGATTTACTTTTGAGTAAACATCCGTCGACCTGGACAGTTAATTAGGAAAAGAGCGCAGGTTTCAATTTCTGATTCGCTGTGTGTTGAGGAACTAAAGGAAAGCAGTCGCTGGCCAAATTAGAGGAAAATGAGTCAGGGATCGCCACCTCCGAGGCAGGACGAGTCAGAGGATCACAGCGCCGATTAAGTAGAAATGGGGGCGGGGGGGGGGCGGCGAGTTGGAAGAAGGTCAGCCACGAGGCTTTTGCAAAATACAGTGACGACAGACTTTCCTTTGGTACTCTGCCATGAACGGGAGAGAGATTGCAAGCTGAACTTTCTTCCCGCTTCCTTCGCAAACTCCCCAGTGAAGGAAACGGGTTATTTGTTGTAAGGAGGCATGGTAGAACATTATTTAAAAAATATATTCATTAGAGAAAATCTTGCTTAGAAGATGAACTATCTGACAGCCAGATCCCATGAGCACCTACTCAGAAGTAAGTCGCGCTGAAGTCAATGACACTTACTTCCGAGCAGGTCCTCCTAAGCAGCGCACCAAGGGACATAATTCTATGCAGGGATACGAAGACGTAAGCCCCACTGAGTTTCATGGGACTTACACCCAGGTAAACATAGGTACTGTTGCGGTTTTGTAAAGCAATAAGCTTCATAGACTCTATGGGACTGACTGTCGAGGAATCCTGTTTTGGCTCGCCTGCCCTCCACGTAGATTTAAAGTCACTCACTTACACACAACACTTACGTGTTGTAGACATGCTTGCATCTACACCGTAATTCAGTTTTAGTAGGTGCAATAAGAGTTCAACATCGCTGTCCGCAACCCGTTTATTGACTTCAAATCAATTTAAACTGCCACCCGAGGCACATCGACTTGCAACTCGGCTTCGCTGACGTTCCTCTCCGAGATCTATGGCTTGGAAGTCTGCCACTGATTTCCCTGGGACTCCTTTCCAAGGAGCGTGTGCCCAAGAGGAACGCCATAAACGTCTTGACTTGCAAGTACATTACAGCGAAAGTCAAAGTGCTTAGGTTGCGGGTAACTGCAAATCCTGGCTGGGAAACTGCGCTGACAATATGTTTCGGTAATGCTTTCCTTATGCAGCTTTGGAAGTTTCAGAAAGTTGAACCTCGCTTCTTTCGGTCACTGCTCTCCCGACAGGAAAAGAAAGAAATATATTTGCAAATATATTTGTCAGCATGCCTATGAGATACCAATCAGAGTTTGCATGGGAAAGTTTTATTTAAAAATAATTACGATGTGATTAAAAAAAAAGGGCACACCTTTCACGCACAGTATTTTATCATACCAGGTATATCTCCTGAATTTCCATCTCTCCCCCCCCCCTCTAAACTGTCTGCTACATAAACAATGAAGCTTGTAATTACTTGCTAATTTCATTGCGGTTGCTCTGGAGAGCTTATAACATTTGGGCCCCATTGTCCACTCATTATGTTTCCAGAAGCTTTCTAGGATGCCTCGCCTGGACTTTGTCCAGTCTGTAACCAATAAAGGAAATTTACAACCTTGACACATAGGGAACCCGTCTCTCCCGCTCCCCGCCCCCTCCGCCGCCAATGTCAGGGAAGAAAAATTGAGATGTAAAGGTGCTTGGTGCTTTCTCACAACCCTGTAGCTCTTAATAAAGAATTAGACTAAAGCGGGAGGGGGGGGGGGATGGAGAGAAAAAAGAAATGGTAACACAATAAAAAGAGTTAGATCCCTCATTCAAAGACCATGTTTTTTTGTTGTTTTACTTCTTATTAAAGATGCTCATTACATCACTTTGTTCCAAAATGACACTTTCATCATCTAAGAGTTTATTTAACGGAGTACCGTCAAAACCAATAGGAGTGACGCCATCGTTTTTCAACAGCAGGAGGATCATATAACCTTTTGATGTTTTTAGTTCACCCGATCCAGACTTCTGTGACAAAACATTTTAATGGATATCGATCAGTGACAGTCGCCGAAACGGTTAGCGGTGAAATAGTTAAAGCTTAGCAAATACTAGCACCTCTCAGGACTTTAAAGTTAGTCCAAACTTATATATCTCGCAACGATCCGAAAAAGGCGATGAACTTGGGATTTGGTGGGTTTCTTTAAGGAAGGAACAAAAATGAAGCACATATAGAATACATATTCCAATTTTGTCTGTGTGATTTTCCCCACCCTAAGGATGGCTTCAGTGGCACTTGCTTCCAAACAAATGTGCTCAGGATCGCAGTTTTATGACATCTTTGCAGGCTGGGGTGAAATTCAAAGCTGAAAACTTAGGCGCTTGGGAATAACCCGCCCTCAGCAGGACTTATTTCGAAGGAAACGTGCACAGGATCGAGCCCACCCCCCTCCCTCCGTTAGCATGTCAATTGCATTTTACATGTGAGTTGAATTCATTAAAGGCTGAAACATTTCTTATGGATCGGTCCCGGGTGAAACAAAATGTTCTGGTTAATACCTGTGCAAAAAGTAATAATCAAAACCTCTCCCCTGGCTGCACATAGAGACAGACAAATTGCGTGCGCGTGCGCGTGTGTTTATTTCTATGTATATATATGTGTGTGCGCGCCTTATCGACCAAACTACCTGCAGTTGTTTACTGGAGCAATCACTCGGTTACTAACTGAACTACATTGGAGCAAACTCTTTCAAGCAGAAGGAAAGAAGATGGGCATATTTTGAGGGGGGGAGGAGACTCTTTATATCAGCCGGCAAAGGGGATAAGTATTATTTGACCGATTCATGTACCGATGTAGGTTTTGGAGCTGCACCAGACTCCTAAGCTGCAATCCTGCACACGCGTATCTTGTTGAAAAGGAGCCTTACTTCCGCGTGGACTCATATTAGGGTGCACCGTTACGCAGGCGTTTGTCTGCTTTGCTTAGAATGTAAACCAACGGGGCTTCCTGCCAAGGCACCCCGAAAGATCGCATAGCACCTGCATTCTAGAGCGCTTTGAACGCAAAGAGCGACAAAATCCTGACCTACCTTGCAGTGTTGTCGTACTTAAGGGCTTGGAACACCCCAAAGGTTCTATCTCAATTATGTTTTAATTTCCAGTGGAATACTAACAGATTTTTTCCTCTTGCACTTGCTCTCCTGACCACTTCCGCCCCCCCTCCCCGCCCGCTCCTTGTTGCTATCTTGTTTGTTTCCCTTTTAAGCACCCTGCTTTTCTTCTCCACTCCTCCTCTCGCAGAGAAGGGCAGCAGGGCCATCCCACAAGCAGCTCGGGGTCAGAGGCTGTTCCTCCCTCCCGGAGCCGTGTTTGTTTACAAGGAGGCAGAACCGAGGCTGTTAATGACGTCTCCTGCTTCTCACCTGACTGGCTGGGGAGGAGGCGCTGTTCTCTCCACCTCTTGGAGCCTTTGCCGTTCAGATCTTCTGCTCCATGACAGGTGGGCTCCCAATTTTTGCCATTTCCAGGGCCAGGGACGTGGGATCTCAATAGCTCCACCCCAGTACACTCAACTTGATTTGTATATGCACCCTAGATTCAGCAACAACAAAGTCACAGGGCCCCATGGCCTTCTATAGCTGTGGCTGTATTCCAGCTTCCATCGGCCCCAGCTAGCTTGGCCAGTGGTCAGAAATGGAGTTGCACCACAGTGTAACATGAGCGTGATGGTCAGTAATCACACAGTTCAAAGATACGATCTGATATCTTTATTGTCATTGTCCCATGCAGAACAATGAAATTGAAAAACTACATAAAAACTACATAAAACATTCAAACCCCCCTAAAAACTCTGAAACCCCATTTTAAAATACACTATACTATAGAGACCCCTTATGCTGCGTTTAGAACCAGAACCAGATGGAGTTAACTCTCTAGTAGCAAAACACTATCCTCACAGACTCGGTTGAGTGTGAGGCCTGATGAGCACAGCAGCTCATTCCCTGTGGTCTTACTCCATGAAAATCAGTCCCTGATTCCTCTTAAGTCCCCTTCTCTGCATAGTTTTTTTCCAAGCAATCAGATAAGGCATCTGCATGCAACCAGGCTCTCCTCCTTTTTCATGCCTCTTCTGGTTCTGGGAGACCTGCAGGGACGGCTGCTTGTTACAGCAGGAGGTGGAGATACCCATGACTTTTTAGTAGCCAGACTCATCTCTGCCTCTTAGTCTGGTCTATCCACTCACCTGCTTCAGCTTCAGCTTCTGCCTCTGATTCTAGATTTCTCTCCGCCACAGATTCTTCCAACCCACTGAGCCCTGTTGTCTCTTCAGCTCCTGACACCTCCTCTTCCCAGTCTTCTCCCTCTGACCACCCATTGTTATCCCACCACCAATCCATGGTCTCTGAACCTTCTTCCTTTGGGGTTCCCCAGCTGGTTCATGCCACCATTCCTCTGCATCCAGCTGTCTGTGACACCCTGCAGCATCTGAATTGCCAGAGGACTTAATGATCACCCAGGGAAATGCATTCTTTCTGCATTCTTTCCTGGGGAACTTTCTGGAAGCAACCCAGGGCTGGTGCTATCGTAAGGCCAACTTGGCAGCTACCTAGGGTCCAGACTTCAGAGGGGCACAATACTGTCCCTTGAGGGGCACAGTTTTATATGGATTAGTTTTGGTTATGCCTTATAAATTTACAACAACATTTTATTTTTATATCGTAAATAATATCATTTCTGCAAGACATTTTATGGGTGGGTGCAGATAGTTATCCTTGTGGAGGGTGAAAGGCTGGGATAGCTCAGTTGGTAGAACATGAGACTCTTAATTCAGGGTCATGGGTTATGTTGGGCGAAAGATTCCTACATTGCTGGGGGTTGAACTAGATGACTCTCATGGTGCCTTCTAACTGTATAATTCTACAAAATTAACTTTGCCTAGAGTGCTAAAATAGTCTGGCACTGGCACTGGGCCACCAGAGACAAACGTGGTCAGAGGAAAGGGCAGGAGTCTTTCTTTGGTATAGCAGGCTACGTTATAGGCATAAAAAGATACACCTGCACCCTTTCCCATCTTTCATCCAAGCCAATAAGAGAATTATCATAGTTCAAGGCTGCTGGAATGTTCAGGGAGGCAGGAGAGGATATATTGTTTATTAATATCCTTCCTAACTTGCACTAGCAAGTTCCTTTACTTATCAGAGTTTCACATTCCCCTTTAAAAAAGCACAGCAGATAGCTGGTTGCAGGCTTGTTTAAGCCTCTCAGTATTAGGCTCCTGGTGAGATCCCTTATATCCCTCTTCAAAGAATAAACACACCACAATCTTGTGGAAAGTATATAAAAGAAGTTTACTCACATCATCAGTTCACAGTTGGATCCCTGAAGGCAGACTTAGTTACAAAGTATATACATGTGGATCTATCCCATATGGAGATAGTCCCAGTGTCCTTGGTTGGCTGAGAGCCAAGAGAGCATTTCTAGCTAAAAGCTGCTGCTCCAACAATGGAGGAAGTCAAAGAGAGAGGAGGAGCTGTGTGCCCTGTCCCTTCTGTTAACTGGACTGGTTAGGTCACACCCACCTCTAGTCACATGCAAAAGGAAGTTTGTCCCAGCCAGGAGGAAACAGGAAGTTTTCAACTGGCTGGACCAAACATTTCCTTGCATGTCCATTCTAGGAAAACAAGGAATGTTGTACTTGACTGCTACTTATGTATCACATCCCACAAAGGCTACATTCTAGCAAAAGCAGACTAAGAGAGTAGGAGCGGGTCTACTGAGGACTCCAAGGGCCAGACAGAGAGGTATTTGGGCCCTGGCCCTGATGTTCCCTGCCCCTTCCCTAGAAGATGGTAATTTGCCTTCTGGACAGCTGCACAACAAAGGAGCTGTTCAGAGGCTCTGAGATTTGGCAATGATAGGTGTGTGTTTGATGATGTGCAGGTAACTGAACTGTCTTGATTCTCACCACACTATGATCTTCACAGAAAGAATTCAAACAGGGTGCTCAAAGGCTTGAAAGCGAACAGAGAGAAAGCAGGTTGAAAACCTTGACTCCCTGCTTTGCATGTAGAAGGTCCCAGGTTTAATCCCCAGAAGCTGAAGGTTGGGGTCTGAGTGTCCCCTGCCTGCAACCCCAGAAATCCACTGTCTGTTGACGTAGGCAATACTGAGCTAGATGGACCGTTTGGTCAGACACAATCTAATACAGCTTTGTAGCTCTTCCTTAAGTTCTTATTTAGAATATCAGATGTCTTGCGGCATAAGCGGTAGACTAGCATAGCTCCTGCTTAGGCCACAGCAAACCTGTTTGTACCACAAGGCTCTTTGCTGCAGCACAGCTACCCCTTGTGGGATTCTCTTTTGGCAAAAGGAAGAAGATGGGGATGGTTAAGGCAACCATTCTCCTTTTCCATAACAACAGCAACAGTCATGATGCCAGTATTAGGACCAATTGAGGATGAAAGATACAGGAAGAGAAGCTGGTTTTACAGTGAAGTAGTAGCTAAAAAGGCAACAAAAAACACCACCTCCTCCTACTCCTAGATTCCCAAATTGTTGGCTGGCAAAGCTCCAAGCATCCATAGCCTTTGGTACACACAGTTCCCATGGAAACCACATAGCTTTCCTCCAAAGCAATTCACCTGAGGGCCTGGGGAGAATTAGGAAATGAAGAGGATGCTGTTCTGAGCTTCCCTTCCCCCATCCATGCATGTATAGGCAAAGCCCTACATCTTTGCTCTCCATGGTGACTTTCCAACTCTTTCCACACTAAACCTAAGAGCAAACTCACAAGGCAAAAGTCCTTCTCGTTTCCGGGGGAGAAAGTCTCCTAAAAAAAACCTAGGTTTGCATTTTTGTGAAGGGGCTAGGGATTTATCTATTCCATACATTTAGAACACATTGCTTCCCCCAAAGAATCCTGGGAACTGTAGTTTGTTATGGGTGTTGGGAACTGTAGCTTTGTGAGGAGTAAACTGTAGTCCCCAGGAGTCTTGTGGGGTGGGGAGAGAGACATGTGTTTTAAATGTATAGCATGGATGTGACCTTGTCCATAACTAAAGTTCTTGTCAGGTGGAAGCTGAAACAGTTAAACTTACCTATACAGTGGTACCTCAGGTTAAGTACTTAATTCGTTCTGGAGGTCCGTTCTTAACCTGAAACTGTTCTTAACCTGAAGCACCACTTTAGCTAATGGGGCCTCCCGCTGCTGCCACGCCGCCGGAGCACGATTTCTGTTCTCATCCTGAAGCAAAGTTCTTAACCCAAGGTATTATTTCTGGGTTAGCGGAGTCTGTAACCTGAAGCGTCTGTAACCTGAAGCATATGTAACCCGAGGTACCACTGTACCAGTTTTGGGAGGGCAATTGATTTATCTTGCTGATTTAAACTGGATTAATAGCCATCCCCTTTCCCCAGCAAACTATGTAGTCCAGCAAACGAGGGCTAGGGATCTTAAGCATGTGATTCTCTCTGCAATCCCTACCAAACTTCAATTACAACCACTGGGGCAGGTAAAATGATTTATTAAAAGCAGGTATATATTTGCTGCATAGTTATGCCCTCAATATGACCAAATAAACCAAAGGTCTAAAGAGATATTTGGAACTTCCATGGAGACTCTTGTGAGGCTGGTTTCAGTTGTTCAGGGAACTGTTCTTTGACCTTAAATAAGAAGAGAGTTAGATTGAAGTCATGATCTCTACGCATGCCGGATGACTTTTCATTTGTGGGCCCAACAGAGCAGCAACATCTTGAGCTACTGGATAGATCAGCAAAAGAGCAACAGCTCAGCATGCAGGTGCAGCAAAAGATGGCAAATTTCTTGTTAGCATTTGGAAATAAAATAGCCAGGGATGTGGAACTCCTATCAATCTGACTGCTACTGTATATTTATATTAAATAAATAAGTTGGATAGATATATGTTATATAGCGGTTGCTTTGAAAAAAAGCAACAACCAAATACAAACAGGTCATATTGTTAGGCTAAATGTTGTTGTTGTTTTAACAATAACTCGGTGATTTCTTTTTAATCAGTTCGCTCTTAACCCGGCTTTCCCATCTGAATGCTTCCTCTTTATTACTACAGACTTCTCTGAACCGCTACAGACCTCTCTCTGTACCCCATAATGCATGCTTACTCCTCTTTCCCTGTTATCACAGTACCCTGGTGCATCTCCCCCCTCCAATTTTCATATCCAAAGGACTCTCTGCAGTCCCATTTCCCTAAGCCCCCATCCCACAGTTTTTCTCTACATCACAAAGCACTCATCTCTGTCTGAACCACTACAGGCCTCTACACTGCTGGCCAGTCTTCCTTCTGCCTGATAAACATACTGACGTGGAGCTCCTCCTTCTGCCCATCAAATGTGCAGGTGGACAGAAATGCCCCAGTAGCAGCAGCCCCAATCCTCGACTGCATGTAATGGCACTGGGTGTGATTTCAGGCTCGCACAGTGATCTATCTGACCCTCTCAGCTGCCATGGAAGGGATGCAGATGTGGTCTGGTGGTTCCACTGCTCCATAAAGCCCCATTGGGCTGGGGGGTAGGTTAAGATTGCTGCCTAAGTTTCTACCATTTGTTGAACCTGGCAAATGAATCAAAACATGCAGGTGCCATTCACACCCCCTTGTTTTGTGAGAAGCTAGCCTGTTCCCACCTTCCAATGTTTTTAGACAATGAATGAAGCCATAGCAATGACTGGCATTTAGGAAAGCCGTTTCAGCCAATGAGACAAAGAGAAGGCTAGAATGAAACGCTCATGATGTAGACTCTTGTTTTGTTTTTAAGCACTTTCTGTTGGTCTTTCCTGGTGGAGAAGTTATTGCTGCCCAACAGAAAACAATTCAGGTATCCAGGATGTTAAGTGTAGCTGTGATGGGGAGGTGGGGAGTGTGCAAAGTAAAAAATAAAAGGTAACGATAAAGGAAGATACTCGTGATCATTCTAACCTAGGTCTTATTTCATAAAAAGTACGGTTTTCTTATGCGTTTGTATTTTTTCTTTAAGAATTACTCTGCTAATGCCAATGCTGACTAAACCCATCATTATTATGTCACACTGCAGGAGGCAGAACATTCCTAAGAGTAAGAGTATAGGTTACACCATACTGCAGAGTAACACAGTACTATTACCCAAGTTGCTGAAGGGCAGTAGTCTATGATAACCCTGAAGTATAGTCCAGTATTGTTAACTGTTTTGGTTTTTTTAAAAAAACAACCTGAAATGATTGTAGCGACAGTGCAATTCTTTGAAGGCTGGAAGCTGTGAAGGAATCCAGGGACAGCAGTGAGTGAGAAAGAGCTTGCCTGTATGCTGCATTCACCCATAGATGGACTGCAGGTCTACCCATTGAGAACCAATGGAAGGATGGTCCTGGAATGCAAGTTTCTCAAAAGCCAGGTCTACCCACTCAGTCAGCTGATCTAGCAGAAATTGTAGATCTGTTCTCTGCTGACACTTATGTATGTTTGGTTATTCGCTTAGAGTATTTACTTCCCCTGAAAAATTCCTGTGGGTACCCAAGCCTGACACCTTCCCTCTCAGCTTGACACCTCCTCACAGAGGTCTTTTTAACGTTTCCTTTGGGAAACAGTTCAGGAGGCTTTTATTCTCCCAGCAACAAACATGGTGAGAGAATCTCAGGTGGAGGCAGCAGCAAGCTGGAACAACTGATGCCAAGTCAACTCTGCCATGTGCCTTTGGTCCTAGGGAAATGAGTAGCAACACATATAGACTGATGAAGGCATTCTCCCACATCCTCACACCTCACTGTTTTTATGGGCTTGGATGAAGCTTTCGTTTCCAATAAAGAGGTGAGAAAGGGCAGTAAACCAGGGTGAGTTCTCCCATGGGGGCCCTTTCAGCCACTGTAAGAACTGCTTTCTCAAACTCAGCAGAGGAAATCTTTAGGCTTAATAGACAATCATACTGCTTTAAGGAAAAATGTTCTCCTGGTCAAAGGATATATGTAAAAACCACAGAAATCAGGTAGATACTTCTGAAGTGTCTAATGGTTGTGTGAAAACACAACCAAAGAGATAAAGTAGCCCAATAAGGGAGTAGCCCTATGTATGGGAAGCCAGGGTAAATTACACTCGCCTAGGTGAAGCGGGTGGACAGAGCCTAGGGCTTGCTGATCAGAAGGTCAGCGGTTCAAATCCCTGCGACGGGGTGAGCTCCCATTGTTCAGTCCCAGCTCCTGCCAAACTAGCAGTTCGAAAGCATGTCAAAGTTCAAGTAGATAAATAGGTACTGCTCTGATGGGAAGGTAAATGGCGATTCCATGCGCTGCTCTGGTTTCGCCAGAAGCAGCTTAGTCATGCTGGCCACATGACCCAGAAGCTGTCTGCGGACAAAGGCTCCCTCGGCCTATATTGCTGTGACATTATGTGTGTATTTATGTATTTATACTATGTGTGTATATATTTGCTAAAGTCTGGCAACTGCTGTCTCCTTTGGGAGAAGATTGATCCAAGGGTCACAAGTCCAATAGCAGGACATTACCATTAACTAACTGTAACATCACATTATGTACAGAACTATATGTGAAAAGCCAAAAGGATTGCTGATCCCTAAGACAAAAAGCTTCAAGATTCACAGCTGGGCAGTACATTTATTGAGACCAACTGAAACATCACGAAGATTGAGCAAGCTTTTGGGTTCTTCAGAATTTGTCATTGGACAAGATGTTACACAAAGCAGGGAGTGTGGGCGGGGGTGAGAGTGAGAAAATAAATAAATAAATAAATAAATAAATAAATAAATAAATAAATAAATAAGTATATATATTTTTAAATCCTCCTCATTCCCTGCTTTGTGGGGCAATCCTATGGCAAGATCTGGCAGGAGCTGTTTAGGATGCAGCAGATCTCTAGCTTAGCCAGTTTGCATTTAGGTAGGCTTAGTGTTGCTACAATCAGTGCAGTTCACAGCCCCTTCCTCACTCCATTTTAGTTTTTGTTTTTTGCTTTAAAAAAATCAGTTAACAATACTGGACTACACTTCAGGGTTATCATACACTACTCCCCTTCAGCAACTTGGGTAACAATACTGTGTTACTCTGCAATATTGCAATATGGTGGAAATAATAATAATAATAATAATAATAATAATAATAATAATAATAATGTATTTTTAATCTCCTGTTGGAAGTGGCTGGGGAGACCTAGCCAGATGGGCGGGGTATAAGTAAATAATATTATTATTATTATTTACTAATAATAATACTAATACTAATACTAATAATAATAATAAGCCAGAATTAAATCCCCAACTCCAGCTCAGCCAAACAGCCAGTGTAACTTGCACTTTCTGGATCAGCCACCTGAGCCAAGGCCAGTGTGAGTCCCCAAAAAGGGGCATGATTGTGGTAGAACAATAGAGGGGGAAATTTGTGCTGGATCCTAAGTGTGTTAGCTCAGTCACATGAGCTGACACAACCCAGCACAGAACATAAAATCTACCCCTCCCTCTCTCATTTGCACCTCTCTTTCTCTCTCTCCCCTGCCCCATTTTCTTGCGTGTCTCTGCCCTATGTTGGCAGCAGATCTCACATAGGGGAGGAGCATGGGGCTACTCCTGCTCTCCATCATCCTGGGCTTTTCTCAGTCCATAGCGGATATCAGCGGAGTTCCTGAAATCATGCAACTTAAATACACCAGCTTCTCAATCCGAAACAGATTTTTGTTTGCATGGTCCCCCCCCCCCCATTTCTCAACTAATAACTTTGGGATCAGGAAAGTACATCTAAAATCTCCAGATAAAATGAGTTACTTAAAAATGAGTTACTTAAAATAAACCTCTTCACCAGAATTAAAACATTATATGCAATTGAAATACCAAAAGCAGTGAAATCACATAGTAATAACTAGAAATATACCAAGCTAGCAGAAAACACAAAGCAACCCACAAGATTTTAAAATGTGTATAATTTTAAAGCCTGTGAAATAGAAGAAAAAGCTTTGTCTGGCACTTAAAATAAAAGCAAAGCCATCCTGAGGAAGATATTCCATAGAGTGGGTGCCATATGTGCAAAGGGCCTCTTTTTGGTGTCCTCCTCCTCCACATCCAACAAGGGCAGTGTGAGAGGGGGGTGGAGGGAAGGGCCTTGGCTGACAATCTGAGAATGCAGGCAGGATGGAACGGGAGAAGGTACTGCTTCAGGTACCATAGTCCCAAGCCATTTAGGCCTTTAAAAGT
The DNA here is from genome assembly GCF_965153285.1 of Podarcis tiliguerta. Taxonomy (NCBI): domain Eukaryota; kingdom Metazoa; phylum Chordata; class Lepidosauria; order Squamata; family Lacertidae; genus Podarcis; species Podarcis tiliguerta. The sequence continues at coordinate 25,233,148 of NC_139538.1, forward strand.
TAATGCTATTCCTTTGAACTGAGCTCAGAAGCGGACAGGCAGACAGTGCAGCTCTTTTAACACTGGGTAACTGTGATCCAAATTGACTGTGCCAGTCAAAATACTTGGCAGCTGTGGCAGCTGAAGCTTCCAAACTGTCTTCAAAGGAAGCCCAACATACAACACCTTACAGAAATCCAATTGGGACATTACATAGATAGCTATGGCCAGACAAAGGATGTGCCATTCCAGTCCAGGCAGAGGATGTAAAGAATTACTACATGTATCCTCTGCACTGTGTGGAGAGAATCCATGATAGTGCCATCTGTAACCAAGAATGAATGGTTCTGATGTAGCTATACTCTGTATGATGCACAGAATGACAGCTAATGCATGGCAAATGATGTTTAGGGACCCTGAATGGAGGCCATTCTCAAAGGGAATCTTCCACTCAGCTTGGTCCATACCATGTGCACATAAGTGGGGTTTGACAGAGAAATGCAAACTACCTTGGACTCAAGGAGAGACAGATAAGCTACCCAGATCTCATTGGCTTCTCCTCATAAATATCTGCCTTGGATCCCCGGAAAGCACTCCTATCCAGGGAAAGAGGTTTTTACATCAGATCTTAAGAGGGTAGTGGTGACAGGCTACCTGAAAGCCTCTGGCCCAACTGGCCTACCCAGACTGGCAGTCATGGATGGAAGGGAGTTAAAGGCCCTATTCCATTACAGCTTGTTCTGAGAGAGTTTTGAGAATGCATTCACAGAAGGAAAATCTGTACACACCATACATTTAAAACACCCCTCTGATGAATGCAGTCATTTTTGAAGGGTGCTAGAAAGTGTCACTCTGGTAGGGGTAAACGACAATTCCTAGGATTTTGTGTTTGTTTGTTTGTGTGTGTGTGTGCGCGCATGCACTTTAAATGTATGGTGTGTACACAGTTATGTGGTGATGCTTATTTAAAGTATGTCTTTGCAGATTCCTGCTTAAAGACAAAAAAGGTTGTTGAAAAGAAATGACTGTTTTGGGGGTAACACATAATTGTTGGTACAGTGGTACCTCGGGTTACATACGCTTCCGGTTACATACGCTTCAGGTTACAGACTCTGCTAACCCAGAAATAGTGCTTCAGGTTAAGAACTTTGCTTCAGGATGAGAACAGAAATCGTGCTCCGGCGGCGCGGCAGCAGCGGGAGGCCCCATTAGCTAAAGTGGTGCTTCAGGTTAAGAACAGTTTCAGGTTAAAAACAGACCTCTGGAACGAATTACTTACTTAACCTGTGGTACCACTGTAATTGCTTGGGAATCTCTGATTCAGACATACAGGGTGCAAAACAGCATTCATACGTATAAGTAAGTTGGTAAGTAAGTAAAGCAGGACAAATGAAGGTAGAAAGCTGCCCTAGCGATGTGGCAAAAATGGGAAAAGGCCTAATCTTCACAGTTTCAAGTCCACTCTCCACTCACATTTCCCCATTCTGTGGCACCATCTCTTGTCTCTTTTCAGAGGAAGAAAGAGATGTCAAATCCCTCCCCTCCAGAGCAACATTAAAAAACAAAGCAAAACAAAAATCCCACCGGCACTCCAACTTTTCCTACTGACACCGTGTCAAATGCTAATAAATTAATAAACAAACAATAGGCCCAGGTTGCATATTTTAAGCGCTCATATAATCCTGGAGAAAGTGGGGGGGGGTGGAGGGGGGTGTTAAAGCATGGCTTCAAAGCAAGCTCAGTATTCCTAAAGCTTCTGTTCATGGTTACTCATGCAAAGTTTGCATAGATCAATCAGTTCAGGCAGGATTAGACAGAGTAGTACATCTGCACCACACATTAAAAAGAGCCAGGAAATAATAATCATTAGAAAAGACTGGCTGCATTACTAGAAATAGCACAATTAATTAAATGATAGTGGAGGTGGTATTAATAAAATGGGTGACAATTTCCCATTTTAAATAGGCATTTCATGCTTGTTGAATTTATGTCAACTTTTGTGTCAGTAAAGTTGTCTGAGAAAAAGAAATGCCAAGGGACAAGTGATTTAAAAAGGAAAAAAACCTTCCTCTTCTTCCAATAATAAGAAACACAGCCCTGTGACATTTAAATGTCTTTTTCATCTTTATTGAATATTGTCCGTCAAAAATAATATTGTATGCAAGGGCTTTAGAAATGATTAATAAACGACACAATTAATAATAAATAATATTGGGTGTACTAATAAACTATCCATGAATATCAGGCAAGGATGCTTCAGAGAGCAGATACCGACTCTCATTCTTCTTCACCTCTAATAAAATGAGTTAAGGCAGAGCAAACATTTTTGTCGAGCAATTTCGTAATGCTGTGCTGAAATATCTAGATTCAGAGATGGCATGATTTGCAAAGGAGATGCAACCACGCTGCTGTTGCGTGTGTACATTCCTGACGGCTTTCAGCGTAGCACGATGATAGCAATAACTAATAATATGGAATGAACACACATTGCGGCCTTTGACCCGGAAGGGCTATTAGACTGTTTCACTTCAGTGCCCCCTGGCGGAGAAGACGAACTTCCTGTGTCTCCCCCTCTTTATAGAGGAGCACTGGTGGGGGAGGCTGGGGGTGTGTGCTATGTACCATCTTTTCCCTAGAGATTGCCGAAGGGGAAGTGTAAAAAAAGAAAAAGAATAAAGTGGGAAAGAAAAAGCCGGCCATTCTATGGGGCAGGAACAGAAAGCAGAAGGGCAGCACCGTTCATCCTTCTCCTTGAAGCAAAATCGCTGTGCATCTGCAAAATAAATAAATGTATTCTCTCCTCCTCCCCCCCCCCCCCAGCAAACTCCCTCCCCGCCGACTTTGTTCTTTCTTTCTTTTCTTTCTGTTTAAATAGATCAAAGGCAAGGGAAGGCGAGAAAGGGAGCGGGGAGGAGGGAAGCCCTGAGCCGGCGGAGGAGCTGCCCATTGTTGCGCTGACAAGGCGAGGTCCCCGAGGCGAGTGGCTGCCCCATCGGAAGTGGCGGCCTGGCCGAGAGGGAGCCTCCCTTTCCCCGGGCCTTATTCTTGGCGGCCTACAGTAGGGTCGCCGTGGCAACGCGCCTCCGGGCGCAAAGTTGGAGGCGCTGAAAGGCCTTCAAGAGCCGGCGGCGGAACAATATTTTGATTCATTGGGCGACGGGAGCGAGGCTCGCCGCCCCTCCGCCGCAGCCCCGATGAATGCTGGCCATTGTCCCGGCTTTTCTGAATTTGATTTACCATATCATAACCCCTAGGAAGAAGAAAACATCAATATCCCCGAGGAATGGAGATGTTTCTATGGAAAAGCGAGGAATTTTAGGCCATAACACAGATCCGATGCTTTTTTTAAAGGAAAAAAAAAGGGGGGTGGAATCGAAAGAGATCAAAGGCGGCGCTCCCAGGAGTTAGAGATACGTCTCTGAATTAAAGACGGACGAGGCAGACTACAAAGTGTTTGCCGACTCCCCTCCCCTCCGCGTAGGCAGACCCAGCTAAGCTTTCTCCTTGAGAGGAGGCGCTGTCCCAACACCAGACCATAATACATGGTCAACGGGAAGAGCACTCCCAAAGCGGGGGGAAAGCCACACCATGCAAGCAAGCAAGTCCCCTGAGGGAATTGGCCTTCCCTGCAACCCGAATTCAGGGATTTTGCAAAGATAAGCAACCATCAACTTTCTCTGTTAGGCTGCAGTTTTTTAAAACAACAACCTAGAACTGATTTTGAGAAGTAAAACACTTCACTCACACAGGGCTTACGTTCCTGGGTACCACCGCACAGATACGTGAAATGGTGTATCGTGGGGAACACCATCAAAAAAGCCTGTAAGCATCCTCTAAACCTCTGGTGCCATCTCAAAAAACTCTTCGAAAATCTTCCAAAAATCTTTTTTTTAAAAAAACAAATCCTTGCGCCCCAAAACTCCAGTAAACTCCACCACAATTGCTGCCTCCCAACCCTCCTTTCTCAAACTCCAGCTCTTCACAGGTTGGTGCAAAGGCTGATGGGACTGCTACCCTTCCTTTTCTCCCCATTTTTGCAGTTTTCCAAGTCTTTTTGGGGCCTTTTGCCCCTTTCACACCTTTTTCCTGTTTAAATCAATTCATTTTATTATTTCCTGGTGCTATGCGTATACGTGGTTGTGCTTGAGTTGAATGCGGATTAGTGGAGGAGATGCGTGTAAGCAAAAGTTATAATGGTGCTGGTACTGATAGATATAAAAACATAAGAATACCACTGCTAGATCAGACCAAAGGCCCTTCTCGTCCATCCTCCTGTTCTCACAGTACCCAACCAGATACTATAGGAAGGCCAGAAGCAAGTCATGACTTCAATAGCACTCCCCCTGCTTGTGCTCCACAGCAACTTGTATTCAGAGGCATACCACCTCTGATACTGAAGGCAGTATGCAGCCATCATGGTTAGTAACCAGATAAAGCTTGGCAAATTTATCTAAAGCTCTTTTTAAGCCATCCAAGTTGGTGGCCATTGCCATGTCCTGTGGGAACAAATTCCACAGTTTAACTGTGCACTATGTAAAATACTTTCCTTTGTCATGAATCTCCCAACATTCATCTTCATTGGATGACCCTGAATTCTAGTATTATGAAAGAAGGAGAATAATCTTCACATAATGTATGATTGTATACACCCCCACCATGTCCCTGCCTCCTTACCTGATGCTTTTCTTAACCAAAAGGCATCAATCGTTATAATTTTTTCACAAAAGAGGATTGTTCCATCTCTAATATAATTTCAGTTGCCCCTTTCTGAGCCTTTACTATTGTCTGCAATATTATTTTTGACCAGTACTGAACACATTATTCTAAGCACAGTCACACCATAGATTTGTATAACTTCTTTATGATACTGATTTATTTTCAGTCCCTTTCTTAAGGAACTCTAACCCTAATCCTAACACAGCGGGGCACCCAGCACGGGCAGGGAGGCAGCCGTGATGGCACCCTGGGGATCACGCTGCCGGGGGCAGTGCGCTCCTCCCGCACTCCTCTTCCTCCGCCAGCATCCTAACATTCACCTTCTTCCACAGCCACAACACACCCAGTCAACATTTTCACAAAGCCATGCTATACAACCCCAAGGTCCCTCTGCTGGTCAGTCACTGGTTCAGACCCCATAAGTGTATATCTGAACTTTGGATTTTTGTCCCAATGAGTCTGCTTGGTAACTTTCAATCTCATTTGCCATTTTAATGCCTAGTCACTCACTTTAGAGAGAGCCTTCTGGAGTTCCTTTTCTATTCTTACCAACCTAACAATTTGATGTCATTAGCAAACTTGGCTACCGTGAAAATTAACAACAACACCTGGTGGGAAATGGATTCTGCTGCTCTGAATGTGAAATGGCTTTCCAAGTATGAAGGCGACAAATCCAAGCATAGTGACAGGAATTACATTCCCCTGAACTCAGTGAGACTTGCATCCAAGTAAACATATGTGAAGTGTAATCATGTGGACATTTACTCTGAAATAAATTCTACAGAGGTCAACAAGGGTAAGCACTCATATACAACCTTAGAATCTCAGTGTTTCCCGCAAACACTGTCCTGCTGAGCATGCATTCAAAACTTTAGAGTGGCAGTCGTGAGTCTGGCCAAGGTCTGAACATCAGGACAATGCCTCCACTAGAGTTGAGTCTCTCTCGTGCCCCTGTTTTAACTGTTCTTAATATTGAATTTTAAATTGTTGTAACCCACCATGGATTAAGGATGAGTCATAAATTTAACAACAACCATCCTTTCTATTCACTTTGCTGAGCCTATGTTACCAGCAGTGTATAATGTTCCAGTTACCTGTCTGTTATCCAAAGTAACAATGACTTGCTAAACCTCCATTCCCAGCCACAGATGAGTGAGTTTTGCAACTACTCCAAATCGGGGAAGGAGAGCTTGTATTATGTGTAATAGGGTGGTGATGTCATCATTCCCATCCATGCCACTATTTTGCTGAGCTTCTATTTCAAATATTGGTATGGCAGTGCATCCCAGCAGCGTGATCTTGTCTTCTTGATCTTAACGCAAGCAGTAAAAGATGAGTACCTTGCCTTCTAATCCTATCCACAATAAGGTAGCACTAAATTGTTGGTTTTCATTGGTCAGTGAGTCCAAGCATTCTTTCCTCTCCCATAACTTAACCAGCAGAAGAGAAGGCAACATAGCAATACTTTTCTCTCTGTTGTATTGTTAATTCTAAAGATACATAGCAGAGGGCAGAAAACCTCCTCCAAGTAGGCCTGTGCTCTCTCTACCAGGAATTTTGGAGGTCCAAAGAACAGTATCATTTAGCTGAAGATGTTAGATAGAGGAAACTTTTACCCTGATACTTGCACCTCCCCATCCTTTTTTCTTTTTATTTTGGTGGTGCGAAGTAATTTTGAGCTAGTCTCCTGGGAGGCTGTATTACATATCTTCTAGATAAGGTCTCTTGAATGACTCCTTGTCCTACACTAGGTAGTCTTGAATCTCAGCTGATGATGCCAGAGGGTTGGATTTACCTTTTCACACTGGGGCTTTCCTAAAGAGTCAGATCTGCTGTGAAGAGATTACAATCTCAACAGAAAGACAGTACTGCTTGGTTCCATGCCAGATAGGAAAGCAGTATGCACCTCCAGCAGTCCTTTTGTGACTGGTTCAGGGCCACATTGATAATATGTATGCCCAAATGTGCACATAGGTGTGTATTTTACCAGATTGTATAATCCAGCAGCATAGACAGAGATATAGTTTTCCCATATTTATAATTGGACAATACTGTTTTTAAGGCCAACAAAATATCCCAAAACAGTGAATAGGCTTTTGAGTTATAGCTCACTGATTTGTGACACTTTGGTTAGTCGTAATCCACGTATTTCTTGGCTGCAGACTTTTGAAAGTTTTCTGTTGGACCAGGATGGATTCCTGTGCTTTTTAGAGAACAATATTTGTACCCAAAGTCCTGTTCTGTTTTGTATAGGATAATGCTCTATACTATGTGTTAAAATGACAATGTGTGGTGTCCTAGATAGATTATATATTGAAATTGAGCATTTATATAGCACTTAGCAAAGTGTCCAAAGCCATGCCTCTTTACATTGTAAAGTTGACAAAAGTCACACATTACCATCTTACTGCAGATGAGAAGATGCTGAAGCTAAGGGAGAGTGATTTGCCTAAGGCAGTGGTTTTCAACCAGTGTACCATGGCACCATGGGGTGCCTTGAATGGTGGTCAAGGGTGCCATGGACAACACTGGCCTCTGTCCCTCTTTCCTTCGCTTCCTCTGCCTCCCAAAGGCTTGCACAGCTGTTTGTTGCAGCAGCCCTGGCTATAAGTTTCACAGGGCGAATGGTGCTCTGAGGCCGGCATGGGGATGTGGGTTGCCAGAAGCTGAGGTGGCCTCGGAGTAAGAAAGCAACTGGGTGAGGGAGCCCAGCCAGCCAGTCCTTGCTGTTGGGAAGGTACAGACAAGAGGGAGGCTGGGCAGGCAGGCAGGCATGCACTGTGTTGGCCTTTCTTGTGCTTGCTATGTGCAAGGCCTGCCTGGGAGCTGAATGCCTGGTGCTGAAGGGAAGCCTTTCCACCATGCAGGCCTGGCAGCACCCACTGCTGCCCCTCAAGGTAAGGTGCTGTGGCCTTACATTCACCTTTGGCCAGCCTCCATTGCGCCATTAAGGCTGGGGGCATCCTCTTCCCAGGCCCCTGTGAGGCACCTCTCTTTGGGGCAGAGTGGGGACAGCTCAGAGACCAGGGAAGGCAGCAGGAGCAGCGGCCTGGAGGACTCCCAATGAGAGGGGAGAGGAGAGAAGGCTGAGGCAACACTCTGCAAGGGAGGGTGTTGGGGAAAGGGTGAGAGCTGCTAGTTCTGCAGGCAAGGGATAACATAGCTGGGCTCCTGAGCCCCACAGAGGTGCCACAAAAAGAATGTAGTTGGTCAAGGGAGCCCTGGACTCAAAAAGGTTTAAAACCTCTGGCCTAAGGCAACCTTTTCAGGACATAGGGTTCTCCTGGCTACATTACAATTGTTTTGTTTGTACAGTGGTACCTTGGGTTACATACGCTTCAGGTTACATACACTTCAGGTTACATACTCTGCTAACCCAGAAATAGTGCTTCAGGTTAGGATCAGTTTCAGGTTAATAACGGAACTCCGGAACGAATTAAGTACTTAACCTGCGGTACCACTGTATTTATCATCTTATTGTATACACATATGCAACACACACATGTACAAATCCATGATATATTATGTAAGACTGAGTCTTCCATTCACTTACCTAGTGAGTTACGGGACTTCTCAGTAGACATGTATATGATTTTGCTGTTATTCAACTAACATTTCTTTTGAAATTTTATTTCAACAACATTTTATTGTTAAGTAGGATAAGGAAACATCAGAATAGGAACCACCTTGTATCCATCTACATTTCATATTTTCTGGACTGTGAAATCAAAGGCTTTGTGTGCTAGTGTTGATTCATGTCGTTATTCATAGTCACTATCCCCTAACTTCACAAAGAAACATGCACAGCTTTGTGGGAGCCTGTGGGTCTTCCCATATAAGTTCCATAGATTTTCAAGAAAAAATTATTGGATGTGTTATTTTCAGCTTATTTAGCAGAATAAACGTGGAGGCGGGGCAGGGAGAGGAAGAGAGGTCTAGGTTTCTTTCCAGATCTCCATATCATAGATCTCTGGAGATATTTCTCCCATTCAACTGAAACTCACTTGGGTCTCTCTCTCTGTCTCTGAAACACCACTTCTTCCTGTGGAGATCTGCACTTATAAATACACCTGGAATCTCCTTTTCTTATCCCCTCACTTTCCTGATTTGGGAAAACCACATATTTAGTTGTTGTTGTTTTTTTAAAAAACAACCCAGCTTTTTCCAGTCTCTCACTTTCTTCTTCTTCTTTTGGTGAACAACAAAGACATGGAAGAGAGAAAGCACATGAATATTACGAAGAGTCAATTAAATTGTTTGGAAACACTGGCAGGGGTGAGGGGGAGAGCAAAAAAAAGAAAAAGAGCGCCGGGCCTTCGCGTTAGGAAGAAAGCCAATTAAACGGGCTTGATAAGCATCTGTATTAGCAACAAGTGCAGCCCAGAGGTCACAAGCAACACTAAATAAACAGAGCGGGCAGAAGAGGGGAGCTTTTGTGGCGGCTGTGCAGCTGTCCAGCCTCCTATTGTCCGAGGGAAGATTGGGTGCAAGCGCCCCGCTGCCCCCTAGCCAGCCCGATGCACAAAAACAGCTTGGGATGTTCTGCATGCGTAGGCAACCTCACAGCCCCCTGAGGCTGGTGGGGCTGCTTTGGGGAAGCGGGACTTTCTCCGCTGTTTCTTCTCTCCCTCCTCTTCCCCTCCCGCCCCGACAAGTAACAAAGCCAGCCTGTAAAACAGTTCAGAATAGGGGGAGCCGGAGCAGAGAAAAGGGTCCCCGATGGGGAAAGAAAAAGCGCCGTGTCACGCCACAAAAGAATAGGAAGTCGAAAGGAGAAATAAAACTGCAAGCAAGAATTATCTTGTTAAACAGAGGTGCTTTCCCTCCCTTTCTTTCTCTGGCTTTCTCCTCCCTTTCTTCCACACATCCCAGCTTCTCTCCCCCCCCCCCCCGGCACTTGTCTTTGTGAAAAGTTCTCCCCTCCCCCGTTTTAAAGTTACAAGAGGTGGCACAAGTTGGAGCGGTCGCCCTCCCCACCAGCAAAAACTTCAGCCGGAGATTTGATGGCTTATTTGCAACGCTGGGGGAGTAGGAGGCCAGCAAACGAAGATTCACACTTCCCCGCCCCGTCCCCTTTTCATCTGTTTCGGTGCTGTTGAGATCCAGGTAACAGGAAGACAACTTCGAACCATAAGCTGCATTTCCTTCGGCAAGAATCCGTCGGGGTTTACTCAGAAGTCAGCTTCCGACAGGACTTGCTCGCGAGCGACTGAGCGCTCAGCAACTGCAGTTTTAGAATTGAAGGGAAATCACTCCAGTAGAGACACATTAAGATACACAACAATAAAGAAGCTTAAAGTGCTTTAAATGTTAATGCACTCGAATCCAAAGTTTTGCATAAGGGCAGGCCGCGTTTTTAAAATAAATGTAACCAGAAAAAACGGTACTAAAGACTCTCTTCTAAATCCAGAATGTTCTCCTTTTGGTACTTGTGGTTGGACAAAGAATGCTGCCCCCCTCTTTATTTTTTTAATTGTCTTTCTGAAAACTAAGTGGCTGGAATTCACTCAGACCGGAAACACTCAATTAAGTACGTGCAAGCTTAAAAACTTTTCAGCATTCAAAAGGCTTTGCTAGGCCGATCTAGGGGGGAAAGAGCGCAAATTGCTTGTGCTGATGAATCACACAAGACGATTTTGCAGAACGGTTTGGGATCTACATTCTTTGCTTTACAAGTGATCAGAAAGTGCTGCCTTAAACATTTTCCTCTCCATCCCCATCCCCCCCCAACCCCCTTCCTTCGATGGTTAAAACTGCAGTCCTAGGAACATTTCCCAGAGGATAAACTCCACGGAATTAACTGGGGAGAAAATACGCTTAGGGTGGTTTACCAGTCATTCTGTCTTTCCTTCTGCCCTCAAATCTTCCATTAGCGTGGATGGGAGAAAGTCACTAAGTATATGAACAAGTCCAAACGGTCCCAAGATCATCGAGAAAGATGATCATACACTTGTTTCACAACGAGTTTGCGAAGGAGTATTTTTAACAGGAACAATTGTATTTATCTTATGGGCATTAATTTGTTATCTGGTAAGTGGAAAGGTGGGGTCAGATACAATTAGGCAATCTTTATAGTGCTATCTGTGAATTGAAAATCCAAGGTGTTTTTTCCCTTGCTGAAACCAAGATTCCGTTTATAAGAGAAGCGGCTCGATATTAACATTTATTTAGTTCTTTACGCTTGTTTCACTTCATCCCAGTCCTGTTGTAAAGCATCTTTCGTAAAAATGGGATGGGTGGAAAGTGATCCTAAGTACGAAGTTACAGGAAGAAGGTAGGAAACAGTGCATCTAACCACATCGGCTACAGAGCAATTTTATACATGTTTACTCAGATGTAAGTGTATTGAGCTCAAATGCAAATTACTCCCAGGTAAGGGACTACAGGGATTTGGGGGGCACTGTTTTATAGTGGCTCCGCCGTTCTTTCCTAGAGGGGCCAACCCGAAGGTGGTGCTGGGGGACTTCTCTTCCACGCCTTAGTTACAACCGGCTTGGATTAGTGTAACGCGCTCTACGTGGGGCTGCCTTTGAAAAGTGCTCAGAAACTTCAGCTGGCTCAAGGAGCTGCAGCTAGATTGCTGACCCGGGCCAGTTATAAGGAGCATGCAACTCCCCTGTTGCAACAGCTCCTTTGACTACCGGTCTGTTTCTGGGCACAATTCAGAGTCCTGGTTATGACCTTAAAAGCCCGACAACCGTTTAGGTCCAAGCCATCAGAAACTGCCTAGGTTTGGAGATCTTGGAGGAGGTCCTTCTCTGGCCCCATTTGCAGGAGAGGGCCTTCTTGGTGGCTGCTCCCATACTTTGTAACTCATTCCCTAGAGAAGCTAGACCGGCTCCCTCATTGCTGTCCTTTGGCCGGCAAGTGAAGGCTATCTTGTTCCAACAGGCTTTTGGGACTGACTAATTATTGGTGTGATTTTAATAGATTTTATATCTGTATAATGGGACGCGGGTGGCATTGTGGGTAAAACCTCAGTGCCTAGGACTTGCCGATCGTATGGTCGGCGGTTCGAATCCCCGCGGTGGGGTGAGCTTCCGTCCTTCGGTCCCAGCTCCTGCCCACCTAGCAGTTTGAAAGCACATCAAAGTGCAAGTAGATAAATAGGGACCGCTTTATAGCGGGAAGGTAAACGGCGTTTCCGTGTGCTGCACTGGTGCTGGCTCACCAACTGCAGCTTCGTCACGCTGGCCACGTGATCCGGAAGTGTCTTCGGACGGCGCCGGCTCACAGCCTCTAGAGCGAGATGAGCACGCAACCCTAGAGTCGGACACGACTGGCCCGTACGGGCAGGGGTACCTTTACCTTTACCTATATCTGTATCAAGTTTTAATTTGATAAATGTTTAATCAGTTTTTAATTATCTCCTCTCCTCCCTATGTTTTTAGCGGTTCTTATTTTTAGCTGTAAGGCGCCTTGAGTCCCGTCAGATGAAGAGGAAGGGTAGATATATATATATATATATATATATATATATATATATATATAATGTATATATTATACACACACACACACACAAATAATTAAATACAGTACTGCAACCCTAGTGAATGAGAAGGGACACGGTTCAGTCCAGGTTAAGTCATTTTCTGCAATATATCCAGGGAGTAATTCTCATTGAACTTACTTACTTCTGAGTAGACATTTTAGGATTGCACGAAGTCCCTTTGATATCAGTGGGGAGTGAGAACTAGGCATTGGCTTAACTCTTCCCTTGAAATCAGCAGGATTTTTAACTACACAATCCTACGTATGTGAAAGCAGTTTCCCCAAGTAAGTGTGCCTAGAACTACAATGTTAAAGAGTTTATAGCGGAGTGTTACTGAAAGAAACAACCACCCTTTTAACATCTGGCTCTTAGAACACCTTCGGGACTAAAATGGAAAAAAAGAGAGAACACCAGTGGGAGATAATTTGAACTAATATACTGAAGAGTCATGTGCCAAAACCTCAATCCTTGTGGGAAATTTCTTGGCAAAATGCACATCTGTACTAAGATTGTTGAAACTGGCAACGGGATTGTCAGAATAACTTTAAATAAATAGGCTATTTTTCCCTCTGAACTGCTTAATTTGATTGATAATCTCTCCCTCCCGCCCCCACATCTACTTCTTAAATCTGAAGCTTTTGAAGAAGGGGGGAAAAAATTCCAAGGGCTGTTGTTGCGTCTTGGCTGGATTGTACTTCAGATAGTGACAGATATAGACACCAGAACAAACAAGTTTCGACCCCTGTCAAGCCCCCTATCTTCGCCCCCCTCCTGCAACAAGTCAGAGAAATCTCTTTGGTAGTCTATGCAGGAGGACTTTAGCCTTTGAAGTCCCCTCCGAAGCTCAACTTTTTAATCGGGAAACTTTAGTGAAGATGATGGATGGCTTCGCTTCAAAACCGTCTCAGTCTTTTCAAACCCCACAAGCTGGAGACTGGTTCTCGTGGCGCACAGAGGCACCCCTATCGCACTCTGCCCCATCGCCCCCCCCAACCGGCGGAAATTCGATTTAGGGGAAGTTCCATTCATCTATTCTTCCAATTCACGGTTTGTTAACTTATTATGATCAGACGCTGAAAGCTCGTTGCGCACGGTCCGTCTAGACCAACGGACATCCTTTTATTTTAAAGGCAATTAGCGCAATCCTATGCCTGGTTCCTAGGAAATAAGTCCCAGTGCTTTCAATAGGACTCGCATCCTATAGAGTGCGCATTCGACTGCAGCCCACCAGTCGAACCCATCACCATTTGGTTAAGGATCAATTGCATGGGCGCACATCCCATAGATTTCCAGTCTCTGGATTACTTCTGAGTCAGTGTGGATATGGTATATGTTCCGTGGGGCTCTCTCCTAGATAATTGCATTCAGCGTTGTTTAACTCTGGCCAGATCATTCCTTAAGTTTTTTAATGAGGCCAACAGGATAGTCACTTACCCTCTTCGTGGAACTGTAGAATTGGAAGGGACCCTGAGGATCATCTAGTCCAACCCCCTGCAATGTAGGAATATGCAGCTGTCCCATACGGGAATCGAACCTTTCCCCTTGGTGTGATCAGCACCACGCTCTAACCAAGTGAGCTATCCAGCATTTAGGAACGTACGAAGCTGTCTGAGATCGAATCATACCATTGGCCCACCTTCGTTTAGCAGTGTCTACTCCCAGGGGAGTCCTACCTAGTGATACCAGGGATTGAATCTGGGACCTTCTGCATGCATTGCAGGTGCCCTACCACTGAACTTCGGCCTTCCCCTCTCCAAGCAATAATACGCTTATGAATGCGGCCTACATTTTGGCATCTCAGTTTAGCTGCGTTGTGAATCTTCCACTGCTGGATAAAAGGCACGGGTTTCGAACACACGCACGTGGGATCTTTCTGGATCTCATATTTTTCTTTGTTTTAGAAGAGACTTTTATTTTACCTGGTGCTGAAAGACATATTTCTTGCTGTCCTGTTTCTGCATACTGGGGCTGCTTCTATGACCATAGAATCATAGAATCATAGAGTTGGAAGAGACCACAAGGGTCATCGAGTCCAACCCCCTGCCAAGCAGGAAACACCATCAGAGCACTCCTGACATATGGTTGTCAAGCCTCTGCTTAAAGACCTCCAAAGAAGGAGACTCCACCACACTCCTTGGCAGCAAATTCCACTGTCGAACAGCTCTTACTGTCAGGAAGTTCTTCCTAATGTTTAGGTGGAATCTTCTTTCTTGTAGTTTGTATCCATTGCTCCGTGTCCGCTTCTCTGGAGCAGCAGAAAACAACCTTTCTCCCTCCTCTATGTGACATCCTTTTATATATTTGAACATGGCTATCATATCACCCCTTAACCTCCTTTTCTCCAGGCTAAACATGCCCAGCTCCCTTAGCCGATCCTCATAAGGCATTGTTTCCAGGCCTTTGACCATTTTGGTTGCCCTCCTCTGTACACGTTCTAGTTTGTCAGTGTCCTTCTTGAACTGTGGTGCCCAGAACTGGACACAGTACTCCAGGTGAGGTCTGACCAGAGCAGAATACAGTGGCACGATAACTTCCCTTGATCTAGATGCTATACTCCTATTGATGCAGCCCAGTTGCTAGAAAAAGTCAAATGCACACTGGGTTGCCAACTTTTAAAAGATCAGGGCACCTGTGCCTTTAGCAGCTTCACGGAAATAAGCAACCCACCCTCTCCAACCCGCCCTCTCCCCCTCGCATCTTGCAAGGCGGAAAACCTTCACCTGCAGACGTTTTTCTTTGCCACCGCAGGTGCCAAAGACAGAAGAGCCGCGACAGCCCCCAAAGGTGGCAACAATACCCCGCGGTTCCTGATTTTCCCCTGACCTCCGCTGAACTTTGGGCAATCCGACTGAGATTCCTTCAAAGCCCTCTAGACAGCAGGATCTCACTTTGCCAGCGGATCTAGGAAACCCGAGACGAACTGCGGCTTTCTCAAAGCGTTAAATTGTAGAGAGCTAAAAAGCCGTCGCCCCATAAACGAGGCGCAGCCCGCCAACAGGTGGGTAACCTACTTTGAACGGTATCAGATGCTGCTCTGGGGAATTGACGCCGGCAGCTTGCTGTCTGTACAACCATGACAGACCTGGCCTTTTAAAAAGAGCGACGAACAAAACTTAATTAAGTCAAATGATGTTAACTTTTGTTCTCCTGAATGGATGGCGGGCTGGAGCAATTAGAAGCGTTTCATCAACTGCTTTCAAGAAGGAAGGCAGACCGCCCCCCCCCCGCAGAAGAACGTGTGAGTGTGTTTGGAGGAAACACGCAATGTCGAGGGTGGCCATCCTAAGCGCATTTCTTTGGACGTAACTCCTGACGAAATCAGAGAAGCTTCCTTCCCACTAAAACGTGCATAGGATCGGGGCTGCAGGAAAAGACCAGGAACACAACTGTAAACTTGTCGCATGGCTAAGGCTCAAACCCTCTCCAGGCGTATGTGGAAGAAAACGCAAAGTCTTCCTACCCTTTTAAGTACTGGAAAGATTCACTGCGCCATCCTATGCAGGGCTGCCAACTTGAATAAAATTTTGTGACGGCCCAGGTCAGCCCCTCCCTGCATAATCAGTCACACGAGGCAGTGCACACACACCATTTGAATGGGAATGCGCATTAATTTTGTGGGGGCCCGGCCCCCTCAAATATTTTATTGTGGGGGCCGAAGCTACCACCCCAAGTTGGCTCCTATGATCCTATGCCTGTTTTCTCAGAGGTAAGGCCTGTTGAGTTCAGTGGGGCTTGCTCTCGTGTAAGTCCGTGAAAAACAGCAAAGAAGCCTTAGTATCATGGTAAGAACAATCCCTATCATACAGCGCGCTTACCCGGGTGCAAGCCCAATTGCATGAGATGGGATTTGTAGGTGTAAACCGCTTAGAGTTTTTTTTGTCTATTAAGCAGCATATAAATATTGTCAGATAATTAAAACAGCGACTTTCAAATACGTTTCTTTAGGACTGGAAGTTCTGCAGTTATATAGGATTAATCAGGAACCCCTCCCCCCCAACCCAATAAACGTAAATCACTTCTGCATCCCTATGCATCTGTATGTTTACTCAGAAGTAAGTCCCATCAAATTCTATTGGTCTCCCTCTCTAGTGGAAATTCCTAGGATCGCAGCTTTAAATGCGCTTGACTTTGGCTGGAACGTGCCTCAGTGGGCTTATTTGCACTCAGTGGGCTGTGGATTGCAATTCCACACCAGATACATGACATACCGGAATAATTTCGTTCCTCTCCCTCGCCTCAAACTGCTTCACCAAACATGATGCCAAATCACTGATGAATAAGCTGTCGAAAGATTGATGCCCTACTTATAAATGAAGCAATATTCTCCTTTCTGCAAAAAGAAGAAGAAAAAAGAAGGGTGACGGTATCTTCTTACCATAAATCTATAAACTTTATAGATTCTATGGGCGCGATCCCGCCAACTTTAAGCACTGTACTGTACAGCTCATTCCTAATCCTGTTTCCTAAGAACCCTGCTTGGTTCAGTCGTCTTACTCTCAGGAAAGGGTGCTTAACAACTAGGAGCAAATTAAGCATGTGCGTAACTCTCCCGCTGAAATCAGGGGACAGTGATAGTGCCAACGTTGCCTTAAGGTGGGCCATTCAAAATTAGGATTAGGAAGGCAAAGGCACTTAGCAATAAATAAGTAAACAGTGTAAGAACATCTGAAGTAATAACACTTCGTCTGAAATCTGTTAATTCCCTTGGATGAACCAGTTTGTTTGTTTTTTAACTATTGAGGGAAGGGGGGCGGGGGAGCCCTACCCTTGACACTTGGGAACTCTTGTTTACTGGGAAAGAAATCCCATCTGCTTCAATGACCCTGGCTCTCAAGTAAGTAAGTCCGCAGCCTTTTGCTCGGACACCTGCCAGAGGTCAATAGGACACGATTTCCACTTTTGGTTTGAATTAAATAAGCACTCGAAATTTTGGTTTGAATTAAATAAGCACCCGAAAAGTACAGCCTCCAGGTAAGACCCTCAGCGCTTGTTCTCAAATATAAAGGGGCTTCCCTGGCAGCAAGACTTTTGAGTGCTTGGCTTAAGCGCTCTTCGCTATTTTCACCCCCCCCTCACCGCCTCGCGCTGAGCTGCAGCCAGCCAGCCCCCAACTCCCTTCCTTTGCACCCCGGGGGACTTCAAAAGCTTGAACAGCTTTGTGGCTGGATTTCCTTTGCGTCCCGTCCGCGGCCCTTTGGCCGGCCTGCGATGGGAATTCCATCTGTCTGCCCAATGGATCTTGCGGCCAGATTCTGCAGCTGCAGCAGCCAAGCTGCCGCGACCGCCGCCTCTCCACGCCCTGCGTCGAACAGCAGCGCCAGAGTTGTTGTTGTTGTTTATTGTGTTTGCGAGAGAAAGAGAGAGAGAAGAAAAGTTTTGCAAAAAGCCCTCTAGGGGAAAAACATCGGGGCGATGCAATGCCCTGCCGTTTGCCTAGGCAGGGTTTCTCTTATTACTATGATTGTGGCTGGTGATGATCATCATAAAGGAAACGCATGGCTCTTCTTCTTGTTGTTGTTTTTGAGGTCCGAAACACTTTTTTTGTTCCCCGCCAAGGAAAAACAAGGCGAGGCAAGGAAAAGTTGCTGCCTAGGACGTTTTCGGAGGAGCGCGGCGCTGCCCCAGCAGCAGGGAAGGCGCGCGGGCAACTTTTCTCGCTCCTTTTGTCATTTCTCCCCCTGATCATCATCCGGCTCTGATGCTCATCATCCCACGATTATTATCCCCCATCCTCGGCCCTGCGTGTCCTCTCGTCAATTAATAGGCAGCAGGAAAGCGACAGCAAGGAAAATGGAGAGCGTCTCTCTGTTGCCTCGCTCGCGAGAAACTTTCCCCCGCGCCCTCGTAGCTTCTTGTCAGCCCCACTTCGCGATCAAAGAAGTTTGCTAGCTTGTAAAGGGGGGGGGGTCCGGCTTTCAGTCAGCCTCTGGGGGTGTGGGTGGTATTGGGGGCACGAGGGGGGTTTTTACCCCGCCGGCCCCTGGATCCCAGGTTGGCTGACCCACAAGCCAGTTAAGCAGGCGCGCTTGATGCATCCGGAGACCACACCAACACCCCAGGTTTTAGTTTTGGTTCCGTTTAAAAAGCTGGAGACGAAACAGAGTTCAGTGAAGGCCCTCCTCCTCGCTTCATTGATTAGGGTACCCTGAAGTTTGGGAGAAAGAAAGCTTGAAGCCATCTCAGTGGAACAGACATCCATAAAAGGGTGCTTAGGATCGGAGCGGGGCCCGGGAACTAACGACGGCAAAATAAGCCGCCCTGCGCTTAGTTCCTAAACCAGTGTGCTGCTAAATCCTGTGTAGGGATAGAGGGAGAGGGAGATGGGACCCAACAGTCAGACCGTTGGTCCCTATAGCTCTGCGTTGTCTGCAAGAACGGGCAGTCACTGTCGAGGTGAAGGGCTTTCCCAGTCCTCCCTGAACAGCTGCGGCTGCTCCCACTGTGCCCAGTGGGACTTACTTCCTGGGACATGCGTTGAGGACTGTAGCCTTAAAACCCCTGAGGCCGACGGGACTGACGCCCCCAGCCTAAGAATGCTTAGTCGGGAGTAAGTTCCAAGGGAATAAGAGTTAAGTAGCATTTCCAAGGAAACGGGCATGGCGAAGTTCAATTTAAAGTACGCCTCGTTGTCTTTCGGGTGGTTGGTGGTGGTAGGTGAACTTATTCATTTATTTCAGTAACCGTCCAGGCCTTCCTCACCCCAAAGAGTTGGGACTGGTAATTTGTAGGCAAAGGTTGAAAACGGAAATGGCCAGGAATAAAAAATGTAATTGGTCTACCTCATCTTATGTGGAAGGAAGCTCCAGTCAATTGGATTGGCACTCACCTGTAAGCAGTGTATTGTTGTTACAAAAGACAGGTGCCTGCCCCTCTCTCTGCCGAGCGGTGGCAAGAGCCCAAGGGGTTCCAGGCACGCACTCAGGGTTTGTGCTCCTTTGGCGAATGGAGGATGCTGCCCTAACCTTAAGAAATATGATTTATTCGCATCTTTACACCTTCACTCTGCATGGTCATCTCAAGAGGGGTTTGGTCCCCACCGCAGTGCAGCAGTCCAGTCCAAGGCATCTCTCCTTCTTCTGCTGTTCCTAAACACTAAGCCTGCTTTATTCAGTTGCATCCCAATGGTCAGTTCTTTCGATGCTTTGAAGTGCGAATAGTTTATCCCCCCCCCAGGTGTCACCCGACAAAGGAGTTTCCCCTGAGTTCATCAACACTTGTTGATTGAGCAGGATTAAAGACTGATATACACTTAGGACGTTTACCTAGCCTACTTAACTCTTCACATGCTAATTGTTGATGCTCAGAAGTAGGTACACATACATTCCAATACACATAGATCTTGATTACATTCTCAAAGCCTGGCATACAGCTTTCTCACACAGACACTAATTAAACACCTCAAACCCCCTATCTAATACACATCGAGACTGTCTTATAGCCCAGGCTATAATACAAGTTCAAATTAACATACAAGTTCAAATTAAATCCCAATATTTACTCTACCTAAACATTTAGCACCACAAATCTATTATACTATTAACAGCAAACCCCATGAATGCGTATTCAGGAGTAAGTCCCACTGAGTTCAACAGACTTCTGCGTAGACGCCGTCAGGGTTGCCCCCTTATCTGCAAAATAGATCCAAGTTAAGGCTCACATACCTGTAAATAAGTCCCACTGACTTCGGTGGGGCTTATGCCTAGGTAGAGATGTCTAGGATCCAACTGTAGGATTTTAGCCTCAGAATCTGAGCGCCAAAGATAGGGATGGGAAGGGCTGAATAGGATGTCTTTTCTGTTGTAAACTCAAGAGGAATAGATTGGCTTTAGGGTAATAGGGGAAGAAAGTGGATTAAGTTCAGTAACATATTTTTAGGCAGATGTTGCAATCCTATGCACACTTCTCTGTGAGCAAGCTTCATTGGACACAGTGAGACTAACGTCTGAAGAAATAGAAACAGGATCAGGCTACCACTTTCAGGAAAGAGTTAAGAGGAAGACAGCAATACTAACTCCCCCATCAGCACCAGCCAGCATGGGTATTTTTTTCATTTTATTTAATTTATTACCTTTACATACCATTTTGATCTTCTAAGGATCTCAAGGTGGTGTAACGTGGTTCTCAACCTCCCCGCGTCATCCTTACAACAAACCTGTGATGTAGGTTAAGCTAAGAGATGGTGACTGGCCCAAGGTCATCCAGGGAACTTCATGGCTGAGTGGAGATTGGAACCCTGGTCTCCTAAGACCTAGCCGAACACTCTAACCATTATGCCACATTGGCCAATGGTGAGAAATGATGGGCAGCGTAGTCCAGCTCAGATACCCAGCCCTGGGTTTTAGGTTAGGCGAGCCAGTAGGCAGTAAATCCACGTGTTCATCCAAGAAAACTTGCTTGGGGAACAGGTGTTTGGCTGCCATCTCTGATACTGAGGCCGCTGAACACTTTTGTGAAGACATTCATTTCAAGACATCAGCTTCGTGGGGAAGAGAGTCGCCTTCCTCTTGTGTCGCCCCTTCGGAAATGTTATAAGAGTTACCAATTCGGGCAGAACGCGAGCCCAATCTAGTCCTCCCCGCGCTCTTGGTAACTCTTAGAACAGACGCGCTGCCCCAGATGGAAATGGGGAACATAACATTCCTTGTCTAGGATTGAATCCAAGGATTTGGGGTTTGGACAGCTATAGATAAAGGTGGGGAAATAAAACCAGGACTTTCTCATCATTCTGATTTAAAAGCCAAGGTGTTGTTCAATCCGCCTCTGTGTCTGTTTCCTCGGAAGCGTCATTGTGCTGGATGGAACTTTACTCTCAAGAAAGCCCCCGCGCCCGCTTGCTGTAGTGCCGGAGAAACAGAGAATGATGGTTTGATCCGAGGCTGCGCTTCAAATCTCTGTTCACTGCTGTCCCAGCGAGGGCAAAATATGCGTTAGCTCATAGACCTTTGAAAATTCACTTGCACTGTAAACTAACTGAGGCTAAATCAACAAAGAGGCTCGTTGTGGTACCTTATAATAGTTGCGCTTCGTCTGTGACATCAAGGAAACCTTATAAACGTGTTTGCGCTTAATGCGCAATAAGTCCTTATAAACGTGTTTGCGCTTAATGCGCAATAAGTTTCTTCGATGCTTTATCTTTTTTTGGAAGTCCCCTGTATTTCATGCTAGACGGCGCTTCTTATCCCAAAAAATGCCTTTAGGATCGGACAGGGATCTCAAAAACATTGGAGACGACCCGCGTCTCTTAAAACCGTGTTGCGCTTTCATGCCCTTTCTTTGGAGACCCTTGACGTGGTCTGGAGGAGTAGTACTGGAATCTTGGCTGCAGATTGTACAGTCAAGCGTAAGTTCAAGGAAGGTGTCTGGGAAATCAACAGATTGAGTTCTGGTTTAAATGGTCTTCGTGACCACATTCAGGGACATCAATGAGAGTGGCATATTTTCTCGTGCACATGCAGTCCCAAAGTGGCTTTAGGGCACCATTTTCCCTTGCCAACCAGCCTCTGTGAACAGATTCATGCAGTGAAAGCCGGGAATCCTAACTACCACTTGTCACTTGAAATCTGTTACAGCCCAACCCGATGCACTCAGAAGTAAGTCTCACCCGGTGAGCTGACCCTGAAGAATGTATGCCCAGGATTGCAGCCTGGCAGTCCTGTCCTAAAGCAGCCTTCCTCAATTTGGTGCCCGCCAGATTGTTTCGAACTACAACTCCCACTAGCCCCAGTCAGCGCAGCCTTGGAAAGTCTAAAGCACCTGGAAGGCGCCAGGCTAAGGAAGGCCAATCTAAATCGGGTTTATTTGAACAAGCGTCAATACTAAATGAGGCCGACGTTCAGTGACAGAGCACCTGCTTTGCATGCAGAAGGCTTCAGGTTCAAATCCCGACGTCTCCAAGTCAGGAAACACATTTGGCTGCAACCCTGGAGAGCTGCTGTCAGTCAGAACTGAGCTAGATTGACTCGTGGTCAGGGACGCGGTGTAAGGCTGCTGCTCCTGTTCCCAGGGAAATATGTTCGGGATGGTAGCATTAGTATCTAAAGGTGGAGGGGTAGTTCCTCGTGCTCTTGCCCCTTGTGTTTTCATGTCAAAGCAGAAACTCAACAGATGCAACATTCCCTATTCCGCATCCCCGTACAGGGGAAACCTTCTCCTGATGAACAGCTGCCTGACCAGCAGAAATTCAAAAAACAAATTAAAATTATTTAGATTAAAAGAAAGAAAAGAAATCCAAGTGACGTGATCCTCACTGCAGTATTTGTATGCGTGTTGCTTTTCTCAAAGGCCTATGGATCTCCCTACGAACTCGGAGATGGCTCCTTGATCCTATATCAAAGTATAATGGCTGCGCAGAGGAGAGGATTGGGGGCTGGCGTAGATTATGCGCGCGCAAGGGAGCGAAAAGCGGTTTTTGCCTACGAAAAAGCTTTCTCCTACTTTGTCTCCAGTCTGTCTTAAGGTTAGGCAGTTTCAGCTGAAAGAGGATGGTTTCATCCAGACCGGCTCATCTTTCTGCACTTTTCCATAGTCCTGAGACGCTCATAAGCTGCTGACTCGCCAGCAACGTTTTCGGAACCCAGGGCTCTTTGATTTTTCGAGGGGGCCCCAGAGCCCACTTTCCTTATGAGTAAGCCTCCCTGAAAACCCTGGGCGCAACATTTGCCGTCTCCACCCCCATCGTTCTGCCGGACACTGAGGTCCAGCACCGATGGCCTTCTGGCGGTTCCCTCCCCGGGAAAAGCCAAGTTAGAGGAAACCAGGCAGAGGGCCTTCTCGGTAGTGGCACCCGCCCTGTGGAACGCCCTCCCACTAGATGTCAAAGAGAAGAACTACCACCAGACTTTTAGAAGACATCTGAAGGCAGCCCTGTTTAGGGAAACTTTTAATGTTTAACAGACCACTGTATTTTAATATTTAGTTGGGAGCCGCCCAGAGCGGCTGGGGAAACCCAGCCAAATGGGTGGGGTATAAATAATAAATTATTATTATTATTATTAAAAATCCCGTTAAGGGCGGAGGATCCTTTGCGAAGGATTTTCGCAGATGCCACCACCGGATGCCTCTAATTAGAGCAGCGACCCGGATTCCTGCGCCTGCTCCATTTCCGAAGCGCACCGCGGCGCGTACCTGACATGCCCGAGCGCTGCTAATAGGTTCCTGATAACTGGAGCTCCCCTCTCCCACCTCCCAGGTCTAAGTCGAGGCAGCAGCCCCAGAAGTCAATTTCAGCGCGTTCCGGAGAGAAAATTCATCAATATGCCGCAACTCTGGGCTGCCGGGCAAGGGGGAAACAAAGCAGACGGATTCGAGCGCGCAGCACCTGAAGGAAGGCGCGCTGCGAGGAGAGCGCGGCGAGACACTCATTAACCTACTTTGCCGAGGAGTTGGTGTCAACTCTCTCTCCCCCCCCCCCGCCTCCCCTTTCCTTCGGGAGGAGAGCGAGGGAGAGGGGCGCTTTCCTTGGCCCTCATTCTTGCCAGGCCACCTGGGGGCCGGGGAGGAACCCGAGTGGAGTGGGCCCGTCCAGCTTTTACGAGTAGCTCCTTTGTGGCGCCTCCAGAGTAGTGGTGCGGTCAGAATCAGAGAGGAGAAGCCCGGGGTCCTACTCTGAAGATTAGGCAAGAAAGCAAAAGCAGGCTTAACCACACTTTGAAGTTAGACACATCTAAAGAGCCCACCACCCCAAAAAGTCCATAGTCCAAAAAAACCCTGGGTGCACCACCGCTGATAAACAATTCTGGGTGTTTTCAAGGGGACTGGGTAGCTCCTCAAGGTGTCAATGTTTGTTTTGCCTTTGCAGAATTTTGGCAAACGAAACTTTTTGCCATGCTCATCATCCTGTCGGGGAAATGGTCACTCCCAAAATTTCTTCTTAGCAGAACTTGTAAAGGCATAGGAAATGCTGTCATAGGGCGGGGGGTGGGCGTTTAAGCTTCAGTCCTTGCAATAACCCTGTAAGGTTGTTCGATGCCTGCCATAATGCCGACTGTGTGCTGAGATGGGGAGTCGTGCGTAAGGCCGCTGGGTAAATTCGTGGCAGAGAGGAGGTTTGAACAGCGCTCCCATACCGCCTTGTCTGAGAGTGAACCCCATGGGCTCACTTGAGTAGAAATGTCTATGATTACGCGGCAGGTCTCTAGCCACTGCGCCATAGTGGCTCCCGGGAATGCTTTTAATATCGGTTAGTTAGACGTGGATTCAGCCGCTTGGGTATGAATGGAAACTGATCAAATGTCACTTGGAGGGGAAGGTCGTAGGATTGGCACCTGCTGCTCTAGCAGAACTCCACGTGTGCCTTTAATAACTGCGTGACGGACAGGTATTCAAGAGGTGTGGTTATTTCCCGGCGGGAGATTCAGTGATGGGCAATACGTCACGTGCTGAATTTCCGCCTATCCACAGCAACTTCTGTTGAGCCCTTGCTGGAATCCCTGCTCCAGTGTGAAAGCCACAATCACACCCTCGCAGCTCTAGTTTCCCATCTGCAAAGGGGGACTCTTATCCATTGATCTGGCTCACGGAGGCGGTGCTTGTGAGAACAAACAACCCGCTTTTGCTGCTATAGAGAGGTTGAATTCAATATTCTTATTGGACACTGTATGGCAAGGGTGGCAACTCCCCAACACATTTTCTGCCCCGACCCCCTGATGCAGGAGGCAGTGGGAAAGAAAGGTAGATTGAGTGCTGACTGGACAGAGTTCATCATTCTGGTGGGGATTCAAATCATCTCCTCCTAGCCATCAGATCGACATTTAATAAGTGGAGAGAGGGCAATAACCCTCCTCTTAAACTGTGTATGCCCAGTGTGTGCATTCCTTGAAAAGTTGGAAAAGGCTGAATAAAGCTTTGGGGTAAAAAAACAAGGCCCCTTATTACTGTATGGTACTGATCAGTGGTTCCCAATGTTCCCACAAATGCACTCACTTGAAAATGGCTATACTCTGCTTTGCATAGAAGTTTTCAAAGAAAACAGGTTTTGGTCTGATCCAATGGTCTTCCCCTTATAGATTGGATACTATTATTTTATATATCTTCCTTTATTCTCAGGCTCGCAAGTTGGAACTTATTTCGAGTCCTCATCCATTCATGATGTAATGTCCCCTTCCCCCCATGTCTTGGCAGATTGTGCATGACAGGCTATGCATGGCCTGCACAGAAGTGTCCCAGGAGAAAAGGTTTTGTTTTTCCTCAAAGACTTCCTCCCCAACATATTTGGTTGAGCGCTATAGCATCCAAGGGGAAGACTGGCTATGACTTGCGCCTCTGACTACCAGATGCCAGGAATGAGATGTGGGGGGCAAAGATTTGTGGCATTTGACGGATGATTATTAGAAGAAAGAATAATGAAATGGATTGTTGAGCTGTGGGAAACCAATGTGTGCAAGGATGATGCAAGCTTGGGAAAATACCATTCTCTCGCACAGTTTCTTGCGACAATGGATGGGATAAAGGTTGGCTGTGATTCCCGCCCCCCAGAACTGTAGAGGCATGGTCTCACCTTCTGTCTTGAATTACTACCTTGAAGACATTCTAGACTGACTTCCAGCACATTTGAGCATGCTGAATGTTCAAAGACCTAACACCCGCACAAGGGACCACACATACTTTTCAAACAGTCAAGTTCAGTGCCACAATATGCAAATCCATAAAATTAATGTTGAATAAGCTCTGATTTCATGTTACTTTCCTTTTATTTACAGTGCCCATGTCAGCACTCCAAAGTGCCATAAGGATTTCATTTGCTTTTTTATTGTAAAGCAACAATGATCTCAAATTTCATTCAAAGTGGCTTCTCATTTCACAAGAGGAAAAAAGCATGCCACCACAAAAGTCCACCTCTGCTACTTATTCCCTGCTCTCACAGCCAAAGCTCAAAGGCAAAGGGTGACCCATATGAAGAAAAACTCTTTGCTTCAACTCCCCTCCTCCATATCACTGTGATTTGAGTGACAGTTTTAGAAAACAAATACTGAGTCTTGACCATCAGAAATAAAGACCTGCCCACCTCTACACCTTAGGATTTCTTGATGAATAATGTGTGAGGAAGGGTGGCTTTTATGGTTCCCACAAGCAAGTATTGATCTCAATTGTCCCAAGCCCAAGTCTCTAGTAGATAATACATCGGGAACATATGGTGTTCGAAGGAGCCAAGGATACTGTGGAAGGAGGAGGCATGGGATTTGTAAAGGCCATGCTAAGATTATTTCTCCCTAGGATTCTCTGGGGAGAAACTGAGAACAGGTGCCTGGGCCCCTGCCCTGGATCTGTCAGTGGAAGAAGAAATGAGCAACCAAATGGGAGAATGCATGGTAATTTGAAGGAAGGATCTTCCATGAGCCTGGAAGATTAATATACCCCCTTTGACATTTTGCCTAGAGAGGCAAATTGTCAGAAGGCTGAATAAGCTCTTCCCAGTAGCTACAAAGGGCTCCAGACATGAGTACAGTACTGTGAGGCACCTCATTTGCCCCATGACACCTTTAAATGGAAAGGTTTAGAGGCTATTTGTAGTTGTCTAGACTTCGAGGCCTTCCTCCTCCAGCAATTTTGCTGTTCAGTAGGATATGATTCCATTCTGCTTCCCTGAATGCTTGCTATTTTGATCCTGATATTGGTATTTATGGCACTGGCGAAAGCCCAAGATATGCCAATAGTCAGTCCTGGTTAATAGTTTGGAGTTGGCTAGCTACCTTTCTAGCCACCTTTATTTTTATTGGGCAGCACAGAAGGCATTTAAATAAAAGAAGTCGCAAAATTGTGACTCCTCTGGACTTTTTTTTTTTTTGGCATGTTTGTTTATCCATACTGTGTGAGAAGCAGAGTTGTTTAAATGTGGTAATGCAATCGTGTTTTTCTGTAAAGGCTCTCATATTTATTCTTTCTTCTTGTTTAAGTTTCTCATTATTATCTCCCAAGACAATACATAGAGTATGCAGATGATTATTATATTCAAAATAAATGTAATGCAGGCTTCAGACTAGCAGGACCAGCTTTCATTAGCAGCAGGCCACCAGTTCCGACAATGAACTATACATCCCCAATCACTAGCGATACTAACCACGTGGTAGGAAACAAACAAAAATATATGAACAGTGCTCACAGAAGTAGCCAATGTGGTGCCCTCCAGATGTTATTGGACTACAATTTCCATCAGCCTCAACTGGCATGGCCGATGATCAGGGATAATGGGAGATGTTCCTCAGCAATATCTGGAGGGCATCACCTCCAATATAGCACCAGACTAAACGCATTCCAAAATATCCAAGAGAAATCTACTGAAATAAAGTGACTGATAAGTTTTATATTTCAATTTTACCTGCCAGGGCAAGTACAGAATTGTGGCATCCTTCATCTTTCTCTGTAAGCTTGGGAAACTGTCATGGCAGATCCAGGGAGTCATGGAAGCACCCGATGTAGAGCATTGATGTGAGCGTAGGGAAAGCTGCAAAGGATATTTAGAGACTTGACAGAACAAAAGAGAGGGTGCAGGTTATAGCTTAGGATGCTACCAGATGGTCACTCATTTTAGGTGGGATTTAATAATGTATTGGTGTCTTCAGGTTGTACGATTCTAGTTGGTTGGGAGGTTTTGTGCAACTACCTCCCCCTCCCCTAAAAAGAGAGAAGACTTATTGCGATAAGGAAAGTGTCAGGGAAATGCACTTGAAAGTATGGGATAACAGTTGCTTTGATGCAATGTCATCTAACCTCCCAGCAAGCAAATCAGAATTAATGCTCATTAAATAGCCACCATAGTCTAATCTCTCAGCAAACAAATGAGAAAGAATGCTAAATAAAAATGTCATTTGGAGGTGCTCTGCAATACTTCCCATCCTGCCAAATGATTTTATGTCCTTGTTAGAAAGTACTGTTGCCTCCACACTCCTCACACCCTTCTGTCTATGAAGGAAACAAAGGAACTAGTGAAACCTCAAACTTGGCAGCAGGAGAATCAGTGGAGTACTGGTGAAACTGGAAATGAAAAGTTATGTATGGAGTCCCAGGAGATAATGATGGAGTTCTTTCATAAATATTTCATCCTGGTTCATCACTGAGCTTTAAGAACTGACCAAATGTTATGACCAAATAGGTAATCAATTTTTATCACTGGATAGGACGTATAAACAATACCTCACACTCTTCTATTCCAAGCCAAAGAATTCTCTTGAGAGGCCATTTCACTGTCAGTCACAGTGTATGTGAAAAGGAAAGGAATATCTCACTGCATTCGCCCTCAGAATGTGAACTGACAGCATGTAGGGGCATTGGAAATGTACACATCTTTGCAAAATGTTAGATGTCTGAAAGGTTTAATTTTCCTGAAGGGGATTCTGCTTCCCCAAGTTTTGGGTACACCGTTTTATCCAAAGGAGTCAGAAGCCATGGAGTCCTTATTAATTTTTTTAAAAGAAGAAGTAAAAGGATTCTAAATGAGATAAACAACAGCAATTTTAGAAAGATCACCTGTTTCATTATAGTCAGGCCCTTGGAGATATTAAATACACTTACTTTGCAGCCTTAATTGCCTCAGGATGAGGCAATCCTGTATATCTTTTTAGAACCATTAATAACCTACTTCACCTGATTGCAGCAAGTGTTTTATCAGAAGAATTGTCAAATGGTAAATGCAAGGGCGTGCAAAGCAGAATAACCCCCCCCCAACAAAAATGGACCAAATTTAGCTTCCACTTGCCATGCAAGCTCATTTTTATTTTCATTTTCCATTTAATTTGAAGCCTAATAGCTTTTGAAAAATTAAGGCTGGATGACTTTTGTACAATGCTTATTTTGATTAGATCAAGGTGTTCACTCCTCGTTTTCTCAGTGGTTTGCTGGTAAGCATTTTATGTAATTTGTAGCTATCTTTTTAAATTTCCCAACAGGGATCCCAACTTTAAAGCAAGAGGTTACAGATCTTTTTTTAAACATAAAGCATATCCACAAAACCTGCATTTATTGAAACAATTTATTGAAACAAACAGTATGGATGACAAACCTAGTCAGTGAAGATAAGACCCTAAAGCCTGCACATATCTAATATTTATTTATCCATTGGTATGAGGTGTCGTATAAGAGCAAACTGTATTTTTATACAGTGCATTTTTTCCAAGAAGTACACAGAAACATACTGGGAGTGGGGATGTACACACACTCTTGTCCACCAGTCACAGTCACAGTCCCATTTCCATCAGGTTCCTTCCAGCTCCAAAGCGGTTTAAATTATTTTAAACCTGGAAATTAGGAGTCAGCACAGGTGGTAAGGCCTGAGAGAGTCTCCTAGTTCAGTTCTGGAAAGTGATGGGACTCACACCTCTCCCTTTTCCTCCACACTCTTGTACCTGAGCATTGTGCATTTGTATATTCATTGAAGGACATTCTTTCCACTG
This sequence comes from Podarcis tiliguerta, assembly GCF_965153285.1. NCBI lineage: Eukaryota > Metazoa > Chordata > Lepidosauria > Squamata > Lacertidae > Podarcis > Podarcis tiliguerta. The sequence goes on from NC_139538.1 coordinate 25,262,719, forward strand.
TTTGGCTGCAAGCAACAAACATGGTGTCTGTTTTAGTTTTACTTCTTGAAGGACGATTTAAATGAGGTCCAAATTAACAGAGCACGTTTAGGGAAGAGCCAAACTCAGTGGAATAGAGCATCTGCTTTGCATGCAGAATGTTCCAGGTTCGATCCCTTACATCTTCAGAACAAGGCTGGGAGACATCCTTGCCTGGATCCCTAGAGAGCCACTGCAAGTCAATGTAGCCCACTAATCTTCAACAGAGGGGTTGGGGCCCATTAAGTGGGTCATGGTCTGATCCAAGGTGGATGGTAGAAGGAGCACAACCACCATGCAAATATATTGTAAAAGATTAAGAAATAGGTCCCCACATGCATTTTTGGGTGAAAACTGAGTCCTGGATCTGAAAGTGTGAAGAATACTGATGTAGACAATATTGCACTGGATGAACTAATGGTCTGACTCAGTATAAGACATCTTCCTATATTCCTTAATGCCAGTGTTTTCAAGATATGCCAATTTAGCTCTGAGCATTTAGACAGAGGAAAACCCAAAGATAACTTGTTGATGTGAAAAATCTCCTTGTCACGACTTTCATGGCTATAATGTCACATCTTTAGACATTTAAATTCCCCTGGAAACATTGTTAATGTGGGACAGACAGCTGAAGAACATTCTAGCCATTTTAAACATTTGAATTGCAAACATAGGAAATGCTAGAAATGATAACAGCCCTTGTTAAGGGGAAAAACGGACCACATTTTTGCTTAGATCTAGAAAACGTTTTCCAGCATCAAGAACAGAACTTCCTTGCACAGTGTTTGTTCTTGTTGCTCTTGTCGCCACCATTAGATTGGGAGTGTGAAATATCACGGAGTATAAGAAAATGTCAAAAGAGGAGTGCTAGCTGGAGTCTGCCTCAGCGAAGCGTCTGATGAATTTATTCCAAATGCCAAATGTTGCCTCTTTGCAGCAGGTTCTGGCTATCTGCCCGTTCTCTGGCAGAAGAAGAGAGAGAAATGCCTTCAGACATATGGCATGTTTTCCCCTACCCCGCCACCCTGAAAAGAGCACAGAGATGGTTCACTGGGCAAGTTCATATTTTTGCGTGTGAGCCAAACAGTACAAAGAAGAGCCCTATAACCTCTACAAAATGAACTTTAGCCCTCACAGCCTCCCAAAGTGTATGTGTTTCGAGTTGTCCCTCGATTTTCATGTTCTTAGTGGTATCGTGAGAATGTGAAGTGATTTGGGAAATCTCTGATTTCATCTGTAAGCAAGTCAGTTATGATTCATGCACATTGCTTTCTCAAGCTCAGAATTGGACAGGTTGGTGTGCTTGAATGTATTATCTACTCATCTGTGCATTTGGGACAGGACCACAGCATGCAGGTAGAGTACATGCTTAGCATGCAGGAAGTCCCAGCTTCAACTCCCAGCTCCTCCAGTTAAAAAGATCAGGTAGTAGGTGACGGGAAATATATTTGCTGGAAACCTCGGAGAGTTACAGCCAGTCAGAGAAGACAATGAGGAGCTAGATGAACTTTCTTATGCTCCTTGTCAACCTCAATTCTAATAAAGTCTTAGCTCAAATGTATGAGTTGTTAAGGTATGTGTTAGAGGATACCAGTAGAATAATCTCTATTGCCATCTCTCTCTAGTGGACCTTCAAATCCCCATAGTTGTGGTTGTCTGAAAAGTTGAATGGGAGTGATTTGTAGACATGTGTGGTTCATATCTGCAAGACCCACAGCTTTATTTCTCCTTTACATCTGCAGACATGGCAGTGGATGTACTGGACCAATGTCTTGCCTTGGTAATGGACTGAATGAGAGCCAACAAACTGAAGCTCAATCCAGATAAGACAGAGGACAGTGGGTGGTTCTTTAGACTAGATGGATATGAGGTTGCCTGATCTTGACGGGGTTACACTTCCTCTGGAGTGGGTACATAGTTTAAAGGTACTCCTGGATCCTCAGGTGACCTCGGTGGCCTTCAATCAACTTGTGCTGGTGGCCCAACTGCACCCTTATTTGGACAGGAACAGCCTAACTACTGTTGGATATGCTCTGGTAACCTCTAGGACAGATTACTGTTTGATTCTTAAATATTGTTTCTCATTTTTCTAATCTTAAATTTGTTTTCTTAAACGTTGGCCTCTGTTTGCATCTTCTTTTGGAGAAGGGTTCTCATGGAAATTCATTAGCTGCTATAGCTACGCCACCTAATACGATTACATTGAAACAGATGTGAATAAATTGTGGAGTGGTACACAAAGCTCAATCAATTCTTGTTCAGGAAAACCTTGTTGGGACCCAGTGAGTTGGGGAAAATTGTAATTAATTAATCAATATGTCATCACATGTAGCATGTCTCAAAGAAGTCTAGTATCATGCCAAATATAACATTAATTTACTTTTAGCATTGGTTATGGTTTTACTGATTCATTTGTTGTTGTTTTTTTGAATTTATAACCTTTTCTAGGTCATTTTGAGATTTGTTGTTTTTGTTGTTGTAAAAAACAGATAAATAAAATAATTTTAGGAAATGCTATTGGTCAGAAAGGAAAAGAAACAGTGGCCATGCCAGCAAAAGTGATTTTCAAAAAATAGGGTTACAAGCTTTGGTGGATCAGGGGAATGCTGTGGATGTAATGTATCTTGCTTTCAGCAAGGCTTTTGACAAAAGTCCCCCATGATATTCTTGAGGATAAGCTGGTAAAATGTGGGATAGATGAGGTGACTGTTAGGTGTATTTGTAGCTGGCTAACTGAACCAAAAGAGTGCTCACGAATGGTTCCTCATCATTCTGGAAAAAACTGACAAGTGGGGTGCCACAGGGTTCTGTCCTGGGACGATTGTTGTTCAATGTCTTTATAAATTAGTTGGATGAATGGGTTGATGGGATGCTCATCAAAACTGCAGATGACACCAAACTGAGACTGAGAAGAGATAGGATAGCCTTCTTCAAATATTTAAAGGGCTGTCATGTGGAAGATGGAAAAAGCTTGTTTCTCTTGCTCAGGAGGGTAAGACCAATGGCTTCAAGTTCCAAGAAGGGAAATTCCAACTAAACAGAAGGAAGAACCTTCTGGTGATAAGAGCTGTTCAACAGCGGAATGGTCTCCCTCTGGAGGTGGAGGACTTTTAAGCGGAGGCTGGGTGGCCATCTGTCATGTATGCTTTAGTTGAGATTGCATTGCATTACATCGCATGGGATTGGACTAGATGACCCTCAGGATCCCTTCCAACTCCACAATTCTATGATTCATGTTAGAAGTTTGAAATCCTGAGGTAACTGAACTGAACAACACACACACAAACACATGCTGAAATGGAATGGAATGGAATAGATTTGTGAATAATCACATATTGACACTGACCAGAAATAGACTGATCTTTCCATCCCTAAGCACCAGCCAGAATTTCTAGTGGTCAGAAATGATGGGAGTTGTAGTCCAACAATATCTGGAAGACCATAGGTTTGCCACCTCTGGGGCAGATAATCAATGCACTGGTATCTGAGGGGGAGTGGCTGCTGCTTTCACTCATTATTATTACTTCATTTCCCCAACACCCTTCATCCCATAGGATACCTGGAAAGCTTACATAATATTCAACCTGAAAAGCAATAACTGAAAGCGCCACGAGCTGGCGAAGGGCTATACAGGGCTATACACGAGCTGGTGAAGGGCTCCGTGATACAACATCTGCCCTGCATGGGAAAGATCCTAGGCTCAGTTCCCAGTTCTCAAGGTAGGGCTGGGAGATGCCCTTTCTGAAACACTGGAGAGGCACTGCCAGTCAGTGTAGACAATACTGAGACTGATGGACTATTGATCTGACACAGTATAAGACAGTTTCCCACGTTCCAAATTATTAAAAACCCTAAACGCTTCCCCAATATACACAAAAATTACAACCCTTGTAATTTCAGTACAGCAGGAGGCCAATATCAGATTTATGGGCTCTTCACATACCTACCGTATTTTTTGCTCTATAAGACTCACTTTTTCCCTCCTAAAAAGTAAGGGGAAATGTGTGTGCGTCTTATGGAGCGAATGCAGGCTGCACAGCTATCCCAGAAGCCAGAACAGCAAGAGGGATCGCTGCTTTCACTGCACAGCAATCCCTCTTGCTGCTCTGGCTTCTGGGATTCAGAATATTTTTTTCTTGTTTTCCTCCCCCCAAAACTAGGTACGTCTTTTGGTCCGGTGCATCTTATAAAGCGAAAAATACGGTAATTTCCAAAAGTCCAAAGGAAAGCTACATCTTCAGTTGGCGCCTATAGGCTCACCATGCCAGGGACAAGCATAGCTCTAGATTGCCATATCTCAATTCTGTATTCTGCAGAGAGTCAAATTTCAAGGTTGTTACTGGCACCCTTGAAATCATTAGCAGTGAGGGTATGTGACTGCTTTTACAAATTGTTTTTAAATATCCTGAATGTCATATGGTTTTAATGGTATTAAATATGCTTTTTAAATTTTTTATCTGTATTGTTTTAATGTTTGTTTGGTGCCCTGGGCTGCTTCGGGAGGAAGGTCGGGATACAAATTTAAGAAATAGTAGTAGTAGTAGTCGTAGTAGTAATAATAATAATACACAGAATGTAGAGGTCAGAAGTAATGATTGTGGGTGCGATTCTGCGCACACTTTGATTTTGTACACATTTAATGTCATAGGAGTAGGATAATTTTATTCTATAATTACATAACCTTTTTTGAACTTATCCTTCTAAATTAATGCACTTCAACCTTAAGTCCCCAGGAGTTCTTGGGCTACAAACCTCATCATCCACAACCAACTTAGTCAGGAATGCTGGGAGTTGTAGACCAGCTGCAGCTGGGAATCCAAGCTTGAAGAACATTGTTGTAAGCGAGTGTGTTTCAGTAAACTGCTGGTGCTCCAAACCAAGCAAGGATTTTTTCCCCTGGGGATGGTGGTGGGAGGACTTATTTTCCATATGTCTTTCAAGGGCTTGTGCTTGTCACCCAGGGAAGAGAAATAGATGCTGGATTTGGGGCAGAGAACAAAGAGTTTTGAATCTTGCACCACAAAGGAAAAAATGTATATTGGTTCCACCATTATCACTCAGTCCGTTCTTTCTTTCTGGCAATGTTGTAAGGGCCACAGGCCAAAACACTGAGCCAATTGAGGACAGATTTCATTCAAACAAGCCCTGGCAGTTTCTAAACAGAGAGCATCTTTGTGAAACTGACATTACCCTTAAACAGTCAGTCAGACTGTTTGCTTTTTGGCTCCAATCCTGAAATAAGATTCAAATGAGATGACTCTTAGGAAACATATTGGCACTCAGCTTGTGGTAGTTTTGTAAAAGGAGGTCCACTTGGATTAGTATCATGGCTTCTGTTGCGGTCAATATGTGGAGTACCATTCATGTCAGTCAGCTTTTTATGAGAGTTGTCCTGTCACAGGAATCAAGTCTTTTCACTGTGTTAGGGCTGATATTCAAAGAATCATAGAATTGTAGAGCTAGAGGGACTCTGAGGGCCATCTAGTCCAAGGGTCAGCAACCTTTTTCAGCCGTGGGCCAGTCCACCATCCCTCAGAACATGTGGTGGGCTGGAATTTTTTTGAAAAAAAAAGTGAACAAATTCCCATGCCCCACAAATAACCCAGAGGTGCATTTTAAATAAAAGCACACATTCTACTCATGTAAAAACATCAGGCAGGCCCCACAAATAACCCACAGATGCATTTTAAATAAAAGCATATGTTCTACTCATGTAAAAACACGCTGATTCCCGGACCGTCCTTGGGCTGGATTGAGAAGGCGATTGGGCCACATCCGGGCCGTGGGCCTTAGGTTGCCTACCCCTGATTCTAGTCCAGCTTTCTTCAATGCAGGAATCTCAACTAATGCATTCATGACAGATGGAAGGATAATCTACAACCTTCCAAGAGAGACCATTCTGTTGTCGAACAGCTCTTACTTCAGAAATTTCTTCTTGATGTTTAGTCGGAATCTCCTTTATTGCAGCTTGAAGCCATTGGTTTGGGTCCTACCATTCAGAGTTCCATCTTCCATGTGACAACCCTTAAGATAGTTGAAGATGGCTATCATATCTCCTCTCAGTCTCCTCTTTATCAGGCTAAACATATACCCAACTATAACCATTCCCTGTAAGGCTTGGTTTCTAGACTCTTGATCATCTCGGTTGCCCTCCTCTGCACACGTTCCAGCTTGTCAATAGCCTCTTTAAATTGTGGTGCCCAGAACTGGAAACAGTACTCCAGGTGTGGTCTGTTCAAAGAAGAATAGAATGGTATTATTACTTCCATCATGTGGCCACTATACTTCTGTTGATTCCGGCCAGAATAGCATTAGCTTTTTTTTTGCTACGGTATCACTGTTGATTTATGTTAAGCTTGTGTTCTACTAAGACCCCTAGATCCGTTTCACGAGCACTACTGGCAATTCAGGATTCCTTCACTTTATATTTGTGCAGCTGGTTCTTCTTGCCTAAGTGTAGAACCTTTACATTTGTCCCTACTGAAAACCATATTGTGAGTTATGGCCCAGTTCTCCAATTGTGAAGGTCATATTGAATCCTAGTTGTGCCTTCTGCCACACCGGCAGTTTGATGTAATCTGCAAATTTGATGAACATACCCACAATTCCTTCATCCCTATCCTTTATAAATATGTCAAGGAACAATGGACCCAGGACAGAACCCTCTGGCACCCCACTTGTCATTTTTTTCCAGGATGACAAGGAGCTGTTCGCTAGCACTCTTTGGGTTCAGTTAGTCAGACAGCTACAAAGCCACCTAACAGTTACCTTGTCTAGTCCACATTATTAAGAATATTATTTTTTTGTTGGCTTCCATTCATTATTACTAATGAACTGATGAAACAGAAAATATTCCATACAGAAAGTGAAACTGTGAGAAATTTTGTGGGAATTTCTGGGGGGAAAAGTTCACCCTACATCACTATTTGCAGTATATCTCCTGCATAGTATTTCTGTATCCATTGAATTCCACTCAGTGGGCCATACACAGAAGTTGTTTGAATGTTGATTTGGATACATATTACATTCCATTGTCAGGACATTTTTTTTCCGGGTCTGTTTGCATCAGTATGGTAAAGTCAGAGTCCATAGATTTTAGTATACACCTTCCATGAGGGAAGTGAGCCTTCACACAACTGTCTCAAGGAGTGGTTTGAAGAGGCACTTGTCATCACTGTTAACTTGCTAGAGATGTTGCTTAGCCAACAGCTGTTTCACAAAGTCAAAGGAATAATACAACTAGACTGCATTTGAAGGAATACAGCTAGGCAGTGATTAACTTCTAAAATGTATTGTGTACGATAACCAAACTGATCAGCATTTTTTAAAAAATTCATAGGAATTAGACACAGGTGTCCAAATCATCCTATAGGCGTGTCAATAACTTGTCATAATGTATACCAACTTGATTTGCAGGATGATTGAAACAATGACTGCATTTTTATAAACTGATTTGTGTTGTAATAATGGAGAATTTTCAGATGGCACTTAGGTTAACTGAGACGTTCAAGCATGTGGCACAAGGACTCATCAAAGGTTAGATTGTTGTTATTAGGACACTTCAAAGCCAGAGGCATTTCTGAAGCTTTTAAGTTTTATGGCAGGTGCACAGCAAAAAAAGTAGCAGGTCATCTCAGGGTGGTCAAGAGAAGACAACATTGAAACTAGGTTATCTGTCAAAGAAAGGTAGGGACCCTCACTCAGAAAGAGTTTTAACAGTGATTGGAACAGTGAACATCAAGCCTCTCTCATTTCAGTTCCTCTCAGCATGGTAGCTTGCAGTCATGGATTCAACCAATGGGCACATCTGGGCAACAGAAGACTAGTCCTTCTGATGATGTGACAGACCACAGGGCTTTCTGCAGCATAATCAAGAATCCCAGTTCTCCAGACAGTTAATACTTTCTATAAAATGCTTTAGATCTCAAAGCAGGCATTTGGGTGTATAATTAAGGCGGATGTGTGTGTGTGAGAGAGAGACAAATATTAATCCACATTCCTTTTATTAGTATTTTTTAATAAAAAAAGACACACAGTGGCAACTGCCATTGTCGTGGAAATACTTAAGATAAAATAAGCAAAAGAAGGGAAGAAAAACTCAGAGAATAACGGAAACCCCCTAGACAAATAAAAACAACCTCCCCAAGATCGTATGAGTTTGTAGTTTAAATAAAGTAGAGCAATAAATCCAGCATCTTCTCATTAAACCATGCTCATCATCCCCTAATGGGAGATTACACAAAGCTATATGGAGAACAATATTTTCACAATCAAATTAAGTGACAATGATGGTTAATTTTGGCTGATTAACTATATATTCAGTGCTTGAAAAAGAACCTTTTCTTCATTTGCCTTATTATTATTTTTCCCTTGTAGGTTTCTGTTTTTGTTATGACTGTATTAGCCTGATATACATTAATTTAATATTGCCAAACAAATGTATGCTACTTCCTGGGCTAAAAACAACCCATACATACCACCCTAATGGTGCTGTTTGCATTTTATTAAAATTAAATGAAATATGCACAGGAAGCCATTCAGAATACCCTGAGACAAGTAGAGAGTTTTCTGCTAATGAATTAATGCATTAAATAACACAGTTTAAGCCATTTTACACATTACTTTGATCGTTCGCTTACATGTCATTAAGTAGTCCGAGCAATTTGATTGTCTGAAAAGGCGGGTGTTTACAAATTAAAACTGGGAACATGCTTCTAACAGGATACAAGAATATCTATTGTGCTTTATTTCTGTAGAACATGACACCACCTTAATATTAGAGGCAGATGATTAAAAGAACATTACCTGAGCCTTGAGAGTCACTGAATGAGCCATGCTAAATTGGTTGTTTTCTGTTTTGTGATTAATTGTTCTTCTAAACCATATTTTAGTGTGCTTTGTTTTTCTGTCCCCAGTCATCCCATATTATTAAAGAGAAATTCTGCATATCTCTCCTGGAGTCCAATTAAGGATTTGCATCATGACTAGATTTTTCACTTTAATTACTGTATATAAAGTAGGTTTTGACTTATTTCCATATTTATCAAACTATGCCGAAGAAGCAAAATTCATCAAATAAACAGATATCTGTGGCTATAATTGCAGCCTGCATTGAGCATGTAGGAAGGAAATATGAGGGTCCAAATTTCATTATGTAGAACATAATAAACATCTGAATAATTAAACTGTGTGTAAATCACACACTTGGCAGTGCTAAGAAGAGGAGAGACACCTTCATTTTGATCAGGGGAAAAAATATATATATTTCCAGACATACTTTCTAACAATATATGCTAACCATTATTCAATCAGCTGTGCAGAGGGAAGACCTCCCTGCTTGTTAAGAGCTCAAAAACCATAACAGATGTATTTAGAAATGCTTCCCCTTAATTGTAACATATGATGAGCTCTGCTTGTGTACACATCTTGGTAACACGTTCCCAAGGAAAACAGATGCAAACCACCAAACCTAGAAATACTACTTGCAATTAAAATTCAGATGTATCTTTGATACAACAATCAACTTACTTAAAACCAGTTCTTTTGAGTGGGAAAACCCCCATCAGCTTTTAAGGCAAATGTTCCATTCTCGCTATTTCCATGTAATGTGACCAAATTCCCATTGGCTTCCATGGGATATGCATTCTCAGAGCACAGTTTATTTTTCAGGGTATGTTACTCTACGCAAAGGCATTTGCACTGTATGTAGATATTTGCTCAGTTCCCCACTCTCAAGATTCCCTAAGCTGCCTAGCCATAGAAAATCAGTTTGCAACATACACTACATTAAAACTAGATATCTGTCTGATTATTTGTGTCACAGATTTTTTAATATAAAAAAATGTACTTACACTTTAATGCCATATATACTGACAGATGCATTGCCCATGCCTGGGTGTGTTTGTCTTGCACTTGCAACTGGTTACTCACATGAGAGTGAGTCAGCAAGCATGTGAGAGTGACTCAGCACAATCTAAAGTATTAAATACACTTGGGTTTGAAGCAAGTTTGCTCTTGGCCCCTGCCCATGGCCAGAGCCTAGTGTGTCTTGGGATGCTTAAAGGAGACTGTATGCTGCTGGAAGGACTGTATATTACTGTATGTAACCTATAAGCTGTGGAGTATACTGCATTATACTGTCAGTAAAGGGAATGAACCTACCTTGAACTGTCTGGTGTTTTTCTGTTCCACTGGCACACTCTCCTGATGTCTTGAAGGGGCACTCTACACATGCCCCAACAAAAGTGGGGAGTGTCTTAATTGGCACAGGACCCATTGGATCCTGAGATGGTTTTACTGTGTTACATGATGGCATCCGGTCCAATCCAGGCCAGCTCAAAGCAGCTGCACCAATCTTTCCGCCCCACTTCTGTCCTGGGCACCACAGGCAGTAGGGCTGTGGGTTCAACAATGGCTTTGCCACTGCATAGCCCTGCCAGTCAGTGGCCAGGATTTGAACTGGACCTTTCATTATCAACACGAGTGTCGAGCTTTATTCCACTAGTCAAGTCTCAACATAGGGGAGGTCGGGAAAGGAGGCATGCAAGGACCAAACTTCACAAGTGTATTAAGAGTGTACGTGTAGAAAACAGAAACCAGCTTTCTTCCCAGCACAATGTGCAAAATGATGGATGTCCTATGTTTTGGGAAGTTTTTAATGTCTGATGTTTTATTGTATTTTTAATATTTTGTTGGAAGCAGCATAGAGTGGCTGAAGAAACCCAGCCAGATGTGTGGGGTATTAATAATAATAAAATAATAATAATGTGGGGGTTGGGGATTTTTGGAGATACAGAAAAATATCTCATTTTGGTGATATGTCACATCGCAATAGTGCTGTTTCTCTATTTTCCCGTTATATATACAGATGTTGCATTCTAGTTCTGTCTTTACTGCTAGAATCCTACTTACTGTACCAGTAAAAAAGACACGCAAAAAAATCACCCCCCTGGTCTTGGCATTAGTTTATTTACCAGGAACAGGACTAGACCACTGGGAAAGTAGGGCCTGCTTCCCAGCCCAAATGTCACTTCCAAATATGCATGTGAGTGTTGATGAATAGCACACCGGAATTACTGCCATAACATGCCAGCTGTGGTCAGACCGGTGAGCCCTTTTCTGCAGCCAAATCTGAATTTTCATTGGTGTTGGGGCTGTAGAACTGAAGCCATGCCTGCCAAAAAACTAACTGGGTTTCATTCTGTGATTGGAGCTAAAATGCATGCTGGTGTTGGCTCAGATAAATGAACATTTATCAGGCTCAAAGTCCTGGACAAGCAGCTATTAACTGAGGCATTGCAAATGGCTGGACTAAATGCCATTCCTGTACAAACGTCTGTGAGTTTGGGGAGATCCTTTTAAGAGAGGTGATCCGCTTAACTAAGTAATATATGAGCTTCCCCCTGCAGAAGAATGTCTTCGTGTTCGGCAATAGCATTTCCCTGCAGCTTTGAAAATTATTGTCTTGATAGCCTTTTGTTTTTTCTTCTTAAGCGAAATGGTAACTCTGTGCTTTATGCATCAAATCCCCTATGGTTGAATGGTTGCTGTGTAGCGAGTTGAAGCAACTGGTGGCACACAGATAGAAACATCCAAGAAGCTAGGAAATCGGTTTTCTCTATATGGAGCACTAAAGTGGGGAGCTGGGGGGGGGGGAGAGCATTGCCTTGATTATAGTTGATGATATTTTAAAATCTAGCCAATGGACGTTTTTGAGACAGTGCAGCGTGATGAAGCTCTTTCACTTCCTTGTTATGCTTTCGTCTTTTAACTGACTGGTAATTTTTATGTGAAGGTGGGTTTAGAAGGCAGCTCTTTTAGAAAGCGGTATATCAAAGCTATCTGTGGTGTACTGGTAAATTTTGAAGTGCAGGAGCTTATCACGACAGTTTGAGAGCTACATCCAGACAGAGTACCCTTACCCAAGTCTCTTGGTGTGCTGGAATTTGGCAATGGAGAACTGAGCGCTGATCAGCCATGTAGGATTATTACAACCCTGTGCATGGTAACCTGTGAATAAGTTCCTTTTAACTCAGTGGTCCTTACTCTTGGCGGTATAAGTTCAGCGGGCAAAGTGTGTTGGAGCCTGGAAAAGACACTGAGTTGAAATGCAACCTTTAGCTATTTGGTAGAAAGGCAAACAATTCTGAAAAGTAGTGCTGGCATTTAAACCGCCTATCAAAGGACAGGAGTGTCCAACTTCTGGTTGATTTGTTTCCTCGTTCTGATTTCCTCTGTCGCAAGCAGCAACAATAACACTTGAAAGCCTTCTTATCCCCTCATTCACAAAGAGAACTGTTCACTTACACTAGGTGCTCTGGCAGATGATGCCACCCCTCACGTTCTTAAAAAAAGAAGAAGAAAGACTTAGAGCTGTTCTACCCTTCTGTTCTTGCAACTGTTTAATTTGAGCTAGCTTAGGTAATAAAGAGGCTGTCTCAGCAACTTTTAGACCAAGTTTCTATATTTCTGGAGCAAGGTGGGTGTAGCTTTCCCATGGCTGGTTCCCACATCAAACCATAACGTTTGTTTGAGGGGACCACATGGAACCTGAGAATTAAACCAGAAGTAACTGTGGCATCAGGGACGCGGGTGGCGCTGTGGGTTAAAGCCTCAGTGCCTAGGGCTTGCCGATCGAAAGGTCGGCGGTTCGAATCCCCGTGGCGGGGTGCGCTCCCGCTGTTCAGTCCCAGCGCCTGCCAACCTAGCAGTTCGAAAGCACCCCTGGGTGCAAGTAGATAAATAGGGACCGCTTACTAGCGGGAAGGTAAACGGCGTTTCCGTGTGCGGCTCTGGCTCGCCAGAGCAGCGATGTCACGCTGGCCACGTGACCCGGAAGTGTCTTCGGACAGCGCTGGCCCTTGGGCTCTTTGAGTGAGATGGGCGCACAACCCTAGAGTCTGGCAAGACTGGCCCGTACGGGCAGGGGTACCTTTACCTTTACCTTAACTGTGGCATCACTGTTAGCTCCCAGTAGAGTGTAGTTTGGGCGGGATTACTTCTCCACAACATGGATCCAGAAGCAACTCATCACATGAATTGACTGACATTTAACTGTGAAGTGGTGAAAAGGGAGTGATGAAAAACCAGTTTATTTGTCTCTCTTAAGACTGCTGTCCATGCAGAATGTCTGTTTCTGATTATGGTAACCTTGTAAAAGAAGGATGGCTACTTCTAAAAAAAATGCTGTTAATGAATATCTTTCTGAAAAATTGTTGCCATTGTCTGAAGCTATTGCTGAACGTTGCTGCTCGCTGATGCATCTTTCTATTTTGTTTAAAAAAAGGTTTGAATACGGTATAATTCTATTGCATTTTAATGTTTATATTGTTCACTGGCTTCAGAAGACTGTCAAGAAAGTCTGCCTATAAGATAAATAATAACAATGGAGGGTAGTTAAGGACAGCATGTTTTGAAATGAGGCATACAAATAACTATTTATAATAACACAAATACATTATCTATAAAGAATTTGTCCTTATACAGTGTGGGAAAGGAAGAAAGCAGTTCTAAGAGAATCAAAGCAGAAATTTGCCATTATTGATTCCCATGTTAAAAATCATTTACTTTTAATGCTGAAATGTGAAATCCCGTATAAGAATTTTCAAGTTTGGAGGCTGAAGTATAAAGTTGGTCAAAAGCATCCTCCCATGAATTTGCTGTTTTGCACTAACACGTGATGCAGATTTCAAACTTAAAATTTGAATTATGAATCAACATATTTCAAATGGATATCTTCAAATTCATGGAAGCCCCATTCTGTGGATACATGGCAACTTTTTATGAGGCCTGGGAATGAGAAATTTATATTATGAATTAAGTTATTTTCCTTCAGTAATAAGTAAAGAAGAACAGAAGTGGAACCAAAAGTTCACTTAGCCCAGTATTCTGTTCTCACATTGGCCTATAGAAAGCCTGGCATGAATGAGGACATGAACAAAGCAACAATCTCCCCATTTATCATTCTCAGCATACCACCTCTGACACTGGAGCTAGTATATAGCAAACATGTCTGGTAGCCACTGCAGGAAACTATATTAGGGGAGAGTGCTGTTGTACTCCAGTCCTGCTGGAGGGCTTCTCAAACAGGATGCTGGTCTAGATGGACCACTGGCCTCCCCCAGAAGGGTGGTTCTTATGTTCTTGTACTTGGTTGTTCTTGTATTTTTTCTTTCCAGGCTATGTTTGCAAATCACATTGGGACTTATACGCGGAAAGCAATTCACAAACTAATAAATAATAATAATAATAATAATAATAATAATAAGTGTGGTGTAGTGGTTAAGAGCAGTAGTCTCGTAATCTGGGGAACCGGGTTCGCGTCTCTGCTCCTCCACATGCAGCTGCTGGGTGACCTTGGGCCAGTCACACTTCTTTGAAGTCTCTCAGCCCCACTCACCTCACAGAGTGTTTGTTGTGGGGGAGGAAGGGAAAGGAGAATGTTAGCCGCTTTGAGACTCCTTAAAGGGAGTGAAAGGCAGGATATCAAATCCAAACTCTTCTTCTTCTTCTAATATTGCATAGACACGGAGCCACCATGAAAAAGACCCTTCCATGAATTGTGCTACTTGCTCCATTTAACTCATTTGACAGAAGCTAGTAATAGTCGATATACCACTTGTGAAAGAAAGGGCACCCTGCATGCAAGGAGGTCGCTGGAGATGAGCAAGCCAGCTCCATCCAACATCAAGTCCCATTTCTGTTGCCTTCCGACTTGTGGGTTGTGACTGTATGCTGCAGGAACCCCTTTTTGTTTCTGTGGAGGCTCCCAACACATTTTAAAGCTCTGCCTAATCGGGGTTCGGAAACTCTTGGGTAGCCCCCATGGAAACAAAAGCTTCAACATGTCAAACTGCTACCTTCTGACTCATGGCATGAGTAAAGGTGTCAGAGGGGGTGGAGCCAAAGCATTTGTACCTGGCGCCTCCATCCCTTTACCATCTGAAGAGAACCACGGTCACCTCTTGATGCTCGAATATATGCTGATTAAAATGGAATGTCCAGACCTTCTTGATTGATTGATTGAACACCAAGACACCTCTTTGTTTCGGGTGGCATATGAATGCAGAAAACGAACAGACAGACAAACAAGATTACTTTTCTCTTGACTTCTGTTTAGTCTCAAATCTTTTTCACTGAAATTTCTTCAAGTGTTTTTTAAAAACCTCTTGTATTAAAATTAGACTTGGATTTTGAGATTCTCTCTTTCTTATTTTATCCTACCTAATCACTCTCCTCCTTGTATGTTCAAATTGCAGGATGGAGATTTCTTCTTGAAGTTTTTCAAAAGGATGGATTTGAAACAGCGAGCAAACCTGGGCTTAAGCAAAGCAAGATTTATCACCCTTTTGTGAGTTCAGTTATCACTATAAATAGAAATTGTTTTAAAAGGTGTTATTTAGTAGTTTTCATTATGCAGCTGTCTATTTAAATCATTTAATTCTGACACCTAATCTAACTCCCGGTCTCCATCAGAGACAAATAAGAAACCATATGTGTAAAGCATCTGTGAAAATCTTCCATTTATTTATGAGAGCATTAAAGAAAGACTCTGATGTCAGTTACTTAACAATAATAGACGTTCCTTTACACCTATAGTGCAGAGTTATTTGGGCATATCCCTCCGTGGTATCTTATACCTACTGCTGTTTCCTTCATTATATACAGATGCACAGCAGTGGAGACAGTAATAGTCTTTCTTAATTAAATAAAGCTAAATGTTAATTAGTCAGAAAATTTGATTTATTTTGAGCACACGAAACTTTTCATTGTGTATCTCTTCTTTGCTAAAGAACAGGTTGTATAGTCATTTAGAACTTTGCATTTCCCCCTTTATTTCGGCTCTGTATTTGGAGTCTTGTGGTGGGATCTAATCGTCATAGAGAAATTATAGGTCTACAGATGTTTTCAAGATGTTACTCTGTCAGTAGCAGATTATCCCCTGTAGCAAAATCTCATTAAAGTGCAATTTACAGAGCTCTGGTGATGTTGCCATCAACCAAAATTAAAGGCATTAATTTTTCAAAGTTCACGGAAGTCCTTACATAAATGATGTAGCAGTTTGCAAGAACAATTTACAGAAGTGTTATTTGCCGAATTAACCTACATTAACAGAACAAATGTTGGAAGGGTAGAAGGAAGGGTTGGGCAGTGAAATTGCAGCTGTTTGCATTTTGTGTAAGGTGCTAGGTACCAAAAAGAAAAAAAAGGAAAAAAGAGAGAAGTGTGTTGAAATGTAACAATGATTGCATGTCGGGTGAAAGGACAGGGAGGGGAATACAAGCACCTGAACTCTTGCTTTAAAGAGTTAAGCCTATAATAGAGTGATCACCAGTCAGGGACACCCAGGGAGACCTTAAATTCCACTTTGAAACATCTGTACTCAAGATCTTTTAAAATAGTCCCATTTAGAGAATGGGTTTATGTAGCTCATGTTGCGAATATGCCTCTTCAATATGTTGCCACATGTTTATGCAGGTATTTATTGGCTTAGGTGGTCTTATACTGACAGGGAGCCTAGTGGTTACATGTAGAGTACGTCAGAAAAGGCCACGCAGTATTGATCTGCACCATAGGTTTAAAGCACATCAAACACATATTTAAAGCACATGACTTCACCCAAAGAGTTCTGGGAACCATAGTCTTCCCCTCAGAGAGCTACAGTTTCCAGTACCCTTAACAAACTGCAGTTACAAGGATTCTTTGGAGGAAGTCATGTGCTTTAAATGTGCATTGCATGTGCTTTCGCTCATGGGTAGGCAAACTAAGGCCCAGGGGCCGGATCCAGCCCAATCACCTTATAAATGCGGCCCGCAGACGTCCCGGGAATCAGTGTGTTTTTACATGAGTAGAATGTGTGCTTTTATTTAAAATGCATCTCTGGGTTATTTGTTGGTCATAGGACTTCATTCATTCCCCCCCCCCAAATATAGTCCAGCCCCCCACAAGGTCTGTGGGACAGTGGACCAGCCCCCTGCTGAAAAGGTTTGCTGACCCCTGCTTTAGATGGATGGTGTGGATCTGCCCAAGGTCTCATGGCAGGAGATAAAATAGTTTAGTATACAGTATATGTATACTCATCTAGATAGCTGTCTAAAGATTTAGATATTGGAAATATGAATATCATCTTTAGAAAATAACAAATTGATCTATGGGAGTAAGTTTTTCCCCTCCCACACTCCCATGGAAATCCATATTAGCACCTTGGCTCAAGACAGTATTTAGATACGTGTAGTCTTACAATATGCATGATGAAATATTTGCTTTCAGTAGCAAAATTCTTACAGATGTGGAAAGACCCAGGGTTTGATGCTGGGAAAATTGGCCTCTTATTTAATAGCAAACACTGTTAGTAATTGTTATACTGACTTCATATATCTTTAAAAAGTATCCATTGTGCATCCAATGTATCTGTGTATATGAGTTCTCTGCAGTGTTAAAATTTAGTCCACTTGCTGATCTGAAAGTTTTAAGATCTTTTTTAAAGTTGGTATTTCTTTGTTAAAATTGGATGTTCGCTCACATCTGAAACAGAATCCTTACTTAATTAAGTGAAGATTACTTCAGTTCTTGAAAACACTCTAGGAAGACTTTGGGATCATTAGGAAGAGTAACTCTTGTGATCACAGTGATCCTAAAATGAGACTGATGGATTTGTGGTACTGATTCAACGTTCAATTAAGCCTTTGGGAAGCATTGTATGCAATTATATGGACTACTGTGATCTCATTTGATGAGCATGGAGCTCAGTGCACCTAATGAACTTGTCTACGAAAATTCATGTGTCACTAAATTAGGTAGTCATTAAGATGACTCTTTGTCATCTTTAACTGTTATAGATACTTATGCAAGGATTCCAAAAACAAGGAGAAATTTAACAGCAGCAATTAACTGAATGTGGTGGACTCTCCTTCATTGGAGGTTTCTAAGCAGAGGTCGGATGGTCATCTGTCATGGATGCTTTAGTTGAGATTCCAGCATTGCAGGGAGTTGGACTAGAAGATCATCAAGGTCTCTTCCAACTCTACAATTCCATGAATGTATGAGTGGCCTAACTAGATAGCTGGTATAGAATAACTCTCATATCTGTAACACTCTCATGTCTGTGCAGTAACAGGACATCCTGGTCTTCCACTAGTGGTTCGGGGCATCCCTGGTTTCAGTCACTGGTTTGGTTTGGTTTTGATCACTGGAGTTATCTGAAATTTTACGTGGTTTGGCATTGGGTGGAATATATGCAGCCTTTATGTGCTTCTCAATATTTTTGTTGCTTTGCTATTTTTGCCATACTACATTTTCCCTGTGCACTTAAAGTCAGAGGGCAATTGCCATAATGCTCTTCTCCATAAAAATATGTTGTTTCAGTATTTTAGTGACATTGATTTTGTGTTTTAGGAAAATACGTGCTTAGATGAACCGAAGATTAGTATACGACTGGGGTGTGAATTATAAGGATTGGAAGCACACTTAATAGACCAAAGTCTTCCATGGATATTAGAAGTAATAAAAATGATAATAGAATGCTAATAATATACCCCTCAGCCCACTTGAACATCTATAAGTCACACTGCCCACTATGGGACTCCAAGGGGTGCATACATTCAGGACGCTGATTTTTAAAATATTTTTGGATGAACTTCTAAGTCGATAAAAGTCGACGACTTAAGCTCCCATTGATTTCAGTGGGCTGTAATCTTGATCTTGTTATCTACAAAGTCAATGCTTTCTCTGTATGGCCTTTCCTTGCTGTCAGAACAAGCTGCCTCTAGAATTTATCTTGTTTCAAAGTAGAGGTTTAATGCAGTGGTGGACCCTTGGGGAAAAAACCCTCCAGTGTCTGTCAATGACCTGATTAAGCCATTTATAGGCTTCCTTCAACTTTCAATTAAAAATCTCAGCTACCTTTATTAACAGACTCAGAGCGCTTCAGAGACTATGTTGTCAGTCCCATGAGTGGTCTCTTTCATTGAGCATTTATCTCATATCTCTGCCTGTTCATCCCTATGAACTGTCCCTACATGAGAGATGTTGGGTGCTAAAAGCCTTTTTTTATTTTTTTAAAAAAGGCTTTTAGTACATGCAATGCTCTCAAATTAGTTCAGCAGTCTGAATCACAAAATAAGTCCAACTAGGATAAAAAACAAACAAACTGCCAGAGAAAAGCAAAGAAAAATTAGAAAACGTTTGAAGTAAATTAGAAGCTTTTAATCCAACTTGTATTCTAGAGTGGGCTGAAATTGTTTTTAGGGTTTTTTATGCTTTAGGCTGCAATTTAAATTTCTATGAAGTTTGTTGCAGACTTTCTGTTAACTTCTATTGGATTGGGATTGTCCTCTGAAACTTGCAACTTTGGTTTCCTTTTCAGGGTAATTTTATTTGGGCTGCACACACACACCACCTTATTCTAGAATCCCTGGAGACTGTGCAGGTGTTTCCTACATAGTCCACACACAATCTGCATCTAATACATATCTTTTACCCTTGCAAAATTGTTGTTGTTATCATTGGCATCCTTCTGTCTCATTCCGAAAATGAAATCTCATGGCAGATTGATTCTGCATTACCTTGCAGTGTGTCCATTTGAAAAGAGATGTAGGCTGTCTAGGCAATGGGAGACTCTCTATCCCTGTGTTACAAGGGATTCAAAGTAAGTAGGCAAAACACTTCAGGAGGCAAGAGGGTTTGATAGAGAATACATTTAGAGGAAGGAGCTGTAGCTCAGTGCTAGAACATGTGCTAAGCATGCAGAAGATTCCAGATTTAGTCCATGGGCGCAGCCAGGATTTTTGTTAGGGGGGCAGAACCTCAGTTTGCTATGTATTTTTATTGATTTGGGGGGCAGTTGCTCCTCCCTGCTCCCTCCTTGGCTACTTTCATGGTTCAGTCCTCACCAACTCCAGTCAGTGCAGAAAGTACTAAGTTAGAGCATGTGCAGTTTCCTATGTTCCTAGTTGAAATAAGCAAAAAAAATCTTATTGCAGCAGAAAGTAGTGAAGGACACAAGAAGGCAAAAATTGTTTTTGTGTATGAATACACCCAGTACATACAACAGTCGATCTTTAAGTATGATTTCATTATTTTACTTATGTAAAGGGTCATGCTAATTTTAAATGTACCCAGTTAAATGTCTGTTGGCAATATTTGAGAATTTCTTTAAACCAGTTGTTTTCAATCTTCTAATTAATGGACTAGTTTAGAAGTCTGATTTGTTAGGCATTAAATAACCTACATGTACAAACGCTTTTGAACACCCTGTCCCACATGTGTGTATGATTTGAAAGATGTGAGAGTAAAAAGTTTTTTTAAAGTGGTTTATTGCTGTAAATTTCCTACTCATTTGAGAACAATTTCATGTAGTCTGAATTCTAAAAAAATTCCTGTGTAAATTTTTTAGCCTAGATGTTGACCTAATTCTGCTGCCCATTCCAACGATGAAATATGTTGACTTCAATGATGCCAACCATTAATTTATTAATGATTATTAATTATAACCTGTTAATTTAGCCACAATAGGTTGGCCCAGGTGCCAAAGGGAGAAGAGGCTAAAGATCAGTCAACGCAGAACGGTTCCTAGAGCTTAATGTATATTCTGGCCATCAGATCAATTGAAGATCAAAGGAAACATTTTCTCTACTGTGGCTGTTTTCGTTCTCAACACCCTTGACATCAGTGAATCCAAGAGAGCAATATATCAAATATGGGATTTTTTTCAAGGCCCCTTCCACATGTGCATCATCAGTCCTGTGAGAAAAGGAGACAACTATGGTGTCCACTCTTCAACCTCTCCCCAGAGGAGACTGTGAATATAAACTGAAAGCAAATTTAAGGCATCAGTTAAATTTCCATACTCCTTTCTGGCCTATGCCAGGTCTGGATTCTGCTAGGAGGGTCCAAATGCTTCCTTCAGTGGAGAAAGTGAACTTTGGATCTAAACCGTACATTGAAAACGCCCACTGTAGAAGTGAAAACGAGAAAGAAAAAAGTTGTATCAGCATTTGACAAGTGGTCTCAAATCACCCCCCAAAAATGTTTTAAGCCACCTTATAAATAATACTATAGAAAACACGATGAACATGACTATTTAGTGCTAACAGTTCTGAAATGCATGGGGATAATATATGTACACCGGCGAAACTTCATGGAACTTCAGAACTATGCTCATTTGTAACACACACCACAAGATAGATAGATAGATAGATAGATAGATAGATAGATAGATAGATAGATATATATATATATAATGAAATATTGGTTTTAATAAGGCATTTAAGCAAAGGAAGCTGTTATATTTTTAAAAAGGAGTATCATAGTATTAAATAAAATGATTTGAGAAAAACAAGCTCCCTTGCAGCTTTTTAATAAATGTTTCAACTTAAATCAACTTTGATGTGAGCTTTGAGAAAAATGCGAGACCCACATGAGAACAGCTGAGAGTCATTCAAAGTCCCAAAATGAAATGCATTAACTGCTGTTCACAATTAACAAACAGTTCCCCATTCTTTTCACCTATAAGTTCCTGATTAATGGACAACCCGCACCCCCCCTTTGCTGGTTTTGGCACATTCTTTCTGCAATTTATTCTTTAAATGTGAGTCAGACAATAAATGGTTTGCACAGTTCATAGAGAGACAGACTGCGTGGCATACCAGCTTCTATTTGGAGCCTGACGTTGAGTCAGCAATCAAATACAGGCTCTGTAGAAAAATACCTTGTGTATGAAGTCTGACGATGATTGTCACTTGTAATCAACAGCTAGGGATCACATGGGGTTACATTAAGCAGAATGTTCCAAGCTGCCATTTTGTTTCCCCCCTTTTAGAACATTATCAAAATGGTTGCATCGTGATCGATGTCCACTTAAGTTTGTTCATTGGGAACTGGTTCCAGCTGATATATGTTCATACTAAGAGGCAAAGGAGCAATGCTTCTCTGATGTGGAAGATTAACTTACTTCAACAACTTGGTAATCAGTTTATGCAATTATCAAGCTGTTAAAATCAAATTCCAAGATGTGTTAATGCAAGTAAATTTACTATCACCTATCTGAAATGGTTTCAGACTACTCTTATATTTGGATTTCATTGCAGCTGAGATTCTGGTTTATTCTTCCATATTTATTAATTTGGTCAAAGTCAACTGAGGTTAACTGACTGGTTGCTAATAGTAATAGTAATAGTAATAGTAATAGTAATAGTACTGTAATAATAATAATAATAATAATAATAATAATAATAATAATAATTATACCCTACTCACCTGATTGGGTTCCTCCAGCCATTCTGAGCCATTTGCAACAAATTATAAAACCACAGTAAAACATCAAATGTTACAAACTTCCCTATACAGCGGTACCTCGGGTTAAGAACTTAATTCATTCTGGAGGTCCGATCTGAACCTGAAACTGTTCTTAACCTGAGGTACCACTTTAGCTAATGGGGCCTCCTGCTGCTGCTGCACCACCACCACACAATTTCTGTTCTCATCCTGAAGCAAAGTTCTTAACTTGAGGTACTATTTCTGGGTTAGCGGAGTCTGTAACCTGAGGTACCACTGTACATCTAAAAGTCAGACAGTTGTTTGACATGTGATGGAAGGGAATTCCACAGGGCAGGCAGGACTAATGAGTAACCAGCTTACTTCATTTTTAGCTAATCTAAGTGAGGGTGAAGCAACTGTTTGATACTCTTGATACAGCTGTAAGAAGTGTGTGTGTGTGTGTGTGTGTGTGTGTGAGAGAGAGAGAGAGAGAGAGAGAGACTTCCAGAGCCCCTTCCAATTTGGTGATTGTAAGACTGGGATCTGGGCAAGGCTCTGCTAAAGTGGTCAGACCAGCAGGACTGCTAGGGATTATCTTAATGGCCCTAGCAAGTATCTCTTTTGTTAGGGAAATTATAGGCTGATGGCTCTCAAGAACTGGCTAAAGAAAGTGTGATTCATCTTCTCTCCTCTCCCAGCTGGGGATGATGAAAGCTAGGAGTCTGTGTGGAGCATAGACTGGCAGTTTTGATTGCCAGGAAGACAGGCAGAGAAGGAAGTCAGAGAGGTGGGCTTTGACTCTGAAAAGCATCATGGGGATGCCTGCTATCTCCTTAGGATCTGCTGTGAGAGCAGAGGATTTGGACAATCTATTGGAGTGTTTAAGCCAGGGGTCACCAACCTTTTGAGGCCCGTGGGTACTTTTGGATTTTTGTGTAAGTGCCCTGGGCACCACCCCTCTTGGCTCACCTCTTCCCCCCTTCCCCAAGAGACAGAGTGTGAGTGTACACCTCTCCCTTTCTTTTTATTATTTTGTTCATTTCATATAAATTAATAAAACATATTGTTTAGGTTGTGCAAATTTAGGTTTGCCATATGTCCTCTTTTTCCAGGACACATCCTCTTTTTCATGGATAGAGTCATCATAGCGATCCATAGTTAAAAGTAGTAGTCAAATGTGTCCTCTTTTTTGCTCTTCAGAAGACGGCAACCAAAACCAAAACACAGCAATAGAATCAAAGCAAAATGCATCAAAGAAACAATTATTGTGGGTCATCTGACAAAAAGAATATAAAAAAGAGTAAATCACATTCTTTTCCAAGGGATCTGGGTACATGTTGACTTCAATGGAATTAACTTGAGTCTTGAAAGCACAGAGCTGAAAGAGAACCTGGGAAAAAGGTCCAATAATAAATAAATCTGCATAAAAGCCCGTAACGTATTCTTCTGACTGTATGAAGAAGTGTGCCTTTTTCATGTGTCTTTTTCTGTTTCTGTAGAGTTCTTAGGAACAATGGATGCAATTTTTTTTAATTGCATGTTGAACTTCTGTTATTCCTGGAGGCTCCCTAAATGTTTTAGCATCTTGATCTTCTAGTGTTCTAAATGAGTTGGGAGTCTCCAAAATCATGTATATGTTAGTCAAAGCATAAAGGAGGAGCCACATGATAATAGGGGTGGAGTTAAAAGTGTGGCTACACAGCCACTTCTATTTATGTTTCCTTTTCATAGCAATGATGCACACAGAGGGCTAAAAGAGGCATTGCTACTGGCCTTGCTACTGACACTCAAGGCCCAGAGGTTTTACATGTTCGACCATTCACAAAATTCTTTAAAGTTTATGGTAGGTTATTCCTGAAAAAAGAAAAGGTACAGAAACCAAGGGACAGATAAAGTTATGTCCCAAAATATGTGCAATGTGTTATGATAACTTTTAAAATAGCAAAAACTGAAATTTGGTGTGAAACAAAATATATTTCATTTCAAATACTATTTTTTTTTAAAAGCCTGTTTATGTACTAACAAGGAACAACATAACAGTTTATAATCATATTGTGTTGTTGACTTACATTTATAGGATTAGACTATGACACCATTTGCACTAGATATTATTGAAGCCATAATTTTAATCAGATTCACCAGCAGTTTCTTCTGCGTCCTCGCCTTTCTAGCTGCGTGCGAAACCATACGCTGTTACACATTCTAAGCCACGTCTATGGGATGAGCAAACCATTGTACCATCTGGACACCTGCTTGAAATCAGATTACATTAAGCACATTATTCAGGGTTGCCGTATTTCAAGAAGCGAAAATCCGGACACAAACAAATTGTTGACATTTTAAAAAAAACATTCTCCAAAATACAAAAATCCACGATTCTTCGCTTATGTTGCCAAGGACAAGCTGACGCTTTTTGCAAAATGCCCCCCCCCCCCGATGTCACTTCTGCCATTGAAATCCAGAAAGTATGGCTCTCATAACATTACCAGGAACAAGCGCCTTATCAGACATAGTAGGAAGAAACCTCAGTTTTCCAACCATACTCTTTCAGATCTCATGTGCGTAGTAATGTATGTAGCTTGGTGAGTTTATCCACCTTTAATCTTTGTCAATTCATTATTATTGCTTATTATTACTTATCTTCTCATTTTGTAATCTGGCTTTTTATGGTATCAGTGGAAAGTTAGCTGTGCCATGGTCAAAGGAAGCAGACATGCTTATCATACCCACATGTAGGAACAAATTGTGGTGAACAATATCCCCCTCCCCCAAGTCTCTTATATTTGACAAGCGTATATTGACTTTTACTTCTGCATTTGGAGTTTATATGGACCTTGTTTGAGTCTTCCCCACTCCCATGTTGAACACAGGAGCAAAGAGCTGGACCATGTCAAAGTAGGCCTACCATAACAATTCATGCTGTTCCCCTAATGTCTGTGCAGACGGGGTTTGCAGATCCCCTGGAAGTCTTCATGCCTACAGCTATATGCACCAAGGTCTCTCTCCACAGACATTTTGGTGTATGCACAATATCAAGTGTGCAATATTAATCTGGGGCTACACCTGCAGCCCCACTCCTTGCTCTCCTATTGTTCAAAATGGGATAGAAAACAACTGAGCAGGGCTAGAAATGTTTGCCATGTTTGGCTTTATGTGTCACCAGAAGGAAGCATCGGAAGGACGTTGGTATCATCTGTCACCAGTGTCACCTCCTGATTTTGTGAGGCAATCTGTAGGGCTGATACGACCATCTGTGTATCAGCATCTTGATGACTCATACATGGTAATCACTCAAAAGGGATATGCAAAGGAGTGAACTGATCTGTATTTTGTGGCTTTGCGAGAAAAGCCCTTGGTTGGGATGTTTTGCCAATTGCTTCAGTTAATTTCACATTCAGCTGATACAGGATTGCTGGATCTTGGTGCTTGTGATCTTGGGGGAAGGTTCCCCCCACCTCATAATGGTCAAGCACTTGACTAGGGTGACCTTTTTTGGGGGGGGCATCAAGCAATATTGGCTATCACTAACTAAATTTGCTCTACTGAGGCTGATGGAGTAGAACGCTTAAGTGTAAGACAAATGTTACTCTCCTTCCAGTCACTATTGAAGCTTGAGGAAAGTTGATTCTGTTGACAATTGTGTTGATGTAGATCCAATGCCTATTCTACCTAAAACCGCCATGTTATGAGAAAAATCAGCAACCATTTTTGCAAAGCACCCAAGTACAAACTTTCATTGTTGTTGATGCAATTGTTCATCACATGATTTAGTGCTTGTGCTTGTTAACTTTACTTTATGTTACAGAAACCCCCCACAGAGACAGTTCAGTCAGAAGCCATTTTGCGCTAAACATGTGTTCCATTTCTATGCCAATTTCAAAAAGAGAGAGCAGGGACTGAAGCCTGGGCTTCAAAGTACACAACATGGGCTGTCCAATGACACATGCTTTAGCTCTGGTGATATCATTGTTTTAATGAGTCATAAACAAATCATTAACACCATTGTTTTGCTTGATCCAAATTCTTAATGAATGAAATCTGTTCTCTCTCTCTCTCAAATCAGAAACATTTTTTTTTTGATGTTGCAAGAATGAAATGCTTCTTCTTTTCGATTAATGATCGGAGCATTGTGTAGTCAGGTTGTGTTACATCAGTTTCAACTATTGTGGTGTGACAATGTGGGAAAGATGCTCAAAGGGACAGGCCTACCATATGCACAGTCTTGACCATGAGAAATAAGGGACCAACTGGGTAGGTCCAGGGAGTGGTGAACACCTTGCTATGGTGGAGTGAAGCACCATCTACCGTTAAAAAGACAAT
This sequence comes from Podarcis tiliguerta, assembly GCF_965153285.1. Lineage (NCBI taxonomy): Eukaryota > Metazoa > Chordata > Lepidosauria > Squamata > Lacertidae > Podarcis > Podarcis tiliguerta. The sequence continues at coordinate 25,289,311 of NC_139538.1, forward strand.
GGTGGGCTCCTACTCACAAGGACCTCTTTGAACCCAGAAATGTTGAACCACTATGCCCCACCTGCTAATATTCCTGTTTCAGGCAACGTACCCAAGAGGGTGGTGAGAGTTCAACTATAGTCATGCTTGGAGGAAATAGATACAGTGGTACCTCGGGTTACAAACACCTCGGGTTACAAACACTTTGGGTTACAGACTCCGCTAATCTGGAAATAGTACCTTGGGTTAAGAACTTTACCTCAGGATGAGAACAGAAATCACGCGCTGGCAGTGCAGCAGCAGTGGGAGGCCCCATTAGCTAAAGTGGTACCTCAGGTTAAGAATGGTTTCAGGTTAAGAACGGACCTCCAGAACGAATTAAGTTCGTAACCAGAGGTACCACTGTATTCTAAATCTATTTCAATGCACATCAGACTCAGGTATGGCATTAGGATTGACTAGGTTCTCCTAACTCAGGCATCTCCAAACTCAGCCCTCCAGATGTTTTGGGACTACAATTCCCATCATCCCTGACCATTGGTCCTGTTAGCTAGGGATGATGGGAGTTGTAGTCCCAAAACATCTGGAGGGCCGAGTTTGGAGATGCCTGTCCTAACTGATGACCTCTAATTGGGGAGGAGATAGGGTCATTACCCTTGACCTCTCAGTGGGTTTTAATAGAATTGATTGTGGTATCATCATGTAAGAAGCAGTTCAGATTCTGGCCCATTGCCTGCAGGCAGTAACAGGCTGGATGTGGGCCAATAAAGTGAGTCCGGCTAAGACAGAAGTGCTATGTGTGGTGGGTTGTTAGATCCAGGAACTGGGGACATGAACTGCTCTGGTCAGGGTTGCACTCCTTTTGTAAGAAGAAGTGCTTAGTATGGAGTTGTTGCTGGATCTAACCTTGCCACTTAAACCCAAGTGGCTTCAGTGGCTAGGTGTACCTACCTCCAGCTGTGGCTAGTTTGCCAGCTGCAGCCATTGCTGTATAGACAACTTTCAGTAGCAATTTCCAGAGCAATGTGCTCTTGAAGGCAGCCCAGAGATTGCAACTGGTACAGAATGCAGCAGCTAGGATGCTGGATAGACACTGTTGACTGGATACACATAACAACAGTTTTAAAACATCTGCACTGTTTCTGTTTCACTTCGTAGCCCAAATATAAACGGATATATAAAATCCTGACTGATATAGTTTCCATATAGCTGCAAGAAGTCCAAATCAACCTGCTTGGGTATTGTCAGGGACCGAGTTGAGGAGAGCTGCACAGATGAGGAATCTCCTTGCTCCTGGTTAGGATCCTGAATCTTCCGAGGAGCAGTGGGACAGTTTAGATTTGGAACAGTGGTTCACAGAGGGACATAGTTCAGAAGACAAAAGTTGGGAAGAACTGGGGGGTGAGCAGCTAGGAGAAGATGAACCGGGAGAGTTCTTGCACTCGAAAGCTTACATCCACCCAGCCTAAGGTCACAACGAGCAGATAAGGTGGCTGCACAAAAAACACGGTGCCTGTAAGATCAGGTTGCAGGTAGGGAAGTGACTAGGGGTGAAGTGGGTGTAAAGCTTAATTGGGAGACCTTTTCTCCGAGATGTGATCATTAAAATCTCTTTAAATGATAAGAGACTAATTTTGGTTTGTTCTGCTTATCCACGGCCAAGGGGAGGGAGGAAGCCGCCTTTCCTAAGCCTGACAGGTATTTAGATTAGCAGGAGAGGTCCTTCTCACAATTCATCTACCAAGTGTGATTTCGGGGCTGGGGCATGTGAGTCAGCCTTGCCTGTGGTCCTCCCCAAGTTCTGAAACATCCTTCCCTCCAAGATGCATCTTGGTCTGATGCTATATGTCTTTTGTGCCAGTGTGGTGTAGTGGTTAAGAGCGGTGGACTCGTAATCTGGTGAACCAGGTTCGATTCCCCGCTCCTCCACTTGCAGATGCTGGGTGACCTTGGGCCAGTCACACTTCTTTGAAGTCTCTCAGCCTCACTCATCTCACAGAGTGTTTGTTGTGGGGGAGGAAGGAAAAGGAGATTGTTAGCCGCTTTGAGACTCCATAGGGTAGTGATAAAGCGGGATAGCAAATCCAAACTCTTCTTCAAACTAAAGACACGCCTCTTTGGTCAAGCCTTTGTAGAAAGAGGAGACACTGGGGCTTCTGCTGTTAGTACCATCTGCCTCCTTCCATTGAATCCTGTTTTAAATTGTTTCATCATCTTTAGCCCTAGCACACTTTATTTTTAAACTATGAATACAGTGGTACCTCGGGTTAAGAACTTAATTTGTTCTGGAGGTCCGTTCTTAACCTGAAACTGTTCTTAACCTGAGGTACCACTTTTGCTAATGGGGCCTCCCACTGCTGCTGCGCTGCTGGAGCATGATTTCTGTTTTCATCCTGAAGCAAAGTTCTTAACCCGAGATACTATTTCTGGATTAGCAGAGTCTGTAACCTGAAGCATCTGTAACCCAAGGTACCACTGTAGCTGGTATGCCTGTGGGCACTGATGTGGGGTGAGAGAGGTGTTACTACATTCCCCCTATCTTTGGTGGTCCCAATCTGAATTGGCCCTCATTAGGAGATTTCTGATTTGGTTAAAGACTGTGGTAGGGGCAAGGATTACATCTTCCACTGCTGGTTGTCCTGCTCTGACTACTTTTATTATTATTTTTTTTAAATCATGCTCACCAGAGCTAAAGACATGAATCGCATTACATACCACATCATGTTATTTGCCACCTACCATAAGGAGTTAATGTTGCTTCGTGTCTCCCAGGACTGTATATAGGAAGGGTCATCTGTTTTCTCTTAAAAACATGATCGCTCTATGTCCTTGTGTACCTCTGTTCATTTTGACAAGACATCCTTGTTAAAACTGATCACTATTTAGTTCAAAGAGACATGTGTGTAAATGAAAAGGAATTTTTGCGTGAACAAGATCCTGTTACAAATTCATAGTGCTACGGGAAATGTGACAGAAACTAAAAGGTAAAGGTAAAGGTAAAGGTACCCCTGCCCGTATGGGCCAGTCTTGACAGACTCTAGGGTTGTGCGCTCATCTCACTCTAGAGGCCGGGAGCCAGTGCTGTCCGCTGACACCTCCGGGTCACGTGGCCAGCGTGACAAGCTGCATCTGGCGAGCCAGCGCAGCACACAGAACGCCGTTTACCTTCCCACTATAAAGCAGTACCTATTTATCTACTTGCGCTTAAGGGTGCTTTCGAACTGCTAGGTGGGCAGGAGCTGGGATCGAACGACGGGAGCTCACCCCGCCGTGAGGATTCGAACCGCCGACCATGTGATCGGCAAGTCCTAGGCGCTGAGGTTTTACCCACAGCGCCACCCGCGTTCCTAAAAGGTAAAGGTACCCCTGCCGTACCGAAGTAGATGCGTTCAAAACACTTCTACAGAGAACTTTTGTATAACTTCCTTGTAGCCATTACAATGTCATTTAAAGTATACGCTCTGATTAGATCTATATTAGTCTCAATTGTATGTCAAATTATGTTGAAGTAGAAATAATGATTAATTTTACTATAGGAAATTTCATCGAGTTATAATAATTTCAGTCTTATCTCTTGGAACCGGATGTTTCTCCTATTGCTTTAAAGCTAATTTAGGCTACATTATATATAAAATTAAATCTTACTTTTATAGCTACACCCTTGGGGTTCAATGACAAGGCTTTATGAGCTAGAAATTAAAAGTACTGGTTGAAAATACTATTGCATCGCACAGGCTATTATTAAGGCAATTTACAAAGTTGGTATTAAAACTATGCACATTTTTCATTGTTAGCACCCATATATTCAGCAAGCCCATGGGACAATTTGGTGTGTAATTTGGCAAATAAAATCAATTGCAAGGTAAACAAGTTTGCAGCTTTCCTGCCTGAAGAAAATTACACTGTAATAAATGGAACACTGACTTAACAGAGGGATGTTATGAATTGGAGAAAAAAATGGATTTATATCACACTTATTTAAAATGCCTTTTAAACAGGCATTCTGTAGCAATGTATCCCACAGCTATTAGTTTATATACAACATCCTTAGCACTCCTTCTGACAAAGAAAACAATATTTTTATGTGCCAGATGTCCTATTTCAGCAGAAAAATATTCTCATCTGCAGCGCCACAGATGCAGCCATCGCTCCCCCTGCATGGTCGGCGACAGTTTTACAATAATGTGGAAGTTGGGTTCATCTCGTCATCTAGATTCTAGTGCTTCACATGAGCCCTAGGGAACTTGATATTTTTTTTAATGATGTGATATTTCTCAGTAGTTCTCAAAGTTCTGTATAATTCATTTATACGGAGCATCATAAAAAGAAAGAAAGAATGAAAATGTTTGTTGATTACAAGTTGCTACTGTTTGAATAGAAGTCATATTAAAGTCATTCACATTAAAAAGTTAGAATTTAAATAACATCTGAAAATATACACGAACACACACACATATGCATTACGAATTTATTATTATTATTTAACATTGATTTATTAGTCGCTTTCTAAACCGTTGTTGGGGGATGTGGGTGGCACTGTGGTCTAAATGACTGAGCCTCTTGGGCTTGCCGATCAGAAGGTCAGCGGTTTGAATCCCCATGATGGGGTGAGCTCCCGTTGCTCAGTCCCTGCTCCTGCCAACCTAGCAGTTCACAAGCACACCAAAAAGTGCAAGTAGATAAATAGGTACCACTCTGGTGGGAAGGTAAACAGTGTTTCTATGCGCTGCTCTGGTTTCGATGTTCCATTGTGCCAGAAGTGGCTTAGTCATGCTGGCTACATGACCTGGAAAAACTGTCTGTGGACAAACGCCAGCTCCCTTGGCCTGTAAAGTGAAATGAGCACCGCAACGCCAGAGTCATCTGCGACTGGACTTAACTGACAGGGGTCCTTTACCTTTACCTTTTCAAACCATCATCTCAAGATGATCTAAATATAAAATAATTAAAAACAGTTAAAAATACAAAAACAAATACATTTAACAGAAGACTAAATTCTAACAAGTGGACACGCATGGAAAAGACACATTTATTCAGCTGGGAAAGCCTTTCGGAACAAAAAGCACTTCGGTTCTTTCCAAAAAATGAAGATAGTTGGTGCCTTTCATATCTTGACGGGAATACTGTTCAACAGAATAAGCATAGCCATGTTAAAAGCCCTTCTCAGCATTACTGTGGTGCAGGCTTCTGAGATCTCTATGGTGGTGAAGCTTTTGGTACTGATTGGCTGAGTTATTTCAATGTCGCAGGGGTGAAGGAGCAGGCAAAAGAAACTCTGCCTGCCATTGGTTGAGCTGTGCAGATCCTACAGAAGCAAAAGGAAGGGGAGAGTGGAAGATGCATATGCCTAGAAAAAGGGAGGCAAAGCCTGAGAAGTCATCAGACCAAGAATAGTGGTGGTGGAGGAGAGAGAGACAGAAATAGAGGCTGGGAGATGAAGTTGTACACAAGAACAAAGAGGATGGCATGAAACTGAAAAAATGAAAAGGAAAGGTAGTCATGGCCAGGAAGAGCAGATTCAAGGGAGATTGAAGCTGACATATTGTATGAAATATCTAGGCAAATATTTGGCTGCAGGTTTCTAGTGTTTCTTTAAGGCAGGTCTGGCCCTACCCAAAGGTAGAGTGAGGCAGCTGTATGAGGTGGTGGAAGGTGGGGGCAGAAAATGATAGAAAGATGTCAGAGAGAGCTGTATTTGCCATGAGGCTTGTCTTTTCCTCCAAAATAGTTTGCTGCCCTTGTGTGCAGCAGAGGATGCTGCCCCAGTACAATGTCATTGGCTTTGGACGCCATTTTGTCCTTTGCCTCTGGCAGCAAAATGTCTTGAACCAGTCTTGCTTTAATGTTTTTAATGAACTTATAGCATATGATAGATCAGCATTTCCCAAACTTGGGTCCTATATGTCATTGGACTATAGCTCCCATCATTCCTGACCAACCCCCCTGTTGGCTAGGGATGATGGGAGTTGTAGTCTAACAACATATTTGAATCTGACCAAACTGCGGGTGGCAGTGGAAGACAGGAGTGCCTGGTGTGCTCTGGTCCATGGGGTCACGAAGAGTTGGACACGACTGAACGACTAAACAACAACAACATATGGGGACCCAAGGTTGGGAAATGCTGTGATAGACTGTGGTGTAATTCAAAGGATGGGTCAAAGGTGCAAAGGAATCATACAGTATAGCCTGACTGTACCATATTGGAATGGGATAGCCTTCCTGAAAGTTTTCACCATGTCAACACCGCCCTAAATAGAGAAAGATTAGAACTGTAGGAAACCTAGAATTTTTAAAAGATAAATCCTTATAGGAATAAATTTCAAATAACAGCACATCATGGAGAACATCTTTAAAATGAAAGCCTTTAAAATGCATTTACGTATTTATTGTGTACTGCAATTGGAGGCAGCAATCTTAAAGAGGCATTATGAATGCTTGCTGTTAAGAATTATTATAGCAGCAAGGTATGTTGGAAACATGTTTTACATTCTTGGTTTGTATTCTACAGTTTTCTCCAACCACGTCTCATCTGATGCTCTTGGTCTACAACTCCTGTAATCTCTAGTTATTGGTCAAACTGACTGGGGATGATGGGGGTTTAGTCATCACCTTCATATGGGGACATAAGATTGGAGAAGACCAGCTTACTCTATAATCAACCCAAAATTGTATGGATGGAATTGCAGGAAACCTGTTCCAGTTACCCTTCTGAAATTTGAATTCATGCTTTCAGAAGGGGTGACCTTGCCTGCAAATTTCATCCTATCAAAAGGGGGGGGGATGAGTATTTTTTTCAATGGTGAATGATACAGATGCCAAGATGAATCTGGCAGCCTAAAAGCACAGTAGACCAAGGCAGACTTATTTTATGAAGACCAAAAAGAGCCTGAACCAAACCTTGTGACTGATGTATGCCCGTAGTAATAACCACTGAAAAACCAATTTATATAAACTATAACTTTTACTCTGAGGAAAGGAAAAGAGAAAAACCGATTTCCCCAATACCATGAGATTTGTGACTATTTAAGGACGAAAGCACAATTAAATGGGATTATGTGTGATACTGTACTGGATTTTTGGCAGTTCTTTTTATAGACTTTATTTTCGTTCTGTTAGGGGAAACACCATTTTCTTTGAAAACTGCAGCATAATGCAAGAACTGCTGTCAGTAGGCATTCATATTTTATAGCCCTGGGAACAGTTAATATATAATTAATTTGATTATAGAAGAAGTAATTCAATTTTATATTGCCTCCATTAATTTATTAAATACTGCACAAGATCATACATTAGGCCTGCACTGGGAAATGGAACAAACACCCCAAATGTTTAACATGTTTATAGGATGTAAAAAGATTTTTTTAAAAACAACCCCCACACATTTTGCATTATGTAATGCACCAATCAACCTGCTGAGATTACATTGCGAAAGCTTTTTTGTATTGAACAAATGGAGCTTGATTTTTAGTCTTCTGGAAGAATTTGAACTTGCAATACTATACACTTATAAATAATACATTCTTGTTGCTATTGTTATTGTGGACCACAGATCAAAGTCCTAAATTATGCAGCGACATTAAATATAAAGTCCCCTAGAACTAATAATCACCAAGGCAATTGGTATTTAAATATCTTGGTGGATTTGAGTAGGTCCTGATTTATTTATTTTTTTAAAAAATAAAAAGCCCCTTTAAGATGAAGAAAAAGAAGGTTTGAAGTGGGAAATGGGTCTTGTTAAAGCTTGCATGAATCCATATGGGCTTACTGTATCCATTTTACATTATTATTATTAATAATATTATTATTCATCGTATTTATTAGTTGCTTTTCCTATAAGGTAACTCAGAGTGACTTATATTTATAAGGTAATGCATGCTAGAGTTTGCCTTTGAAATATGTGAATAACTTCGGAGTGGGGCTGTAAGCTTTAACCAGCTTAATTGGGGGATAAATCAACTGAAATTTTAGTTGATTGATCAGGGAGGGCCAAATTGTGGAGTGAATGAACTGTACATTGCACACAAATGAATGTAATGAAGTTGCAACATGTCAGGCTTAAAAAAAAATGTTAAAAGCAGCCTTGGGAGTAGCAACAGACCCCTGTTTTTCTGTCTCTGTGTTTTGCAGTTTCCAAGTTAAGCACTGTTTTGTTGCTACAATGTTTTTTGTTGTGGACTCTACATGTTCTGATTCACTGAAATGCGTATAATGATTTGTAGTTATACAGCATTTATACTAATCTTGTAATGCAATTAACACATCTTTAGATGCACACATTTTCTTGTTTTCTGCACCCTGGTCTCTTCCATCAACCTAATTTGGCTTCCTTCTTGCTTATTTAACTGACATTTCTGCTTCTACCTCCTTTTTTGGGCTTCATCTTTAACTCCCTTGATTAATTTTCTATCTTCCCTTTGTTTACAAAACAAAACAAAACCAGACCTTGGGCTTGTCCTTGGGCTGCTCTAATTTGGGGGGTTAATTTTTCTAATAAAGCAATTTGCCACACTTTGTAATACCATAGCTCTAAATCTACTCCTGTAAAGCCATTCCACATGCAGGCAATAATGACTCTGGCCCCATTTCTGCCTAAATGGGAATTCAGCATAAGTCATACACTTCCTTTTTTTTTTTTATCCTATGTGACATATCTTCACATAGAATCCACACCTGTCTATACTCAAATTAGTACTGTATGGGAAGTTCTCTGACTGGTTAGTTAAACTACAATTCCCATCATCCTTGACTATAGGCCATGCTGGCTGAGACTGATGGGAGCTGGAGACTATTATGGTGGCTACTTCTGGCTCAGGGGAACCTCCGAGCCAGGAAAAGGAGTGTCAGTGATTGTTACTTTTAGACTGTAGACCATCCTGTGATATTTGGTTGAAGGGCAGCATAGAAATTGCAAGGAATTTTCTTCATGTGCTTAGACTTTGCAGAGAAAGCATCTTGGAGCAGTTTTGTGGATTGTGCTCCTTCACTTCAGTAGTTTAACAGATCTGTATGTGTCTTGTGGGACGCGGGTGGTGCTGTGGGTTAAACCACAGAGCCTAGGACTTGCCAATCAGAAGGTTGGTGTTTCGAATCCCCGCGACAGGGTGAGCTCCCATTGCTTGGTCCCTGCTCCTGCCAACCTAGCAGTTCGAAAGCACGGCAAAGTGCAAGTAGATAAATAGGTACCGCTCCAGCGGGAAGGTAAACGGCGTTTCCGTGCACTGTTCTGGTTTGCCAGAAGCGGCTTAGTCATGCTGGCAAAAGACCCGGAAGCTGTACGCCAGCTCCCTTGGCCAGTAAAGCAAGATGACCGCAGCAACCCCAGAGTCGTCCATGACTGGAGCTAACGGTCAGGGGTCCTTTTTATGTTTCTTTTGCATATTTCTAAAACCCAGCCATTCCATTTGTGTTACCCTCATATAAAAATTGTGCTGCAAATCTCCTATTCTGCAAGCTTCAGCATATATGCATCCTTTTATTCCTATCAGTATTTGTTTGAAAGTGAAACCAATTACTTGCAGATGCTTATTTGAGGCTCAGGGTTTGTTGACTGTGTATACTTTCAAGCCTGTTTAGGAGTTTTAAAGATTATAATGATGTTCTGCCATTCCACAGAGACAATGTCCCCCTGTTATTGCCAACATACAATTCTTCTGGATCTCCTGCACAACTGCTGGAGATGTTACATACGACAGTTCTATTTGTGCAAACCATCAATGGGATGCAGAAATATATGGTCCCTTGTCCTGCTTCTTGCAGAAAGAACTTTATAAGGTACCACTGCACATGGAAACAGAACAGCTGCAGCTCAGTGGTGGAACATGTTTTGTACACAAAAAATCCCAGGTTCAAACCTTGGTACCTCCAGGTAGGGCTGGGAAAGAACTGTGCCTGAAACTCTGTAGAGCTGCTTCCAGTCATTGTAGACAACACTGAACAAGATGGACCAATGGTCTGACTCAGTGTATGGCAGCTCCTTTTGTTCCTGTGCTTCTAGAAGCAATCTTGTGCTGACTGGAGAGCAATGGGAGGATTTCCTCCTCTGTGAGGATTGTATTTTGACTATAGAGATGTTCACCGTAGGAGTGGGGTACAGATAGCTATTCTCTCCTCTCTGAACAGCTGTCCAAATCTGATGTGAATTCAGATGCAGGCATCTTTTCATATCTATATGGCAATCACTGGAAGTGTTTTTTGTTTCCCCAACATAGTGTTGCCAATGCACAGCAGATTATGGGATCTAGGACAGTGGTCTGTAGATTGGGGCCAGCTTCTTCAGTTGAGAACATCATTTCTTATACAAAATAAGCATTTATTTCCAGTTAACATCCATGCCATTGGGCAATTCTTACTGGAAGTGGAGAAATCCCCCAGAAAAATATATGTTGGATGCAGAGGAGATGATTACATCCAAAGGCATCCTTCTGTTCACAGAATGAGTCTTTCTATGAGTGGAAGGGCACCCCTAGACCCAACCCACTCTCAACTCTCTGAGTCCAGCCCTATGTAATTATTAATTTTGCAACATAAAAAGCATTCTTTAGCAATGCAAGCATTTCAACTCATTTGTCTTCTTGCCATAACAGATCGAATTTGGACACATCTGAATGTCAAATTATGAGAAAATCAGACCAAGATGTGCAGCCTGACAGTTCTTCTTCAAAGTCCTGATTTTAAAATTTCAAATTATACTGAACTGATTTGTTAGTTTCAAAGGCTGTCTGACACTAACCTATTTTAAATTGATAGGACTAGCACTGCATTGAACTATTTCCTGGGGTGCTGGAATATATTTTAGAAATCTAATCATATCGAGCTCTTTACTACAAGACAAACAACACCTAGCTCTTCCTGACTGATTACAAAGTAGCTCTGAAGAATGAATCAAGTAATGCCAAAGATTATTTCATAAACCTAGGCAAGAATGGATTTAACCTCCACTGACCACGTGACTTAAGATTCCTTTATTTGGAACAGTGTTACATGTCCCTGAGTATAAACATGTTTCCTTCTTTGAGATGAGGGCGGGTGAGAAGGTGGGAGAGGGAGGATGTAAGAGCCAACAGTAAATAATGGATTCAGTTTAACAGTTAGGGGTGAGATATCACATAATGACAGTAAAATCTGAACCAAATTTATAATCCCTTATATTGAATCCCCACATTTTTGTTGTCAGGCTTTTATTCTGAAGGCTATGTTGTTTTTCATGCATTTTAATGATTCTGTAAGTATACTAAATGTTTACTTCAGTTCTGAATGATAGCCAATCTAGCTTTAATTAAATATACCTACCCACGTTGTTTTTAACATATCAATGAATTCAAATCAGTTAGCAAAATGCTAAGCAAATCAAATTTGCAGTCTGCCTACTTTGAATATCCACTTGTCTAGTTTCGTCCCACCTGCTGTCATGTGTTAATTTTTTTTTAAAGCTCCATCTATCTGCAAAAAAAGAAGAAAGAAAGCCAGAAAGAAATTGGTATTGTCCTATATTGTTTCATCCTTAAAGTGAAACCATTTACAAGAAAATTATAGGCCCCTAGTGTTGAAATTCTTTGCATATTAATTTTGTTAGCCTTACCTCCTGTGGTCTTTCATTCTGGAAGGCCTATTAGATAATATACAAGATAAATTTCTCCCTTGTATCTTTCAGCTGATAGGAGGGGAGAAAACACTGCACCCCCCTCCAATGAAACTGAAATATGCAGTTAGTGGTTGTTACACATATTTTCCTATTTTACATATAAAGATTTAAGCATGTTAAACACTCTAATAGTTTATACTGTGTGTTATCTGCATCTAAGTGCAGGTTCTTAAGAAAGGTGCATTTATGTTAAGCAAATACATTAAAAAATATGGTGCGAGGGACTGATACCTCATAATTTAAATGTGTGATGATTCTGCACACAGAATAGGACCCTAATCAGGTCTTAAATCACTAACCTGAGGGAGATAAACCAAGATAGAAATGAACAGGGTAGGGAGAGAGGAGGGATTAGAACTTGAGAAGTAGAAAAACTAATAAAATGGGGCTACCTCTTATCTCTGTTAGATACATAGATGGCAGGACTTAAAGATCCCTTGTATGATGCTTCCAATAATTTGTCATCACTGTCACGAGATGAACTGGGAGGACCCAGTTAAATCAGGGGTAAAATTAGGAGTAGGAACAGTGTTTTATTTTACATTGGAAAGGTTCTAGGTTGCTGCATTAATACAATAAAAATTGTATAACAGATAAATATGTTTGATTGAATTAAATATGAAATGGAATTTACAAAATAAATTAAATTTGCTGAAAAAAAGTGCTGCCACTTGGATTTCCCATTTAAAGTGTTGCATGTAAAATTTACCCCTATCCTATGAAATCTGAATTTTATAAACATTGCTTAGAATTGCATTGACTTTTTGGCAGGCCTTAAGAATGAAACTGCTTTGATTCTTTGGAAACGTCAAAAATGAATTTTCATGAGCTATTGTCAAATACCAAACATTGCTGTCACATACTATTAAATACCAATGGTCAAACATTAAAAGGCGGGAATTAAAATCTGAAGTCTGCTTTCAAACAGTGAAATCAAAGTTTGCTGAATGTCAAATAGCCATAACAAAAAACCAGAGATATTCCTTAGCGAAGTCACTGAATATTTGATCTAACTTTCAGAATCCTGAAAAAAAATGGAAGTAAATTTGTTCCAGCTCAGGACTGTACATCATTACTAATTGCAGGTTACAAACAGTTCACATATCCTGCGATCCAAAAAGGTGCTTTTAGCTAAGAGCTTGGATGTTGCACACATCAAAATTTGACTTCTTTTGCATCGCTCCCCACCTTTGAAGTAGCTTTTGAAAGCCCCCTCATTTTCAAAGCAGTTTTCTACGTGGTGTGAACCCATCCAGGTATTCCCTCCATGCATATAGCAAATGCATGGCAGGTGGAGTGGGACTGTATGTGTTACTCTTGTTACTGACATCAACACACCCTCCTGCTTTCAACCCTCATGCCTGTGTGCTCAGCGGAAAAGCTGAAAAAGGAGCCCTTTCATGCATACATCTGCCTATGCATAAGCACTCCTTTCCAGATAGACTCAAATAACTATAGAGTTAGAAAAGGGCTCCAAGGGTCTTCTAGTCCAACCCCCAGCAGTGCAGGAATGCCTCCCTGTCAGATGCCTCACTGAATGTGCAGATGGTATACAGGAGCTTCAGGGCACTGCAACATTGTCCTTTGTCCCGGATATCCTGGTTTTTGTATGTCAGGAGGTTCTTTTATTTTGCTGAATATTCTAACATGCAACCTGCATGTCAGAGTAGCACAATCCTGGAAAGAATTTAGCATATTGCTTTTGTTGAATGGGTAAGCTCCATCAAATTCCTATTTACAGTGGTACCTCTGGTTGCGAACGGGATCCGTTCTGGAGGCCCGTTCGCAACATGAAAAGAGTGTAACCTGAAGCGCCATATCTGCGCAGGTGCGCGGCGCGATTTGGTGCTTGTGCGCATGCACGAAGTGCGATTTAGAGCTTCTGCGCATGTGCGAGTGGCGAAACCTGGAAGTAACCCTTTCCGGTGAAGGAATGGGTTCCCAAAACCTAAAACCTGACGGGGCAGTCAGTCTGAAACGGGCCCCAAAATCCACATTTTTCCTTCTCCAAGGGAGCATTTCTAAAATGCTTTAACTTGAGCTGTTGAGCAAATGCATAACAGGAACCCAGTTGTATAAACAAAGCACTCTCCTTTATCAGTCCGTGACGGCAATGGATGGCCTTGGCTGTTCCAGTGGAGCAGGGATGGCACTCTGTCTATCTTATCTTACATCCTGACCACACTCTGACGCACAGACCTAGTCCAGGAACGGTGCCAGGAGTTGGTGACCTCTTGCTGCAAGATAAGAGTATAGGAACAGGAACAGGAACACCCTTTTATGGTCAAGAGTACAGGAAGAGGAAAACCCTTTTATGGTTAAGAGTAAGGAGCAGGAACATCTGTGATGTCAACTTGCGTGTATAAGCCGACGTGGCTGGATTCCTGGGGAAGGGGGGAGAGGGTACATGGAGGATATATATACTGCATGAAATCTCTCATTTCTTTGGACTTGCTGTGAGCTGACCACGCAAGTGCCTTCTGCTATCCGGAGAGCAGAATAAACTCTTTCTCTGAATCAAACTCGGTGTCATTTGACTTCCTTCCACCCTCCTGGGAGGAACGCAGACCCCACCAGTCGGTAAAGTCTAATAAGGCTACACCGGTACTTCCGGGTTACTGCGGGACATAACCTGAAAGAAAGTAGCATGAAGCAAACATAACATGAGGTATGACTGTATAAGCAAGCAGAAGCATACCTAGGGGTTGGCGAAAACAGCCCCTGCTGGGGGCGGAAGACCAGGAAGGGCACTAAAATCACTTCTCATACATTAGAATCTTCCTGTGACACCCAGAGCACCCCACCCAGGCTCAGTACTCCAGCACCTGCTTGGACCACAGAAGTAGGGTTGCCATATTCACAAAATGAAAATCTGGACAAAGTTGACCTCTTTATTTTTTTGTCCAAAATTGTGGTGGGGGCAAGTTCTTGAGCTTTTTTTTGGGAACATCTCACAAAACACAGTCTTTGAGCTTTATTTTTGCAGCATTCGGCATCACAGTTTCTCTCCTTGAACCATTTTGAAAGTCCGAGTCCTGGACGTGTCAGGGAAAACCTCAACATATGCCAGCCCTACACAGAAGGAATCTGCCAGGATCTCCAGCTGGAAAAGCTACTGCTGCAGGAGTGCATGGAAAGCAGAGATTAGCAAAGGGACCCTTTCCAGCCTCAAAGAAGCACATTCACCCTGCCCAGGCAACCTTGCCCGCTTCTCAGTTTTTTTCTGGGTGGGGGGAGCTGATATACCTTCTTGTTTGGGACTGCAATACAGCTCCTTGCCAAGGGTGCAAGGGACCTTAGGTGTGCTTCTGTAAGCAGGCTGCTAGCTTTGGAGGCAGGTAACTCAGTTCAGACCACTGGTCCCATCACCTCCCTGCAAATAGAAGGGGAGGAAATGGAGGCACTGAGAGATTTTACTTTCTTGGGCTCCATGATCACTGCAGATGGTGACAGCAGTCACAAAATTAAGAGACGCCTGCTTCTTGGGAGGAAAGCAATGGCAAACCTAGATAGCATTTTAAAAAGTAGAGACATCACCTTGCCAACAAAGGTCCGTATAGTAAAAGCTATGGTTTTCCCAGTAGTGATGTATGGAAGTGAGAGCTGGACCATAAAGAAGGCTGATCGCCGAAGAATTGACGCTTTTGAATTATGGTGCTGGAGGAGACTCTTGAGAGTCCCATGGACTGCAAGAAGATCAAACGCATCCATTCTTAAGGAAATCAGCCCTGAGTGCTCACTGGAAGGACAGATCGTGAAGCTGAGGCTCCAATACTTTGGCCACCTCATGAGAAGAGAAGACTCACTGGAAAAGACCCTGATGTTGGGAAAGATGGAGGGCACAAGGAGAAGAGGACGACAGAGGACGAGATGGTTAGACAGTGTTCTCGAAGCTACAAACATGAATCTGACCAAACTGCGGGTGGCAGTGGAAGACAGAAGTGCCTGGCGTGCTCTGGTCCATGGGGTCACGAAGAGTCGGACACGACTGAACGACTAAACAACAACAACAACTCAGTTCAGAATTCAGTATACCCGAAGGAGCGTCTCCATCCCCATCTTTCTACCCGGACACTGAGGTCCAGCACCGAAGGCCTTCTGGTGGTTCCCTCACTGCAAGAAGTGAGGTTACAGGGAACCAGGCAGAGGGCCTTCTCGGTGGTGGCACCTGCCCTGTGGAACGCCCTCCCATCAGATGTCAAGGAAATAAACAACTATCTGACTTTTAGAAGACATCTGAAGGCAGCCCTGTTTAGGGAAGCTTTTTAATATTTGATGAATTATTGTATTTTAATATTTTCCTGGAAGCCACCCAGAGTGGCTGGGGAAACCCAGCCAGATGGGCGGGGTATGTATGTATGTATGTATGTATGTATATGTGTATGTATGTATGTATGTATGTATAAATAACAAAATAAACTTTTTAAGATAATCTCTAGACCATTTTGTTTTATTTTAGACAGGTGCTTTTGGTTTCGTTTGGTTACATTTTTAAAAAAAGAATTGATGAGCTATGACTTCTGATAAGAAGAGCTGGGCACAAGTGTATAGTTTCTGTGCGCAGATGTGGTTCAGTGAGAACTGTGATGCACCTGTCTCAAAGGGAGCCTCCCACTGAAGGCGCATCTCATGCATCAGTCGTGGTGGTGGAATGTGCAAATACCATCTATGTGCAGGATCCAGAAGCATCTATAGCAGGCGTAGGCAAACTCAGCCCTCCAGCTGTTTTGGGACTACAACTCCCATCATCCCTAGCTAACAGGACCAGTGGTCAGGGATGATGGGAGTTGTAGTCCCAAAACATCTGGAGGCCCGAGTTTGCCTATGCCTGGTCTATAGATTTCACTTACGAGTTCTCTTTACTTCCAAACAACATGGAAAGCAGGCCTGAGCTATTCAGCTGGGTATTTCAAAACAGTCACTGATTTCTGCCCACCTTCTTTCTGTTTTCTGCCTTCCCTGAGTTACCTCCCAAATTAATTTACATTACAAAAATACTATTGCAGTTTTAGCATACTATTGAAATGGATCAAAATGACCTGGAGTCAATCTCTAACTTTCTCAGATTGTGCCTCGTATTAAGGAAAGCAAGGCCTAGAAATATATCGGGGCGATTTTACAAATTATTAGTAGACTCTGACAGTGAAGCGTTTGGGATATACTGTAAATGCTTTCTGGCAGGGGTCTTGTGCGAAGTCATTATATTGTGTCTGGCATGCATGATGGTGCTGATGCACCTTGGCTGTGATATCACCATGATTAAGAAAGAACACCACACTCTGTCTCTGTCTCTCTGCAGTGGTCACTGTATGGTGCCTCAGTGATGTCCCACAAAGTGATGGCAGTGCTCGCAAAAAATACAGTGGGAATGAAAAGACATGGCAGCTCTAGTTAGGCATGAACATCCACAGATGCTCAACATGTTTTCTTGAATGCTCTTTCGCACGAAACGGCCCGTCTTTTTGTCAGAATGCTAAAAAGAGGAGACTTGTATCTTGAGAGCTGTGTTTGCTTGATTGCTTTCCTTTTATTTATAGTTCAGGGGGAGGTTTCGACCAAATTGTCCACAGAGAATGGGCAGTGAGATGCTTTCTTAAGTAGGAACACAGGCAAAGGGCCCACAACAAAATGTTGTTAGTGCATGTGTGTGTGTCTTCAAAGCTCTCCATTCTCAGGAGGCAGGTGGGATAGCTCTGGGCAGCTGCTCCACCTGAGGAGCAACAATTGGCAGCCCCTGAAGGTGTAGGTTGGGTGGGCTGTCAGCTCGGCTGATCAGCACATTCAAAACTCTCTTTTATCACCACGTTGGCCTGGGAAGGGATAGCCGAGAGCTCTTGAATCCACAGATCAGGTCAACTGTCAGCCAGCTCCTCTGTGCCTTATGAGCTCTCCCTTCTAAGCCTGGATGCCACCCAGAATGCTGTCCCTGTTCCTTCTCTCTGTTTTTTCTCACCTGCACAAGCACTGCTTTTAATTATCTTATGTGTAAATTCCCTTGAGACAGTGTTCAGAAGGCAGTAAATAAATTAATTGTAATACTACTACTACTACTACTACTACCACTACCAATAATGGTAATAACAACATATGTGCAGTTTTGTTTTTCCATTTCTCTATCTATCTGCACACACACACACACACACACACACACACACACACACACAGAGGCAGTGTGGCGTAGTGGTTAGAGGGTTGGATGAGGACTTGGGAGACTAGGGATCAAATCTCTGCTCAACCATAGAATACTTCGGCTTTGGGCCAGTTACAGTCTATCAACCTAACTCACTTCTTAGGAGTGTTGTAAGGATAATATGGGGAGGAATAGAACCATGTATGCCCCCTTGAGCTCCTTGTAGGAAAGGTGGAATATAAATGCAATAATACATACATACATACATACATATGTACATACATACATACATACACGTGCAACATATTCCTTGGTTCCCCTAAGAGTGGTGATACCTCCCTCTCTTCTTCTTCTTCAAATTCTATACTGCCCTATACCTGAAGGTCTCAGGACAGTTCACATAAAATATCAAATACATCAAATCAAAACAACAACCCAATAACCCCCACCCCGCAAGAGTCAGCATTTTAAAAAAGGGTATAGGATGTACATCAAGTCAGGTAAAGGCCTGGTTAAAAAGGAACATTTTTGCCTGGTGCCCAATGGTGTATAATGAGGCGCCAGGCGAACTTCCCTGGGGAGAGCATTCCACAGTTGGGGAGTCACTGCAGAGAAGGCCCGTTCTCGTGTCGCCACCTCTCCTGACCTCTTGTGCATGGATACTTCTGTTTTTGCTACATTATCACTGGTATGCAAAACTGAACATCAGAAATAAAGGGAATTGTATTGTGTTTCCTGGGGAGGGCTGTGGTTCAAAGAGAATGGTTTTTGGACATGTGATGCTCTTGTTGTTGCTTCCTATTCAGTGAAAGGTGAATCTTTCAGACCTGTTACGTTCTAATAAAATTATCAAGCAAACCTTTGAAATTCTTTATAATTGCCTATTCCTTTGTAACCCAACACAACAGAAATATAGCGGGTTATTTGGTGGACCCTACAGAAGCAAGCATACCAACTCAATGAAAACTTTATTATGTAACATTACAACAGACATTACAATGTGGAAACGTTTGAAGATTATGCAGAAATGGAGAAAACTGACCAGTCTAAATAATTAACAGATGTATGTCAATAAAGACAGTGTTCATTTTAACAAACTGACATCTAATTTTAGCTGTGTGAAATTACAGAATTGTCTTTACTGGACTTTATCTGTACCATTTTCCTCAAGAAGACAGGTAAAGAGAGAACTTTAAAAATATTAAATTATGCTGGCATATCTTCACCTGAGACAGGGTTATATCTTAATACCAGGCCAGCTGAGGCAGGAATTAGTCCGCGGAACTGGGAAATTGCTGCATCCTTAGCTGTTCATCCCACCACATCTTGTCACAGAATTATCCCCTGATTTGTTATTTTTTGTATTTTAAGCTTTTTTGTCAGTTGCTTTGAGATTTTTTGTTGCTGTGAAAAGCAACAAATAAATTATTATTATTATTATTATTATTATTATTAATAATAATAATAAACTGATGAAGTGAACTCAAGTTCAGGAAAAGTTATTCCATAGTCTTTGAGGTGCTATAAAACACTTGATTGTTTTTCAGTCAAGATGTATATCATAAGTAAGGTTGGGAAACAAATTCATTAAATTCATATGTGGGCCTACGCAACTTGCACTTCATGAACTGAAATGCAGCTTTCCTTTGAAATTAGAGCTTTTCTCGGTTTTGTGATGCAGCTTGCCAACCCAAAATTGCAACCCAGAAATATGTACAAAAATGTATTATATTGGGGGAAATGGCTTGATATGTGTGTATTAGGCAAAATCACATACTATGTATATTGGGGAAAACACACAAAAATGCATAGCATTTTCACTTTTTTTCTTTTACTTGCAAATGGATACCATAATGGGATAAACTGAACATTGAGAAGCAGAGAGAAAATGAAATT
The DNA here is from genome assembly GCF_965153285.1 of Podarcis tiliguerta. NCBI lineage: Eukaryota > Metazoa > Chordata > Lepidosauria > Squamata > Lacertidae > Podarcis > Podarcis tiliguerta. The sequence continues at coordinate 25,308,957 of NC_139538.1, forward strand.
GACAGATTTGTCCATCTCTGATCATAAGATGCACACCACATCTTTGGTTCAGGGGAGGCATCTGAAGAGGGCAGGGCTTGTTTTTGGACTACAGTTCCCATCATCCCTGACCACTGGTCCTGCTATCTAGGAATGGTGCGAGTTGTAGTCCAAAAACCGTTGGAGACCCAAGTTTGGGAAACCCTGTTCTAGGAGATCCCAAAGTTGATTTAATGGCAACTAGTATTCAAAGATTATAGGAAGAAATGGGTGGGAAGTTTTAGAGAAGAGCAAAATCTCTTGCAGACAAAAGGTAAACATCGTATTCACTTGAATTTTAGAATATTATCCTTGACATTCTCTGGATTTTGCCTTGCCTTTCTCGACTTATTTTTCTTTCTTCAGGAAGTTGCTCATGTGCTTGATTCTGAGAAGTGCTGAGCACCCACAAATACTTGTCATTCAGTGGGAGTTGCGGGTGCCCAGCTCCTCTGAAGATCTGGCTGGTCCACCATCGAATCGATTCCTGTTTATCTGTCATTTCTCTCTTTCTTTGCATGAAGTTGAAGTTATTTATTTTATCCTTTTACAATGAATATTACAGAAAAATGCTACAGCACTGAATAATCAGAGAATACACTGTATGGCTAAGATCAGAATTAAATATCACCACAGAAATCCACAGGTCCATACAGGGATGAGCAGATTCACATATATTCAGGTTGTGTCCTATATTATATGTCAAGCCATCTTTGGTTGTTTGTGTTTTCATTTTTCCCCTGTGTTTGGAGGAGGAGGAGGAGGAGGGTGAAATCTTAATCTCTTCCATCAGGTCTTTTGAAATGACAGGCAAGCTTTCTTCTCTATGATGAGGTATAGAAATAGGGCATAGATCAGACATCCTCCCTCAAAAGCCTGCATTCTTGTCATCCTGAATCAAACCTTGTCTGGTTGATGCATTCAGAAGAGCACAAAGTAACCACCAATTAATATGACTACATGCAGCCCCGCTCCTTGTGGATATTATCAAGCTAAATAATGCACAGTCCTGAATTTGTTAACCATCATAAACTCCCTTGGATCAATACACTTCAGCGACTTGTGAATATTTAGTCTCCTGGGAATGACCTTACCAGACTTTGCCAGGTTAGACTAATGTGGATGGATAATCTCCAAAGGTAACTCATGTTGCATATTGATGTATTCAGTTGTTATTCTCTTGCTGTCCTGACATACTCCTGGGATTTTTGGATTGCTGGAAGTCATGTTAGTGGACAATTACCAAGTGATTATTTTTAACCTAGCACAAGTTGAGTAAATACAGTGGACTGTTTTATGCTGGTCTTAACTTGTACCTGTTTTTCTGTCTACTGTGTTTGTTGTTGACTCTCAAACTGACAGTATACACTGCAGTTCTTACAGTCAGGCCATTGCTATGTCATTCCTCAAATATCTGTGCTATAAGGATTTGATGGAGCCAGGTTACACTTCAGTTTATGCACCGGTTATGCCAGTAGTGGTCTTTATAATTCAAAATATGCTAAAAATAGCATTAAAGCTGTGCAACCCCAACTTGGTTAGCAGCAAAAGGTTTTTCTATATGGATGTGAGTGTCTAAAGCGCGTGTGGTGAGAGAGAAAGAGAAAGAGAAAGAAAGAGAAAGAAGGAAGGAAGGAAGGTAGGTAGGAAGGAAGTTGATAGCTGGAAGGAAGGCTGGAAGTGAGAGGTGGGTCAACTAAGTAATATATTGAGTTAACAACCAGAAAATTTAGCAGGTCTTTTAGAGAGAGAGAAAGCTAGTGGGAGTATGGTGTGGTGATTAGAGTGTTGAACTAAGACCTGGGAGAACACGGTTCAAATCTCCACCAAGTCATAAAGTTTGATTTGGTAGTCTGCACAATCTCTCAGCCTAACAAGCCTCACAGGGTTGCTGTGAGAATAAAAACGGAGAGGGGAAAACCATGTATGCCAACATGAGCTCCTCAGAGAAGAGGTGGAAAATAAATATAATCATAAGAATTACTGTGAAGAACCCCATTTTGCCTTTGTGGGATGGATATCTATTTGGCCTTATACATAATGTGTTGCTTTAAGCTTTTGGACTAGCTCAGCTTATGGATTCATAGCCTTATCTAGTTTTTGTGCATATCGCCACTACGATCACCAGCAGTAGTACCACCACCACCACAATCCATTGATATGCCACTTTTCCAAATGATGCTCAGCGTCTCTCAAAAACAGAAAACAAATAATCAATACGCAGGTCTAATAACAACAGCAACAATTATTATTATTGTATTAGTCACTTTCCACAAGGACAGTCTCAAAGTGACCTACAACAATAAAAATTCAAACAGATATCATGCAACAACATATTAAAATTAGTAATACCCAAGTATTGTTGGTGATTGACTCAGTGGGTATGGTAAACCAGTACATATGCTAAAGCTATTTTTGGTCATCTGCATACTATCACTTGCTTTTTCCTGTAGGACTAATAGCAGTTGTCAGCAGGTTTACCATACCCATTGAGTCAATCTCCCATCTCCTACTACCCTTCTGAGAAAAACCCCACCCCACCCTCCCACTATATACAGCCATACCTCGGGTTACAGCCTCTTCAGGTTGCATTTTTTTCAGGTTGCAGACCGCCGAAACCCGGAAGTACCAGAACGGGTTACTTCCAGGTTTTGGTGGTCACGCATGCGCAGAAGCGCTATTTCGCACTTTGTGCATGCGCAGATGCGCCACTGTGGGTTGCGGATGCTGCGGGTTGCAAACGTGCATCCCGCACGCATCACATTCACAACCCAAGCGTCCACTGTATAAGGGTCTGGTGACTTCTGTTTCAGTGTATCTGAAGAAGTGTGCACACACACGAAAGCTTATACCCAGAACAAACTTAGTTGGTCTCTAAGGTGCTACTGGACAATATTTATATATCTATATTTATCTATATCTATATCTATATCTATATCTGCTGGAGTGATGCTGCTTAGAGTGGTCAGGCAGATAATACAAATTGTGCAGGCACTGTGGAGAGTGCCTGCCATGTTATGGACACTAGCCAATAGCTGCCTTCGGCATTCAACCTATTTATGCACAGTTGCAACAGAAGCATGTATATGTGTGTGAGAGAGAGGGGGACAGGGAGAGATGCTTTGGGTGCTGGAAAATTCCCTTGCATTTGAAGTGCTAACTGGGGGAAAGTGTTCTGGATCTTATTTCCTGGAGCCACTGAGTCAGTAATGACTGTGCATTCGCTGCACGATAACACACTCATCTGGAAAAGCCCTGGGTCATGCAATCTGCAATAATTATGCACACAGGACCAACCAGGTTGTTATACTCGAATTAGCTGCTGCAATATTGTGTTTCAATCTAGCCTGTGCATCTGCAAGATAGATCACATGTGGGGAAGATTAAATTTAGGTGGTCAGGACTTTCCTCGCTTATGATTCATTGCCATGATAAATGTAGTTATGTTCTACAGCAGAGTGGATTTAATCGGAGGATCTTACAATTATCCAAGATTCATTAGTTTAATGTAACATGCTGATAAAATTAGCATACAAAGTGGGTATTCACAAAGTGGAGAAACCAATTAACTCATGAGAAATTGGAGAAAGTTACTTTGTGATTCTGAATCAATGAGGTCTGCTTCTTGTTTTGCAGCACACGAAAAACATGCGCTGCAAAAATGATCAGAGTATTTAGCTGGTGCATGGGGGTGGGGGATTCCTAAGAGGAGATTCCTGTGTGCCCAATTCTGCACTAAACTGTAAATGCAGAGAAAAATGAATACTAATATTTTTGTGGGCTTCTGCTTTGCCAGCTGCATGACTGTTATTGATCCTTACATGTTTATCTCACTGTTCCTCTGTGGAGCTGAGAGTGATGTCTGTGATTCCGCTCCATCCATTTTGTCCTTACAGTCCTATGAAGTTGGAAGAGAATGGCTGGCCCAAGCTCCAAATCTGAGTGTGGGTTTGAATCCTTCAGTCATTGCCTTTGGTGCATGCTGGAGGAGACAACTCTGGAGCAGCTCACTCTGGGAAATGTCAACAGCAGAAACAAATATATGATAGATTCATTCCCCTTCAAGCAACCTATACTCACCCGCCTGATGAGCAGAAAGCAAACTCTCTGTGTGTTTCTCTGTTTCCATCTCTCTCTCTCTCTCTCTCTCTCTCTCTCTCTCTCTCTCTCCCTCCCTCCCTCCCTCCTAGAATTCGAGGTTATACAATAAAGCTGCATGTGGGAAGATTCAGGGCACACAAAAGGAAGTACTTCACACAGCACATAGTTAAAATATGGAATTCATTATCGCAAGATGCAATGATGGCCACCAACTTGCATGGCTTCAAAGGGGATTAAACAAATTCAAGGAGGAAAAGGCTTTCCATGGCTGTGGGTTTGTTTGTTTACTTGTTTGTGAGTTTAAAATATTCAAAACCTCTCCATCATAAAGATCTCAGGATGTGTCATAATAAAATCTAAAACAATAATTTCAATACCATACACGAGAGAGCATATTAAAAACAATAAATAGCATTAAGATGTGAGGCAGCTACCTGTTTAACCTGAACCATCAACCTGAACCAACCTGAACCACCCACAGGTGCCTGAGAAATCAGCTATGTTTTCAACCAGCAGCAAAACAATAAAAGGAGGTAGTTTCACTTTAGAGGCGTGGGCGATCGAAACTCAGAGTGCCACCATGAAGGTCCTTTCCCACATCACCACATAATTTATGCCTCCCAGAAGCAGGGCACTAAGGTGAGCCTTCAGAAGATCTCAAGCCCAGGCAGGACAATATGGGCAGAGGTGCTCCTTCAGTTATCTAGGTCCATGGCATCTGTTTTGGCCACTGTCAGAACAGAATGCATGACTATATAGGCTAGATAGTAGGATAGGACACAAATTCTGAAGAACTCACCTTCACCTGTGTGGTTGGGAACAATTGCCCTTGTTGTCTCATGGCTGCTAAACAAGTTCTGTCTTTTGCTCTACCTCCACACAAAATTATCTGAGAACAAGCAAAAGGCTTTGGTGAATTTCTGTACTGGAAGCTGGTAAATTGTTGAACATAGTGGAGAAAGGAGAAAAGATGGCCTTGAAATCCTTCTGCATTCCAGATTTTTGCTCACCTAATGCAGAACAAAGGGAGGGGCATTTCCAGTGTGGTCCCAGGGAAAAGAAGCACATTTGAGGACTAAGTCATAGGCTTGGTGACATCATGAAGCAGCCCTGGTGATGCCTTGAAAGTTGGAGTATGACCCGCTGGCAGTTGGAGTACGACCCGCTGGCAAAGGAGGAACCCAGCAGCACAGAGACGGAGGTAAAGACTTGGGCTGCATATGCGAAACTGCCTTGAGATCTATTGGTATAGGGCAGTATACAAATTTAATAAATAATAATAATAAGGACAACACACACCATTCCTTTAAAGCACCCCGGCCAAGAATTGTGGAAATTGTAGTTTGCAAAGGGTGCTGGGATTTGTGTGGTAAACTACAGTTCCCATGATTCACTGGGGACATGTGCTTTAAGTGTATGGTGTGCATGTAGTCGTGAAGGCCTGGAAAAGGGAGTAATAATAATAATAATAATAATAATAATAATAATAATAATAATAAATTTTATTTATATCCCGCCCTCCCCAGCCGAAGCCGGGCTCAGGGTGGCTAACAACAATAAAACAGTACAAAAGTACAGCACAAACAACACTCTAAAATTATTCATTATAAATTAATTCAAATCAACCCACTGGCAACCATTGGGCCAGAGCTTCGCAAAGATTGCTGAGGGACGGAGTCAGGCTGTGCCCTGGCCAAAGGCCTGGTGGAACAGCTCTGTCTTGCAGGCCCTGTGGAAAGATGTCAAGTCCCGCAGGGCCCTAGTCTCTTGGGACAGAGCGTTCCACCAGATCGGAGCCACAGCCGAAAAAGCCCTGGCTCTAGTTGAGGCCAGCCTAACTTCTCTGTGGCCTGGGACCTTCAAGATGTTTTTATTTGACAACCGTAAGTTTCTCTGTGGTGCATACCAGGAGAGGCGGTCCCGTAGGTACGAGGGTCCTAGGCAGTATAGGGCTTTAAAGGTTAAAGGAGTAAAAATAGGGAACCTGTTTCCTCCTATTTGCTAAGGGGAAAATGGAAGCTTATGAATGATGAGCGAGTGAGTTTTAGAAAGCACTTTTCTGGCTTGGCTGCTCTCTCTGCCCTTCTATCCAGAAAGATAGCAACAATAGGAATGTGGGAAGTAGCCTTTTGCTGAGTCAAGAAAATCGGTCCATGTAGCTCAGTATTGTCAGAAATGAGTGACAGCTGCTCTCAAGGCTTTAAGTTGGGGAACATTTCCAGCCATGCCTGGCAGTTCCATGGATGGAAGCTTGGACTGTGTCCATGCGAAGTTTGGTGGTAAACTATGACTTTTCCCACTGCTGTGGCGGGACAATGTACTACTCCTGGGCACTGCTCATTTAGGTGATTTGTTGCATGTCCATATTCATGAGCAGCAGTTACCATGGACAGACATGTTAAGTGGTTGGGCCCACCTGCACCTTTAGAAGAAGCCACCAGGCACAGAGGTGTGCTGGGTTAGTTGAAAGCCTTGTATGCTGGCTGCCCTGAGGCCCTAAGAATGAGCCTTGAAACCTGTGTTTCGCCATCAAAACCTGAGGTCTGGCAACCCAAATAGTAGGAGGTATTTCCCCAGACATCTTGGCCTCACTTAATGGTTACAGTTAAATGGCCAAACTAAACAGCGAGGCTCCCATAGCTCAGGCTAACCACTGCAGCATATTGCTACTTCTAAGAGACAATGTACGCAGTGAGAACCAAACCCCAATAGCACAATGTTACAAATAAATCTGCCCTTTTGACACAATCCCCATTCTATCTAGAGGAAAGCCGTACTTACACATCTCTTGTGTTACTCTTTCTGATTTTCAGTTATTGTTGTATACAATGTAAAGTCCAAGAATTGTAATAGTAGTAATAATAATAATAATAATAATAATACACCACCCATCTGACTGGGTTGTCCCAGCCACTCTTGGCATATACAGAAACACAATGAAACATCAAACATTAAAAACTTCCCTATACAAGACTGCCCTGTAATATACTTCTCTGCCGTAAGTTAGATAGCACTTTGTTAAATAAGACGCTGCATGAGTGACCATTCACAAAGTAGCATTTATGATAACATAAACATCCTGACATCAGGAGCTAATTAGCACTAGTGCAATGAAAGCACAGTTATTTCTAATAATGGTACAGGTAATAGAACTGAACTGTTTAATAAGTGTTAATTCAGAAGTTTCACACTGGATTGTCACTTCAAATTTTGTTTATTAAGAATAGCAACAGAATATCTTGAGAGGTTGAAATGTTCTACTGATCTCTGAATATTGCCCTTTCTGTTCTCAGATTTGTGCCCATTTATTTGTTTGCATAGGGGCTGACCTGTATGTCCTATGTAGAATGCCAAAGGACATTCCTTTTTAGGCTTATATCATAATAAATTTGTTAGTCTTTAAGATGCCACAAGATCCCCAATACAACATGCGCTCACTCTAACACATGGAACAACTGGCTCTAGAATTCTTTCTTTGCCTGGTGTTTGATGTAATGTGCTTTGGCTCACAAAAATATTAGTCTTTAAGGTCTACCTCTCTTTTAAATCAGAACCAGTGAAGGCGGTGAAGGTGCTGTGTGAGTGCCTGGAGGCAGTTGGAAGATGGATGGCGGCTAACAGATTGAGGTTGAATACTGACAAGATAGAAGTACTGTTTTTGGGGGACTGGGGGCAGGCGGGTGTGGGGGACTCTCTGGTCCTGAATGGGATGACTGTGCCTTTGAAGGAGCAGGTGCACAGCCTGGGAGTCATTTTAGCGGCACAGGTCAATTCTGTGTCCAGGGCAGCTGTCTACCAGCTCCATCTGGTATGAAGGCTGAGACCCTACCTGACTGCAGACTGTCTCACCAGAGTGGTGCATGCTCTAGTTATCTCCCGCTTGGACTACTGCAACACACTCTACGTGGGGCTACCTTTGAAGGTGACCCGGAAACTGCAACTAATCCAGAATGTAGCAGCTAGACTGGTGACTGGGAGTAGCCCCCAAGATCATATAACACCAGTCCTGAAAGACATACATTGGCTCCCAGTATGTTTCCGAGCACAATTCAAAGTGTTGGTTGACCTTTAAAGCCCTAAATGGCCTCGGCCCAGTATACCTGAAGGAGCATCTCCATCCCCATTGTTCAGCCTGAGGTCCAGCTCCGAGGGCCTTCTGGCAATTCCCTCACTACAAGAAGTGAGGTTACAGGGAACTAGGCAGAGGGCCTTCTCGATAGTGGCGCCTGCCCTGTGGAATGCTCTCCCACCAGATGTCAAGGAAATAAACAACTATCTGACTTTTAGAAGACATCTGAAGGCAGCCCTGTTTAGGGAAGTTTTTAATGTTTGAAGTTTTATTCTGCTTTTAATGTTTTGTTGAAAGCCTCCCAGAGTGGCGGGGTAGAAATAAGTAACAACAACAACAACAACAACAATACTTGTTGTTGTTTTGCCTATGATAGGATACATTTCCCCACTTCCCCTTGCTATCCTCCAACAGCTGTTTTCAAGATATAGTTGTGCATTGTGTGGGATTGCATCCCATGTGCATGTGCCAATGTAGCAAATGATGGTTGTGAATGCTGCAAAAATGTGTTTGTGTTGCTTTTTGCCTTATGTATGCTTGTATTTAAAATGGCTTCCTTTTTTTTAAAAAAAGAAAACTGTTTCATGTGCATGTCTCCCTTTTAAGTAATATAGCCATAGCACAGCATACTTCCTTAACAATAAAACCTTTCAGGCTCACGGAGGAAGTAAGACACTCCAGGGTGCACGGCTATTGTAAAATAACTGTATTTCTTTGGTACTAACAAAGTCACACTTGAACTTTGGCCTCCTGCCTCACTGCTTACCTTCAGCCACGGGGTCATCTCACAGCAGCCACCTGCCCCACAATGTTCCTTACACAACATATCAATTGCCCTGGTAAAGCAAAAGCATACATTTAAGAGACTAGCTGTCATATTGTTCCCATATGTGAGTTCCTTGCTATGAAAAATTCAGTTGTCACTGCTGGGGAGGGGGTACCCTTCCCCTTTAACCTTTTGCCCAGGCCCTCTGAAGTTCTTTCTGATGTGCAAAAACCTGCTCATATCAATGCAACTAATGTGTAGGGTCCTGTTTCTCAAAGCCCACCCTGAAGCGGCCAATTTACATGGGAAGAATCATACCACCTCAAAGATTATTCTTTTTCTTTTTGCATGAAGTTTAAGACATATTTTTTTAAAAAAGCTAGGAAATTGGGATATGTTTCACTTTGCAAAAAAACTAAAAAGGCCCCAGGAAAATTCTGCAGTGGCAGGAAGAAGTGTGTGACATGTAAACCTCAGAGAAATGAATGTAGCATAATATAATGCAACTGAAGGAAGATCTCAGATCCTATGTTATGAAGTCCTGGAATTTGATGCTCCAAGGTGGTCAAAATTAGCTTTGGGCTACAATTTATTCAATACTCGCTCACAATGAGCTATGTTCAACACTGTTGAACTTCCTGATTCACTCTTCCTCCTCAAAATTATAGGTAGTCCATGTTGGGACCATATTTTTCTTAGACCAACTAACATGTCAGAAAATAATGTTTGACCTTTCAAGTTGACTGATAATGAAGCTATAGAGTCTGCATCTGGTCACAAGTCTCAAGATGGAATGTGTACCTGTGGGTTGGTGAAACTGGCCCCCACTGTGGGTACAAAATATCAACCCGGATTATTCTGACTGAGGAAAAAAGAGTTAGTTGGGTGGGGCAACAGGCAGATTGTCTGGATGACAATCGCCTCAGAAGAAATTGAAACTGCCCTTTGAGATGGTAACGGGGATGCGCCAGCCTTTAGGGAATACTTACCCAAAGGTATAAGGTAATGCACAGCAGTAATTACCCCATGTCTTCATGTTTTTAAACATATAATCATATCCAGCTTCTGCTGCTCTCTGTTCCTAGCTTCTGCTGCCCAAGGTGATCACTTCCCTGCCTCATGGCAGGGTTGGCATTGAGTAACATGATGGTTATATACTGGTCAGAATTTGTTTTAAAGCTACATTTGGAAGTTTAGCTTTTTTCACTAGAGATATTTGGAAGGAAAAGGCAGGTTATTTGCAGTGTATTGTATTAGCAATGAAAGAATGGGCAAGCCAGACAATCCACTGCAATTCTCGCATGCAAGTCCTACTAGATTGAATAGGAACAGGTCCAAAGGAGACCCTTACCCATGCAGAACTTCCCTGTGGGTTTGACAAACATACAGCTTTTATTCCTATAGCTTTATTGCACTAGTACCGCCAAGGGAGCGTTAAAAGCAGCTTCTCAGTTCAATTTTTCTGAACAGCTTTTGGACACCCAGAATTTTCAGCCATGGGGTCTTCAGATTTCTCCACTCCTTCATACCATATTCATTTCAGTGGGGCTGGGGTCAACGAAGTGCTTTTAGGATTGGCTTTGTCTTTATTGCTGCAACAGATCAGGATGCTGAAAGTCTTGAGGGAGAACCCAGGTTCAATCAGGCAGAGGTGAAATGCTTTCTGTTTTGTTTTTGTACTAGTAATAATATATGAGACGGAATATTTCACATTGTTGGTGCTTGATGTTTATTCAACTAAGCTCCACTGTCCTCTTTAATAATGTATGGGATGTGGACACAATTGGTTAAAAATGCATTTATTAAAAGCATACATAGCAATGTATGTAATAGCTAATGGTCCTTTTTTAAAAAACAACAACAACGCACAAATACTTAGCAGCAGTAGTATCATAAGTGAAGGGGGTTGCAGAAGAGTTTATGGTGTATGATGAATTTTCAGAATCATTGGCACACCTTTTAGCAAAGGCCCAAGACTGAGAGAGGCATTATCTATCTAGAAGCAGATATCCATGCACACATACCCAGCTGAGTGGACACCGTGTAAACAAAGAGGCAGAGCGCTTGTAGTTTCCCTCTCTGAGATCACAGCAGTCATTGCTGAACTATTCAAGAAAGGTTTGTTTGCAAATGGGTGGCTGAATTCACCCCCTGTTTCCTGCCAAACAGCTATTGGTAGGTGTTTTTGAAAGGGCTTCCTACACATGGGCTGATTTTTTAAAATTCTTATTGTGCAATGTTCAACTACCATGTCTTATTCTCACAAGGATTTCCACTTGTACAAGGCGGCTACTCCTTCTCCCCTCCCCTCCCCTCCCCTCCCACCCTCCCCAAATCTGCCCCAGAGATTTGGAGGAACCCCTAGAACAGATTTAGTGGGTGCACAGGGGGAAGAGAGTGAGAGAACATTCCATTGCACTGTCATGTTGAGAGACTTAGGAGTGTGTTGGATTCCATGTATTATATTATTAGTATTAATTTCATTTATGAATGGATACTTGAAGCTATTTCAGAATCTCATAGAAGCCATATGCAAAACAATTACACCCATAAAAACAGTTAAAACAATTTTCCATCTAAAAAAGATTTGAACAATTACAAATATTTTTTTAAAAAACCACAATTCCTTATGCATACAAAAGAAGTTTAAATAAATCTAGATACCTACTGGAATAAATTGCTGCTGAAGCGACCAGGTTTTCCCCAGTATGATATCAGTTGGCATGCATTTTGAGTGTATTTCTTTGATATTTTAGAGATGTTTGTCAAGGCTCATTATTTTATTCTGGTAGTTTTATTCAGAGAATGAAGATGGGGAAATAACATGGGAGAAATGTATGTATTTTCTACATGTGGATCGACATGTGAAATCTGACCTTGTCACACCATTGATCTATCTTCCAGATGTTGTTGGACTACAACTCCATGTCCTCCTGACATGGTCCAGGTGGACCCAATTCAGCTTGGGGTGACCTAGGGCTCCCTCAACCTAATCTGGCCAAATCCTGGGTCAATCTGAACTGGCTCCATTTGGTTCAGGATTTGAGATTCGGAAGGATGTGGTAAATGTTCCTAATTTGTACATCATACTTCACGATCCCTGGTTCAAACACCAGGTAAAAGGATCATAGTGAGTCAGTTTGGGAAAGACCCTTGTCTGAGACCTTGGAAAGCCAGTGCGTGTCAGAAGAGACAATAGTGCTGGACTTGATGGATTTAGTATACAGCAGCGGCACAATTTCAGTTAACTGATTTTCAATTTGTGATCAAAAGATATAGACATTGGGCTCCTCTGGATGGCCTGTTTACTGGCATTCGTCCTGATCTGCTTGCACAAAGTTTATGTGAAAGTTAGGCTATGCCAGATCTTTATTGGACATTTGTTCTGTTTGCAGGGAGTGTTACACCAGGGCTGGGACACCTTTGGTCTTCCAGATGTGGCTGCACTACAACTCCCATCAGCCCCAGCAAGCATGGCTTATGGGCAGGGATGATGGGAGTTTCAGTTCAGTCATGTCTTGTGAGCATCCTGATTTGCTTACATGATGTTTATGCATCTTAATTCTTTATTTATTCTACTCTTTACAATGTATTTCCTCATGACTTTCCTCACACCAAAAAGCCTGTTGTTTGATTTTTTGAAATGGATTTGTTTTTCTTTAATCCAATTTAATTGTTGGTGCTGACCTTTAAAGCCCTAAACGGCCTCAGCCCAGAATACTTGAAGGAGCGTCTCCACCCCCATCGTTCTGCCCAGACACTGAGGTCCAGCACCAAGGGCCTTCTGGCAGTTCCCTCACTGTGAGAAGCCAAGTTACAGGGAACCAGGCAGAGGGCCTTCTCGGTAGTGGCATCTGCCCTGTGGAATGCCCTCCCACCAGATGTCAAAGAGAAAAACAACTACCAGACGTTTGGAAGACATCTGAAGGCAGCCCTGTTTAGGGAAGCTTTTAATGTTTAACAGACTATTGTATTTTAGTATTCTGTTGGAAGCCGCCAAGAGTGGCTGGGGAAACCCAGCCAGATGAGCGGGGTATAAATAATAAATTATTATTATTATTATTATTATTATTATTATTATGCAAACCTAAAGTTCATGTGTGTTCTTGAATCCTTCCCATGAAATACAAACAGTTGAGAGGTGACCACTGTTAAATGGAAAGGTCATATTTCTCTCGCCCCCAATCCCTATTACAGTACTTTAACATACCAGAACCAAAATAGTTTCAAATAGCTTCAGATCAGAAAGTGGAGACTCCTTCCTTGGAGGTAGCAGAGGTTGGATAACAATCTGTCATGTATGATCTAGTTAAGTTTCTTGCATTATAGAGGGTTGGATTAGATGAGGCTCAGGGTACCTTTCAACTTTATGATTTTATGATTCTAACTAATAAAGAACTCTCAGCCCCATTGATTAAAATTAACTCCCATAGCTTCATTTACTGATTAAACTAATTAATGCACACAACCCTAGGAAAAAAAATTAGGATGTGTTCCTAGTGTTAAGGGGTGATCTGCTCTTCCTGATCAGCCTTTCCCCCACATTCCCTTAATTTTTCTCTTGGAAAAAATGTACTAGTCCCATCATATAAACTTTGTCATGTCAGAGGAGTGACTAATCAAATTGCCTATTTTGTTACATTTCTCAATTTTCTTTTAACATGATTTTTGTGGGTGATCTTTGTATGTTTTTACATTTTGATACTCTTCAAATATTTTGGACTCGTATATGAATTGAATGATTTTCAAATATTCAGTACAGAGGCATAAATCCTAAATGTATTCTTTCCGCTTTTTCTCTCTTCCTCTCTGGGCTTCACAAAATAGGGAACATATTGTTTCTCCAGGGCTACACTTGCAAGCTATTTATGTTCATTTATAGAAGAAGCCACGACAATGTTATATTTCCCTCTCTTTTCCCTTGCCTCTCCATGCACACATTTTTCTTTAAAAAATTGTTGATTTTGGAACTGCTATAGCACAATACAGCTGTTTCCAACATTATCACGAAGAAAAATAAACTGTCCAACAAAGTCATTTTTTTAATTTAAAAAATGCAGCTAAATAAATAAATATCTCTGACACTGGGTCAACAATACCGGCAAAATTACATCAAATTCACTTCATAAGATAGATTGTATGAATTGCTTCCAGTCTCTTTCTCATCAGTCTCGTTTATATTTTTAGACAGTCTTTATGCGAATACAATGACTTCAATATCAAACATTTTAAATGATGCTTGAAATATCAGTCACTTGACTTTGATGTCACACACAATTAAATTCAAGCTATCTTCTCTCAGTTAATAACAGCAATCTCACCAAGTCTAGTGCCTAATTAATACAAGCTATTTGTCACAGAGAGGTGACACATGTATATCAGAAAGCTTGAAATATTGTTTTGTGCTGAAGTAGATCTAGCCAGCCCTGCAATGCAGAATCTGTCTTATGTATGATTGGCTTTAAACATTTCAAAAGGCCCAAGAGTTTAGAGTGTTCAAGCTGGGACCCAACAGTGCATAGAAGGTGCTACTGATGTAGCAGGTCCCTTTAGGCTGCTAAATAGTGAGTTATTTAGAAAGAAATGCAGCCAGAACTGAAGGATTTACACTTGATCATTCATTTAGGTGATCGGCAGAATTAGTAATAGACTGCCTATGGTAATTTGCTTAACCTGCACTTCTTAAGCTATGCAGCAGAATACACAATCATACATTTTCTTATTGTTGAATAAGCATATTAGTGCTGTTCCTTCTCTGTATTTTTGAAATAACTATATGCCGTTCCAGCTAGGTTTTCTGTAGCCAGAGAAAGACCCTCTTAACAATGAATAACATATCCATACAGGGGAAAAAGACCGCAAAAGTACAGTAAAACAAAGCAAATAAATTATCAATCAAATGTGCAAGGCAGCAAAATCACAACACAGGTACATATAAAAGAAAGCCCTGCCCAGCTCATTTTTTTATTTTATTTGGCAACATTTCTAGATTGCTTTATGTTAGAATTTCTAAGTGGTGTACAAGTACAAAATGGAAGTATAAGATCAACTAAACATTGTAAAAATAAATATATGCAACACAGCATCATTGAAGTACAAAAATAAAAACACTATCCTTAAGGGTCAAAAAAGGTCTGAGGGAAAAGGCATATTTTCAAGAGGCTCCTAAAACAGATAACTGATAACAATACACTTCATGTGTTGTTGCTGAGTGGCCCTGTGTCTCACAAACAGAGGTGCTAAAAACCTGAACAGACAATGAAAAAATTAAAAGCAACAACTCTACCCTAGATAGATGAAGTATAAGAGTTGCTCTCTTACCACCACCGTTCTAACTATTTGGGGGTTCACTGTCAATAAGGAACTGAACACAAAATAAACTATTTTAAAAATAAATATATTTTTTAAAATCAATTATCCCATGAATAAAAGTATGGTCTTATAGTATCATGTTTTCAAGGCAGACACACACACCACTTCCATCAATGGTAAATTTGTCTGAGGGATAAACTAGATCTTTGCTTATCTCTGCAATTCCCCCAACATGATACGAATGAGTATTCTCCTCACCCACATAGCTGGGAGCGTTAGATTAAAGTCCCCATTGGCACCAGTAAGGACTTCTTTCCTAAGGCTCCTTAGACTCACAGCAGGTGTGTGTGTGGCAGGGGTGGATCTCCATGATGGGAGTGCTGACTGGAAAGATAAATCTCTTCCTGTGTGTTTCCTCTCCCGTAAGAAATGGTCCCTCACCTGTAATTAATGAAGGAAAAACAAGATGCAAAGCTGCATGCTCCATACCTTATGTCAAGTGGATATCTCGTTTGGCCCTGAGTTGAGAGAGCTGTAAGTAATTGTGCACTGACAGCCCTGAATAGTGTATCTAGTGTGTCTGAAGTGCTACATGGTTCCATGTATCATTTACCTATTGATACAGAGAAGGAAGGATGAAGGAATCTGCACTATATTTAGATGGAGGTAGTGTTCTACTGGGATGTTAGGGGAAGGGTAGTGCCTCTGGTGGGTGACATGTCATGTTCCTTCTGGGGTAGTTTGTTCACCTTTGGTCCCCACCCTGCACTCAGTTCTCAACTGTGATTCCTAGAAGCTGTCAGCATGTGACAGTGCCCACACCCCAGAAATGGCTTCGACTGGCCAGCTAAACCAAGTGAGGATAGCCAATGGGTCTCAAAACCCGGTGAGTGAGGAACTTCCCTTGCATGTGAAGACAGGCTCTGGTGGAGTGAGCAGACAAGACCAATTGTGGGTTCAATGGGCAAGAAGGTGGGTTCTGCACATTTTGTAGAGGAAGGTGAGGGACAGGTGGGGTATCATTGTGTACATATCTTACATTTCACAACTGTTTCTTCCTCCCACTACTGGACAAGGAAAGCTGTACTAACTGGTGACATGTGTAGATGACACGAGCCCTCTTTCATGACACTCAAAATCAGCTGGGAAAGACCACGAGAGAGACCTTGGAGAATGTGGTCGTATAACTTTTATATAAGAAACCTTTTCATTTCAATATTTACGGATGGAGGCGGTCAGCCAATTTCGATTAGTTTCTTGCTTTTCCAATCTTTAATTTTGCAGCAATTTGAAATTATTTCTTTTAAAAAATCTTCATGAAAATTTATTAGCATTTCAGTACGAATTTCTCCTAACACATTCATTTTTATAGTTTTGATTAATGTGCACATCTACACAAGCAATCTTCTCACATACAATGCCTTTTTGAATGCTATTTTCACTAAAATCTTCATTTTTATTCACTTTCCCCCAGTATACACAATTTTGTAAACAATGGTTGTTTGGAGAATTGCATTGCACAATTCGGATATGTGTGCATTGCAAATTTGCAGATGATTTTGTAAAGTGTGAATTTGATATATTTAGCTTTAAATGCATGTGGAATCAAATTTGTCCACTAACCTTGATGTGGAATGGCAGGACAGTATAGCCAAAGGTGTGTCACAGAAGACCCAGGTGTGACAAGGTTCTTGAAGCAGCTGGAGAAAACACAGGTTCATAGGAAATTGCCCTATACCAGGTGACACTATTTGACCATCTTGCCCAGGCCATTGACTTTCCAGGGTCTTAGGCAAAGCCTTTCCCATTACCTGCTGCTATCCGATCTCCTTAAATGGAAGCAGTTGGAATCAAACCTGGGACCTTCTGCATACAGAAGATGCTCTACTAACTGGGCTGTAGAACGAGCTACAGGTCTCTCTCTGTTTTCATATTATGTTTCAGTGAGAAATGAGAATAATGTGCCAGAATATTTACCTAGTGCTTAAATGTATTGTGGGGAAAGTGTTTAAGTAAAGAAATATTTCATGGAATTGAATAATGTTTTCTTAACACTCAAAAAAGATTACGAATCACAAGATTTTATATAATTGTCAAACTTATTTCATTAACACCCCATCAACAGGACAGATTTCTATCAGCTGTGCTCACAAGATGACTTGCAAGCTTAAACAGAGAGAAGTTTCTTACTCTAGTACAGTGGTACCACGCTTTAAGAACGGCCCTGTTTACGAACTATTCGGTTTACGAACTCCGCAAAACTGGAAGGAGTGTCCCGGTTTGTGAACTTTACCTCGTCTAAAAATGGAAGCCGAATGGTGGAAGGGCACCGGCGGCGGGAGGCCTCATTAGGGAAAGCGTGCCTCGAACGGTTTGGGTTTAAGAACGGACTTCTGGAACGGATTAAGTTCATCAACCGAGGTACCACTGTACAGGAGCAGCTCAGCAATATTATACAACAGTATAGCATTCTAGCAAATGGCTGCATTTCTGGTTCTCAGAAGTGCTGCTCAGGCCTTCAAAGCTTCACCTTATTAGAACTGGATGAGGAGAGAGCAGTGTCATGCAGGCTGCTCCTGCCATTGTGTCTCTTTTGCTGGGCCCTGCCACCCCATCATGTGTTGGAAGTTGAAGGCCTGAAGTGGGGTGCCATGTGTATGCATGTTGTCTCCTCAGACAGTTCAGAACCCTACATGATCAGAGTTCCAATTTGTGATGTAAATGTTCACAAATAGAGCAGGCTTCCTATTACAGACTTTCTCCCTCTAGCACAGAGGTAGCCAATAGGATGTCCACCAGATGTTATTGGACTACAACTCCCATTATCCTTACCCATTGGCCATGGTGACTGAGGCTGATGGGAGTTGGAATCCAACAACATCTGGAGAGACCACATCTGGTCCACTCTGTCTGCCAGAGATTCCCCAGGTGCTCAGGCAGAGTTGAGATAAGGTTATGGCTGCTCTGAAGCCTCATTCATTGACTGGATGTCTAGTGACCTGAACAAGGCTAGATTCAGGTGGATAGCAGCAGAATGTTTAGTAGTTGTATCTGTGTGTGTTTGTATGTGCACACTTATCAGGTCAATGAATTGGATGATAAAACAAGATGATAATGGATACACTGAAATATAAAACAGGCCCCTTACTGAACAAGGTCCTTGACAATATTTTTCATGAAAAGACAACTGCTCAAAATGTTTCATATGATCATATGCTTTATGTTGTTTCCAGACCACATTGCATACATGTTTGGCCAAACCAAATGCTTCATTATTGAGGCATATCTAATGTGGCACATATTGTAATGATAACATCCTGGTATCTTGGATTTAAATTAGATTACCCTATCTTACTGGCGTTATGTAAGGGGAAGGGGAGAGGTTTGAGACTTGTCTGAAAGAGAGCACAATTTATCTATGTTTAAAGCAAAAGGGGGGGGGAGTCTTTCTCCTTACCCATCCCCCTCCTTGTCCATCTTTGCCAATGCAGTGAGAGCTCCCCCTCCTGTTTCAATTGATTTTATTTGATGGTGTTATATTATGTGCCGAGCTTAGGGTAAAGCACCAGAATTATAGCTCTATATTTTAGGTGGTAGTTCTACCAATCTAAGGTAGTCAAGAAAAACCTCATTTATTTCTTACATAGTCTCTTTATTATAGACAGTACTGTTGTGTATGCATTTCCTGATCTTTTGACATGTTTGGATCAATGCACCAACAGGCAAAAATATTGATGGGAGGAGAAAATACAACTCCATAAACCCTTTCCATTATCTATTTAAAATCTAATATATTAATTAGAGCTACCCAAACAAAGGTGAGAGGTCCCCCCCCCCCGTTGATTAATCATCTGGATTTTGAATGATCCATGAATCCATCAATTACATTTAAATAAATGTGCATATTATCCTAACCTCCATACAGGTGGAAGGAAGTATGGAATAAATTACAATTCAAGAGGCAAAAGCCATAAATCATTAAAAGGAAATATAATAGCATATCAGAACCAAAGTGACTCCATAGAAGAGACATGACTGGCCTTCAGACTTAGTCCCAATAATCAACTGAAACAGCTCAGTTGATTATTGTACTTAAAGTATGAGAGATTATTATGACAGCAAAGTTAGTACAGTGATTAGATTATCCCTTAGATCTGACATTGATCAGGGGCTATTGATCAGGGGTTTTAAAAACTATTTTAAAAATAAATTATGAAGGTATTCAGATTGTTTCATTGGGAGGGGTGGCACTGCACAAGTTATGGCGCAATCCTATATATGAGCTTAATGGGACTAACTCCCAGTAAGTGTGTTTGGGCTGCAAACACTATAAGCCTGCTTATAGTTCATGTTCCCAAGATCCTTTCATTTTGTGTTGTGTTACGCAATGCTTTCAACGAAGCAGAAGGTGATGCAGGAAAATTAGGCAAATAGTCTGTCTCTTCACCTCACATTGGAACTCATTGCATGCGACGTTGTATTGATCTGTTTAAGATTCCTTTGAAGCTCCTATACAGAATCTCACCCCAGTTTTTAAGCTTTCCTAGATGTGCCTGCATCTTAACTCAGAATATAAATAAGCCACTTGTAGCAGGAAAAGCTTCCAAATGTGTTTGGCTGGTGTTGATCTGAGCTCTCTTGTGCCTCCATTTGACTGTTGATTTCAGTTCCCCTATTCTCCCATTCTGTACCAGATACAGTATATCCCATGGGAATGGGGCATTCTTTGGGAAAGGTTTGTGATTGTTTCTACTGACTGTCTTTGTATTTTATCCAAGCTGCAATTTGATTTGACCTTTGGCAACCATTTATGATCAATTCATTTCATTTTGATATATTCCTTGTTGAGATTTCAGATGTGCATTGTATCCTATCTCAAGACCATTTTATATAGTAAAACAGAAACAAACCCCAAAACACCTCTGGTTTTACATATATTAAGATAATTCTTTATCCTTCCATTGCTTTCAATGGGTACATTTCTTTAACCCTCCTTTGTTTTTAGGAGGCACATTATATTTTGCATTATGTGGACTAAGCTTTGGAGTGTTCAGATGCAGGGGATTCTGTTTCACAGTGGAACAAAATGACCTCCAGGTCCCACCCCACTGAAATGATATGTTTATGAAATGACACCCTCACGTTGCTTTTGTTAGATTGTGCTGTAGTTCTCCTGTTCATTCTATCTGTGAATAATCTGTGAAGCGTTTTGTGTGTGTACTGCTCTTCTGTAGGAGTTTCCTTAATAAATATACTTTTCATTTAGAAAACAAGCAAGTGGCTGGAATGTTAAAAAATATTACGTAATTCTTGAAGCAGATTGCACATATAATTTCACTTCTGCTAGCATTTGTTTCCACCCACCCACTGGATTTATAGCATCTGGAATCCACAATGCATTGTTTGGCTTTTAAAATTAAGATGCTATAATATCTGCTCTGCTTTTGCATTTTATGAATATTTTATTGCATGATGAACAAGGATGATCATACAAGCTTGTAAATGAGCAATATTTCATGTAAATGTTTTGCAAGACAAACCCAATGGAAATGCATCTTATTTTCATAGGTGGCCTGGTGGGCATCAGAGGGAGGACATGTTAAATATATAGTTATGCCACCCTGAGGCTTTATGCTTCATAAGCAAGAGACAGGGGCTTGATTCATATAATGAAGCAGCAGTCTGGTGGCCACTTTAAATGCAACCGCATGGAGGCTGATGCATGTAACAAGCTGTGTTGGTGCAACAGAGCCCCATGCACATCTGTAGACTCTCAGCTCCAGTTTCATAAGCAAAACAAGTCCCTGTCCCTGAAGGAACTTGCAGCCTAAAACATTGACAGTGGGGAGAGAACAAAATGACAGAGGTAAGAATAACCATGGATGAAAGTGAGCAAATGTAATTACAGATCCTTAGGTTTCATTGCAGCGTGGAAGAGGAGATGAGTTTTTCTAGTGAAAATTTCCAGATTCCTACAGTGAGGCCTGACTTGCCAACCACAGCCCCTTACAGATCGTGCAAATGGGGTTGGTGGGTGCGGAGCAGGATCTCAAGTCAAGCTGCTTGCCCCCACCCCTGTCTATCCACGATAAGTTTGGTCTCTACATGCAATGTTTGATACTTGGGATGTGTCTTGTTATTTAGTCAGCGGAACAACAACAACAAAAATGTCATTCAATGCTTTGAATTATTCTAGAGAGTGGGGAGTCCTTGAGGAAATCCACAAGGCCTTATCTGACCCCAATAGCTGTCTAAAATCAGCAGGTAACATGGTCATCACTAAGGCAGGAGACCTCAGGCTCCTCTATAATTCAACTACTGATCTGGATAGTCAGCCTGAGGAAACACAGCAAAGCAGAGCCAGAGACCAGATTGTCCTCTTCAGCTAGCCTTGTTCTTGGAGCAACATGGCAAGAAGTGTGTGTGTGTGTAGGTCCTGTAGAGATGTATGCATAGGGCACAAATCATGGGCTTCTAAAGCTAGGGGGCATCACACAAAAATCCACACCCTGTAATTCAGGCACCAATCTTCATGCTGCTAAGTGGATACAGGCAACATAGAAGTAATGAGAGAGAGGGAGAGAAAGTGATACAGTGCATCAAGCAAAAGACAGGTCACTATTCCAAGGAGCTAACAATTAAATGTTTTCAGTATTTGCATGCCTAGCTCAATCCACAAATTATTTTCAAATTATTCAAATTATTTTCTTCTTTCAAATAGCGGCTCTACATGACATAGAAAGCTACCTCAAAAACTCAGGGGAATTTCATACACAAAGCTGTGCTGCATATTTGTTGTTTAGAAAAAAATAGGCATGACCGCTCTTCTAGTATGCACACCTAAAAGGTGCTTTAAGAATAGTAGGCTTGATCTTGCTCACATTGCATGCCTACTTCCATTTTGCAGATAGGAAAACTAAGGACAAATTTGTATTTTTTTTTATACTCTAGCACAGAATAAAGTATGCTGAAGTTCCACATTACATTAAGAATAAAGAGCATTTAATTTTGCCTAGGACTGGCTGGAGTTCTGCCAGTCAGTCTCACTTGATAAAAAAACATTTTCTTTGATTGCACACAATAACTTTTGTTTCACATTGGGCAGGTTTAATGCTAAACCACTTTCTGGGTGATGTCCTTGTTCGTCTGAAAATAAATATTATTATTATTTTGGTTAAGTTTAGCCAATACTTCCATTCCCAAAACAAATCCGGAAAGGAATTTGATCCTCCAACTCTCTGTTATATGGCAACAAAATAAATAGAATGGCATATCATTGATTTCCACATCTTGGTGGATGTAGTACTGCAGATGGTCAGAAATATCACAGTATCTAAAGTTGCAGACAGCATTAGCCGGAATCTGAGAAGAGTGAGAGGGTTTCCCAGAGTGTATTTATAAATAATAAAATAAATAATTTCCAAGGCCATGCTGATATTTAAATATACTGTGCCAGGAAGCAATCCATAGTCTGGCCAAAGAAGACAAGTTGGTTTGTCTGCAAACATCTGCCTGTTTTTGAATTCCCGCTTAGCAGGAAAGTAGTTTATTGGGAAACCATATTAATGAATAATCTGCATTATCCTTCTATAGCAGGTATTTGATTTAGCCATGCTGTGTTGAATTGGTTTTAGCAAGCATGTTTGGGGTAATCTTTCATCAGGAAGATGTGCTTGTTTTTGCCATTTATTTTAAAAGTGTACTGAGACCATTTAAAAGGTGGACTGGGAGAACTGCAGCTTCGGCTCTCAGAAATACTGAAGAGATTCATCTAGACAAGGGATGGGCAAACCTGTCAAATCTAAAGCCACAAGAAAGCAATCACAGGATAATGCTGGTGAAAAATCAGCAAGTGCAAATTTCTGGAACTATAATCGAACCATTTGCAGTCTTTATAACATTTAAAAGTCCTTTCTGTAGTTATAGAACAAATGAAATCACAAGCTGCCTCTTTTGATGGCAGCAAAAGCCACTGTTTCAGAAATAGAGTTGTTTCCGTAATCAAAGAAACTGCTTCTTTGCCATAATTTTGGCACCATCTCAGCATGGGATGGTACCGGGTGGTTCAGTGTACTGCTAATTCAGTGTTTTCTTTGTTATCTTTGCATCTTGACACTCGGCTCAGAAATTTACTGGGTGTTAGGAGGCAAGCACGGTTTTTCCAGCCCCATGTTCCTGTTCTAACAAGAGTTCTAACAAGCCCCATGTTCCTGTTCTAATAAGAGTCCTGCTGGATCAGCCCAGTGGCCCATCTAAGCAGAACCTGAGGGCAATAGCACTCTTCCTGTGTGCTATTTCATTCTGTGCAATTGGTATTAAACTGCATACTGCCACCATCAGTGGAGGCAGAATATAGCCATTGTGGTTAGTAGACACTGATGCCCAAATTAATGTGAGTGCAGCTGGGATTTGTCCACAGTTGCAGGGTAGAACTTTGTTTTCCCTCTGCTAACATTGTCCTGCAACCCTTTCCATTGGCCATTTGCCCTTTGTTTTCTTATCAGCTGGCTCTAAGACAAAAACCCAGATGGTTGGTTGGAAAGACCTGGGGAGGAACCTCCGTTTTGGATCACTGCACCTCACTTTACCTCCTGAAGCAGGCCTGGGTCTGGTCAGTGGCTGGCTGGGTGACCACATGGGTTCTACACCACCTTGGGTTCAATGATGGACAGAAAGTGGGATATAAATGTAAGAAGATGAAGAATGAAAAATAAAGTAAAGTAAATAACATCCTTAACCAGGCCATTAATGTAGGGTTGCCAATATTCTGAAGAGCAAAAAAGAGGACACATTTGCCGACTTCTGCTTTTAACTGCTTTTAACTATGGATCACTATGACAACTCTATTCATGAAAAAGAGGACATATGGCAACCCTAATTAATGATCTGTTGTGAGTGAATGGGTGCCAGTCAGCCATGATTTCCAGTGCTTATTAAACTAAGTGCCGTTCCTGCATTTCCCAATAGACCCAAGCTCATCTACTTCAGCAAATATAAGATTACCTTTGGAAACATGTTTGAGCCTTCTTTTAGCCCTTGACCCATATACACTCAACACCTATGCCTTTTGTCATTGGAACATGTTAGCCCAGAGCTTTGTATAAGCAAGTTTGCCTGGTCACATGGTCTTTCCAGGAACTCCTCCTGGGATGAGCTCTTGTCTGCAAAGAACCTGTTGCCACTAAGTGTGGGAATATTCCAAAATATTTAAAGAAAATAAAGGGATGAGCGGATCTGTCATTTTCAGTTCTCTGAAGCTTCTCATTCTTCCAATCTTGAATTGAGTTCTCCACATTTTCACCACAATTTGCCATTTTGCTCAAAAAATTCTCATGAATATTCACCAGCAGTTTAGTGGAAACTTGCAATGAGTTTATTTATTTCTAATGCAATTTTAACTAATATGCACATTATTGCAATTTCCCCAAAGCATTTTAATGTTATTTCCACAATGTGTTTTTATGCACATTTCCTTTTAATATATGCATTTTTGTATTGTTTGGTTGCAGAAGTAAGAATTTTGAAGCATAGCTTTGTTTCAGTTTGCATACTGGTTCAATAAATACATATGAGGTAGTTTCTCGACTAGATGACCCTTGGAGTACCTTCCATGTATCTTTAAGCTCTGCCTGTCATAGACTTATGAATTGTGTATTCTGTACTCTGTGCTGGTTCTTAGGCCATACGGTCACTTCTTGGATGTTTTCAGCTTTTCCTCAAGTGGAGAGTCCTAGTGGGAACCAGGACGTCCTGGTGTCTAAAGGTACAGTGGTACCTTGGGTTACAGACACTTCAGGTTACAGATGCTTCAGGTTACAGAGGCTTCAGGTTACAGACTCCACGAACCTGGAAGTAGTACCTCGATTTAAGAACTTTACCTCAGGATGAAAACAGAAATCGTGCGGCGGCGTGGCGGCAGTGGGAGGCCCAATAAGCTAAAGTGGAACCTCAGGTTAAGAACTGTTTCAGGTTAAGAACGGACCTCAAAACAAATTAAGTTCTTAACCCAAGATACCACTGTACTTGAGAGAAGGTCTCTGCCCTTCTGTCACCATGCCATGGCAGCCAGTGATTTCACCAAACAACCCATCTAACTAGCCCGCAGTGCTTTTAATCAGATCTTTGCTGGCAAGCTCCATGGGAGGTGTGAAGACAGGATTTCCAGATTACAGTAACAAAGACATATATCTTTATTTGTATGTAAATGAAACAAAACAAAAAAAAAAAAGCTTGAAGTTGCTCCTTTTAAAATATGTTTAGGAATAGGATGTTGTCATCTTCAATTCCTGTCAGTAAGATACTGGAAGACAATGGCAGATAATTTAAGGGATCACAGCCGTTGAGACTCTTCTTCCTCAGGCCAGCAGCAAGCAAGACCTGGACGTTTTATAGGAACCAGGGAGAATTGCATGTTTTGACCTTTTGCTCTTCTCCCTATGCTTCTTTCCTTTGGCCAAAGGCTGGAAAGTGGAGCACAAGTTGAATCCCTATTGGACATTCCTCATCGTTCATATTCATGATCCACTGGGGGCTCGTGTACTCTCATGGGTGCATTTAGTGATCTACCCTGGTTTTCTCCTACTTTCATGATGGGCCAAAGAGTAGGGGCTGAAAAGTCAAAGTCAAAGGAAAGAGCCTAAATCCCCCTGGTTTCCTTAAGCTAGTAGTTATGCCAGCCTTGCGAACATTGTGAATCCAATGCATTTTGCTCCTATTTCCTGTGTTTGTGGCCATTGATGGTATACGCTGGCAGGTTAAGTGCTGGGATAATATGCGAAATATATTGGCATTTTACTTTATATAAAATAATAATAATAATAATAATAATAATAATAATAATGCCAGCTTCACACAAACTGTTATTTCAGTTGCCCTTATACTAATTATGGAGTGTTGTGCTCCCATGCACTGTGAACCCTTGAAAAAATAAGAGCCATTTACTTTGATTCCTCTGGGTGCAATCCAAAGAGTGCACCACCAGATTCTTCCTTTTTGCCTACCTCCTCTGCCTAATTCATGCATGCCATAAAGGATCAAAAGAAAAAATGCCTGCCCCCCCACATACTTCCAATATTATGGGGAAAGTGGAACTTCCACACAGTGGGAGTTTCCAAAACCATTTCTCTGAGATCTAAAAGTCCCACTTCTTTTGGAATTCCAGAAGAAACATGAATGATTCTTGTGTTGTCTTTTGTTGAACATATGAGCTATCTCTGAAAGAAAGCCTTCGGAGAAAGAAAAAACACTGTATTGTAGCCCCTCTGCTTAATATATGTGCAAACACTGCAGAAGTAGAGGCCACTCTCCTGATTAACCACAGCAGAAGCACCTAATGCTGTTCGCTTATGTTCTTGTGGGAGCTGTGATGGGGAAACAGTTGTTTGTAGTTTAGACAAACTGTGCCTGTACTAGTGCACATTTGTGAGCATGCATAGCTACAGGCCTAAGCCATTTAGTATGGACAAATTTGTGACGTAGTGGCTATCATGTTGGATTTAAAACAGAGAAATGTGAGCTTGAGTTCCTGCTCAGCGATAAAGTTTACCTGGTGACCTCTGTCTCTCAGCCTACCCTACCACCCAAGGTTGTTGTGAAAATAACAGGCAGGGAGTTCATCCTGAATTCCTTAGAAGAATAGGATAAAAATGAAAGGAACAATACATTCTGAGTAAACATGCTTAGAATTTCACTGCACATCCCATGGTTGTGTGTGTGTGGGGGGGGAGGATATGGGGCTCAAGTGTGCAGGGCCATCTCTACCCGGGGGTGCAAGAGGTGCGGGGTACCCAGGCGCCGAATTCTCGGGGGCGCCAGGCACCCTCCGTTGAAGCATATTGTATTGAGCTGCTATGCGGCAGCGGGATCAGCAGCACCTTTGACACAACTGATCTTGCGCTGCCTGCAGGGAAAGTCTCGCTCACCAAAGCTGGGAGGAGAGGGAGTGACAGGAAAGAGGGAGAGACAGACAGGAAGAGAATGTGCCCATCTAGCAACAGGAACGGGCACAGGTTCTGGAAGAAGAACTTGTATATACGCGCTCACAAGGGCCCTCCCAGCTCCTCTAGAAATAAGGTTGCTCCCACAATGAAAGGCTGCCCGAGATGGCTCTCCCATGCATGCGCACAATGCCTGCCCGTCTCATCTTTCAGACACCTCCGTACGACCATAGGCGCATGCCTGGAATCTTTACACCGACTCCCAAAGTGTTCTTTGTCTTCTTTAGGAAAGCTGGTTTTCAACAAAACACACACACAAAAACACACAAAAAGTGCTATTTATCAAATGATTATAGTGACTTAAGCATAATAAAAGTTAATTTGGGTGCTAAACTAAATTTGGGGGCGCTGAGCAGATCTGTGCACCCAGGTGGCACATATGCTAAAGACGGCCCTGGAAGTGTGCATAACTTTGCTAGATTGTGGACACTATGTATACACAAGAGTATGAGGTATGCCATCTGAATGATCATTATGCCAGACATGAAGCAGCTCTTGCCACATGTGATCAGAGGAGCAGTCTCTACTGTATTTTAGTGGGTGTAGAGGCCACTTGCTGCCCTGCGCTCCTGCTGCTCTCCATGGGCTTGCTGACCCAGAGCATCAAAATATTTTCTGTTGTATATAAATTTAGTCACAGGGCTGTAGCCTCCCCTTGTTGCACACATGTACAGTAGCTGCTATGCCTGTGCAGCTAATAGCTTTTCCACGCAAGCCGGGGAGGGAGAATACATTCTATTGTCAGAGCTCCCAATGATGTTGAGGGGCACAATAGCTGTGCTGAGAATTTAATTTCCTTCTGAGCTCAACCCTTTAGGTAATTCAAGCTATATCCTGAAAATTATTTTAATTTCTAACAAAAATAATAACATTGCGAGTGTCTTGTAGGGAGGTACATTATCCCTTGGAGGCCAATATTTGGTTGATATTTACAAGCAAATAACACAACACCATTTTGTGTAAAAGTACATTTATGGTAGTAGATACAAGGCACAAGGGAGGAAATGGTTATTGCAACATCAGCAAATATGGTTCTGGGAGAAACATCTGATCATTCTGTCATCAGATATCACGTCCCAGATCCAATCCAGGGTATATTTTTAAAAGCTTCAATTGCAACAGTGGCTTCCTTTGTTTATGACTATTATACGTGCTGTAGAAGCGGAAAGGAATGTTGATTTTTTTGGTGTGATGCCTGCTCTGAAGAAAATTAACTTTAAAATATAGTTCCATTTGAATTTGACTCTTGATAACATCTATACATTGTTCCCATCAAGCTGTGTGGAGGTGCAACATGTTTAGCCGTGGGGTAGAAAGCACATTCTGGATGTTTTGCTTTGAGCAATGATCTAAGGCTATCGTCAGCCATTGTGGGCAAAACCAATGGCCACTTGTGTTTATTGGCTATATAAATCCAGTGCTGTTTTATGACTGAACCAGAATACATGTATGGGTACAGTGGTAAAGTAAAGGTATTATATTTCGAATAGGACATTGTCTTGAAAATAACACGAAGCAGTGACTTGATTTAACTCCTCATTATTTACTTTATTATATATATATTTATACCACTTATAGTAATCAAAATCTCTATCTGGTTTACAATAAAAATACAGTAATGACAATCACAATGCCAAACAAGCTGGCAAAATTGCTTAAGAAACCTAGATACATGTACAGCTGCATATCACAAAGAGAACTCAGCAGTGTTGAAGACAAAATAAAAATTGTAAGGGTCAGGGACCTTGAAAGATTGGGTGAACATGGAGGTTTATAAATGAATGGGGGGTGGATTCCAGAGGGTGGATGCTATTGACAAAAAGGTTTGCTTCCACCTGGTCACAAGGTGACAGTCACCTGGTTTTGGAGTGACCAGTAGGGTCTCCTTGGAATATCTTAAAGGTCAGGTTGTCAGTCTGCTATGTTCCCCTGTCCCAAGTTAGGGGGACCTTTAAATAGCAGCAACAAATCCTTGAATCTTAATTTAATTATTTTTAATGTTCCCGGATATAAAATAAGTTAAGAATATTATGAATATGCATAAACAGATATAGATTGGTAGCAACTGGGAAATGTGGAAGTGTTCACAACTAGGGATCTCTGGACCCAGGGTGCAATTTAAAATATAACAAGATAAATATTAATTATAATTCAAACAGCACAATCTTAGGCAAACTTACTTGTGAGAAAGTCCTACTGAACTAGCAGGGATGGCTTCTGAGTAAACATGCTTAGGAGAACCTTTCTGATTTAAATGCTATGCCTCATAGGTTTAAGTTTTGCAAATGAGGTTGTGCTAGGAAAACAGCTTATTCTAGTTATATAAAGTAAGCATCACTTTCTGTTAATGGCAATGTCTTACATCCTTTTGTCTGGATGTAATACCATACTTGTCACTTGTATTTTTTTTTTTTAAAGCGATTCTTCTTTATTTTATTTTTATAAAAAGCAGAGCCCCTTGTCTGTGAAATGGCTGAAAGCCTATCGCTTTACAGGGAAATAGATTGTGCTTCTAAGGACCTTCTGCCATGAGGCCTCCCTCTTGCAGATGCCTGCCTTTAAAATGCAACTCTTTTGGTGGATGAACAGCCTAATGTTCCATGCCTTGTACTACTAGTAGCATTTTATGCAACATTGAAAGAATCAATTAATTTGCATAATTCCTTGAGTATTACCATGACTATAAGGTAGGTTAGTTTGCTCAGGAATCTTGCCTACCCAATATATATACTTGCCATTTTTGACAAATTAATCATGTTGAAAAACAATTCATTATATTTATGACAAAGTGAACCTTATACCCATGGGTCTTGCATATTTTTTTCCCCTTTTGCAGAAGAAATCTAATATTAATGCATAGAAGATCAGTGATTTAGTGAGTACCTTAACTGTCAACAATGCCTAAGGCTGAACAAAATTAATATTTTGTTTCCCATCTGGAGATTTCAGGAAAATTAATGAGGGAGGGTGCTTATTATGATATATTGTGGGAGTAAATTCAGAATATTCAAACTGGCAGTCCTATTTACCGGTATATCATATTCTGAGCATATTATCTGTCTTCCTATGATACTAGATGCTCATGTGCTCTAATTCTGACTACAACCACAGCTAATTCAAGCTGTAATACTGTGTACGTTTTAGTGGCACAAGTTTAAAATATTATTCTGTTGTTGTTATTATCACTGAACAACATTTCATACTTGCTACCAGTATAAAAATGGCCAGACAAAACTAAGCATCTTTGGAAGGAAGTTGTTGTCAGTCTTCCACAGGCGAGATAAATCTTGCAGAAGCTACATTTGCATATCTATCCATGTTATGAAAAGTTACTAAGAATATTGGATGTTCAAGTCTAGGTTGCAGCATTTCTCTGAGTAGACCCAGACATTCTGGAAAATTGGTTGCGTATAACAGGAAGAGACAGAAATGTCGAACGTACACATTTTTGCACACGAAACTTAAAGTCAAAACAATGTTCTAGAACTCCAAACTGGAGCTCTTCTCCCCCTGTTTAAAAAATGACTGGCACCCCTTTGGAATTTGCCACACTAAGTTACTGCTTAATATTGGTTCATGGTATGACTTGCCTTAAGAGACATATCAAGTCCATGATGTTGTCTTACAACAAGGAGGGATGGATATAGAGTAAACCATCCTGTGAGCTTCGGATGGAGGTGGTATAGAAATCTAAACAAACAAACAAACAAACAAACAACTAAGTAAATAAACAATTGGCTATATGGATTGAAATGGCCAAGTGGGAAAGTGTTTAAAGCAATGTTGTTGTTGGTTAGTCATTTAGTCATGTCTGACTCTTCGTGACCCCATGGACCAGAGCACACCAGGCACTCCTGTCTTCCACTGCCTCCTGCAGTTTGGTCAAACTCATGCTGGTAGCTTCGAGAACACTGTCCAACCATCTCGTCCTCTGTCGTCCCCTTCTCCTTGTGCTCTCCATCTTTCCCAACATCAGGGTCTTTTCCAGGGAGTCTTCTCTTCTCATGAGGTGGCCAAAGTATTGGAGCCTCAGCTTCAGGATCTGTCCTTCCATTGAGCACTCAGGGCTGATTTCCTTAAGAATGGAGAGGTTTGATCTTCTTGCAGTCCACAGGACTCAATCTTCACATCCAAATGTCTTATACCTGGCAAAGAGAGAACCTGTGTTTGCTTTATTTTTCTAAGGACACAACTGTCAGGGGGACCACTTTCCATAACACTCCTTAGAAAGCTGATTTGTACCAAGTCAGACATTTGGTCCACCTTTGCAAACTGAGGGAAGAGAAAGACATTCTTCCCAGGTGTTGAAAGTTATATCATACAGCCACCATTGTTCTTGGTGTTTGCAGTCAATTCCTGTTGTCTTTGGTCAAACAGGTTCTTGAGGTACTTTACCATCTTTGAAAGGACACGGGTGGCACTGTGGGTTAAACCACAGAGCCTAGGACATGCTAATCAGAAGGTCAGCAGTTCGAATCCCGGCAACGGGGTAGCTTCCGTTGCTCAGTCCCTGCTCCTACCTAGTGGTTCTAAAGCACGTCAAAGTGCAAGTAGATAAATAGGTACCGCTCCGGCAGGAAGGTAAATGGCATTTCTGTGCGCTGCTTTGGCTCGCCAGAAGCAGCTTAGTCATGCTGGCCACACTGGCTCCCTCAGCCAATAAAGCGAGATGAGCGCCGCAACCCCAGAGTCGGCCACGACTGGACCTAATGGTCAGGGGTCCCTTTACGCTTTACTTACCATCTTTGAGATGTCTACTTTGAAGCAAGTCACACTGAGTTCAATGGGGCTTACTCCCAGAAAAGTGGGTATAGGATTTCAGCCTAGGAGACCTATGTATTTGATTGGAGAATTGGGGCAAAATAAATGAGTACAAATACACTTTGAGAAATGACAGGGCATATCAACTTCAGCTGTCTTTAAGATATTAATCCTTTAATTCAGAGGGATTTGCCGAGTTATCCTGCACATGGTAACTCAGTAAATTGCCTCATAACTTCTCTTTTACACAAGATGAACTGTGTAAGTAAGAGCAGCCTTCCCCATACTAACATAATTTGGAAAAATAGCATTTATTTCTCAGAGGCTACAGATTCCAACCCCACCCCCCTCCGCAAAAAAAAAAATGACCACAGTTTGACTTGGATACCTCTCCACACAAAGGAATAGCATAAACTAACATAGGGGAATCTAAAGTATGCTTGGATGAGAAATAAAGGCGAAGAATAAATTAGGTATAAGCATACATAGGTATTCTTATGCAGTAAATAAGTGGTCATATATATTATATCACAACGAATCATACATATGACAAAGCTATATAAATGATATTAATGATGCTGAAAGAAGAAAAAGTAAAGGTTCACTGGTCAGATTGTACATATACTAAATATTATAAAATAATTGGTTATCTTACCGATTCTACTATTTTTGTGAGGAAAAAAAGCTAAAAGGGGCAAAAATATTGTAACGCTTTCTGTAAGCCAGAGTGTAAAAAATAGCACGTTTTGTGTAAATCTGCATTATTAATTCACTGTAAAATATATCCAGTTGGAGTGGTGGTTGTTTTTCCATTAAATTAAGCCTTTGATATTCTTTAATGCTTTGCTTTAGCCTCTAATTTGTCAGAACACAAATGCACCAGCAGCTGTTGAAAATATCACTGTTGCAGCAGTAGTGCTGGCCAATAAAAAATCCTAAGAAGTCATCTTCCTATCTGGCTGCACAAAATAGCACTGAGAAAGTAGTCATCTCTTTGAAGTATCACTCCAATTATAGGTTTTAACCCCACAGGTCACAGTTTGATTATTTACACAATGCTAGTGTAATTCTGTCTCAATTCTAGGCTTTCTGTACTTCCAAAGCATTTGCCAGCTCTACTAGAGGAAATTTCAGATAGCAGTTCTGATGGCATTGACCTGTGTTTGATAGGGTTAGACAGCATTTGGATGATCACTGTATGTTTTGTGCATTATTTAACTTTCCCGAACATTATTTAATGATGAAAGCGAAGGATATCAGGGGTATATTTCATCCACCCATGGAAATCGTTTTAAATGCATTGTGTGCATTCTAAAATATATAAAGTGTTTGTGGATATGGATGCATGTATATATGTGGGGGCCATATTTATCTATATCCATATAGATACAGATATAGATATATATCAGATGCATACAATGTATACTTGGCAAATCTGGTTTTGTCCTATAAAACACATATACAAGTTTAGTCATGTGTCTCTTTATTCTGGGGTTAAGTGCCGGTATTGATGCTTGACAGCAAAAATGGGCAAATCCACCATGCTGGTTAAATTGTCTAATTTTATTACATTAGGCATTTCTTGGCAAATGCATCTGCCAGCAGGAAATATAAATGCTGCACTTGCACCAAGGCAGTAGCTGTGTCATTTCTTATTTCCTCCCCCCTCCCCACCCCCGCAATCATATTCTGTCTTGCATTTACATCAAAAAGATTCGCGACTAAAAACCAGGGTCTTTTTTTTTAAATTGTTTATTATGCTGACAGCTAACAATTAGAATGAAAATCCCTTGATGCTATTTGAGAGATGCTAGAAAAATCACCTGTCCTTCACATGCCTCCATTTCTTTCTGCCCATGGGGTTGCGACAAGTCCTTCTGGGACAATTTAGGAGGAAGGCTTGGGCTTACCAGTCCTGTGCATGTTTACTTGGAAGCCAGTCTTTCTCGGACTTACTTAAATAGGCTATGATTGTGGTGCCGGAATAAATATAAATATATCACTGATTAAATGAGAATTGCCTTCAAGTAAATGGAAGCCTGTTGTGAGATGCAGCAAAACTTGTTTTTAAAACAAAACCAAACAAAACTTTTCCATCTAGGTAAGCTGTTCAAATTCATTGAAATAATTGTGGCTGCAGATCTAATTTGATTAGCTGAGCGAGCACACTTTGGTTATGTTTCCTGAACAAGATGGCGGGGATTTAACTTTAGAAGCAAGTGTTTATACATCCACATACTATGTTTATGCATAATACTAGAACTCGGGCCATCCAATGAAACTGAATGTAGGGAGATTTCGGATATGCAAAAATACTTCTTCATGCAGCAAATAGTTAAACTCATCCTAATGGGATGTAGTGATGGCTACCAACCCTGGATAGCTTTAAAGGAGGATTAAACAAATTGATGGAGGAGAAGGTGATCAATGGCCTCTAGTCATGATGGCTGTGTTTTACCTTCACTGTCATAAGCAGGATGTCTCCCAATATTGTTGTTGTTAAGTCGTGTCCGACTCTTCGTGACCCCATGGACCAGAGCACACCAGGCACTCCTGTCTTCCACTGGCTCCTGCAGTTTGGTCAGACTCATGTTTGTAGCTTCGAGAACACTGTCCCAATATTAATTGCTGGTAATCACAGGTGGGGAAAATGTAGTTTCATTCAGGTCTTACTTGTGGCCTTCCCATACACCTTGTTGGCCACTGTGAGAATAGGATGCTGGATGACATAGGCTCTTGCTCTTATGCTGCACTGGGGAGTGTGACATTTTGTGATTTTATTTCTCTGTTACTGTCAGGTTGTTGCCAGCGGCTTCCAGCTGGATGCCCAGGAATGTATAAAGGCAAGGGAATGTTTCTTACTGTCTGCTTTTTATTCTGTATTTACCAAGAGAGGCTATAGGTAATTGGATAATGGTGTTGTCCTGAGTGAATCTCCACCCTCCCGTCTTTCCCGCTTCCTCATTCGTCATTCTCATCATCTCTCCTATGGGTGTTGCTACGTGCCCTCTGTCTTTGAGCTTTTTGCTTGTCTACTTTCAAGGCTCGCCAGGTTCTGGGAGAGGGAGGGTCTGGAATGCTTTCTAAAGACACTATGTCCGCCAGCTGTTGCCCCCCTGGTGCTTCCTCGTCCTCCTCATCCTCCTCCTCCTCTCCCATTATCTTCCAACTTTCTCTCTCATCTGCCTCTGAGCTTTAACCTCCCTCAAATCCCTGTTGTAAATCCTCCTCCCTGGAAGGGTCAAGCTGGGGAAGTGGTCTCCACCATTCTTCCTCTGCCAAGTCCCTGGCAGTTACTCCATATTTATATATCAGGGCAAATGTCTGGGAAATGTCCAAATAAATAAATAAATAAATAAATAAATAAATAAATAATTAATTTTTTATTTATACCCCACCCTTCCTGGTTCAGACAACTGGGCTCAGGGCGGCTAACAACAAATTTAGAACACTTAATTGATACAACAAAAAACAGCATAAAATACAGTATAAAACGTGAATAACAATAAATTCAGAATTCAAAAATCAGTTTAGGGGGAAAATCCATCCAATATACATTTGATGATCACCAGGGCTAGCTGGCTAAATTAGTCCTATTTGGGCCAGCGAGGAGACCAGGAGAGAATTAGCTGTGGGATCCCAGAGCGGGTAATCTTCATAAAAAGGGGAGGGGGAGAGAAGGAAGGGGAATAAAAGATCAGGCTAGGTTCAAATTGAAAGCCAGGTGGAATAGCTCTGTCTTACAGGCCCTCCAGAAGGAAGTTAAATCCTGTAGGGCCCTGGTCTCCTGGGACAGAGCATTCCACCAGGTCGGAGCCATCACTGAAAAGGCCCTGACCCTGGTGGAGGATAATCTGACTTCCTTTAGGGCCTGGGACCGCTAAACTATGATTATTCATGGACCTTAAGATCCTCTGCCACTCTATGGAAAGGCTGCATTCCACAGAGCACTGAAACAGAATACTTGGACTCACAAGAGGGTCACTATGTTATGTTTAAATTGACAAAAATATCACAGATAGCAGAACTGTTCTGTTTTGAGTGCCAAAGGACCCATTATGCAGGAGATTAGCTTTTCAATGTCCCAATACTACAATTTTTACTGTAAACAAGCTGGGGTAGGCTTCAGATTTGACCGGAACAGTTGTGCTAAACGAGGAAGTGTTACCCACCCTTTCCTTCCATTCTATGTAAACCCAGAGTTGCTGTTAGCCAAGTTGAGGTGGGGAAATACAGCAACTGGTAATTCAATTTAGTGGTTGGTTTCTGAAGGGGGAAATGCTAAGGTCTATGAAATCTTAGCCTGTCACATATCTAGGGGTGGAAGCTAAAATTATATTCAGTTCACATTTAAAGGTGAATCGGTCATAGAATTGTAGAGTTGGAAGAGACCCCTAGGGTCATCTAGCCCAACTCTCTGCAATTCAGGAAGCCACCTTGAATTCCCTTTAAGGTAGAAAATATTTTACTTAACATATAAACAAACAGAGTGCACATTCAGCCTTCATAG
>NC_139538.1:25947989-26184340 GCF_965153285.1 Podarcis tiliguerta
TTATTCCAACACCCTAGAACATGAATGAAAATCTGCATTGGCTTTTGCATGCATGCAGATCACTTGGCTATTCAACATTTGATGGTTTCCAAATGAATTTATGAACAGAAAATGAGTACAATGGTAGCTCGGGTTACAAACACCTTGGGTTACAGACTCTGCTAACCTGTAAGTAGTACCTCGGGTTAAGAACTTTACCACAGGATGAGAACAGAAATCGTGTGCCAGTGGCACAGTGGCAGCAAGAGGCCCCATTAGCTAAAGTGGTACCTCAGGTTAAGAACGGTTTCAGGTTAAGAATGGACCTCCGGAACAAATTAAGTTCGTAACCAGAGGTACCACTGTATTGTACTTGAACTGAACTGAGTGATATGGAAATTCTCTCTCTGTAAAGCTGTTGATGGGCCATTCACACATGCTGATGGTGGTATGGTCAATGTATGGTCCTTGAGTGCTGCACTCCTATTTATTAAACGTTTACTATTCTTGCAAAAGAAAACGTTAGAATAATAAATTAAAAATTCTTTTAAAAGTTCTTTGCTGAAAAAGATGTAGCTTTGTTTCAAGCCCTGAAGCAAATGGAAAGAGCTGAGCCATAACAATGAAAAATAGGATTTATAATAGAAATAGCAAGCCAAGCCTAACTACAACACTATGCAGCAGTAAATATAATTTGTGAATGAAGGCTCACTGTACTTTCAACATTCAAATTACCAGAGAAGTCCATCTTCAGGGTGACCTGATGTTATAAAAGGATGTGTGCAGTTTATTTTAGTAACACTGAAATTTGTTTGCCCCGAACAATATGCTAATGTCATAGATATTTTAGGCTGCTCAAATGCCAAAGCGGATCTGACTTGGTAATGAACCACCCAATTGTCTCTGTGACACCAGAGCCAAGATTTTCTTAGACTGCTGTCTGCTGACATTATGAATTTCACATGATACTTATTATATGGAACAATTAAAACTGTGCAGAAATATTTCTGTCCAAGTAATCCTGTAGCTATTATGTTTGCATTTCAAATAGTAAAGGAAACATTGTGGTGCCAACCCTATACCCACTTACCTGGGAGTAAGCTTCATTAAACGCAATGAGACTTCCTTCTGAGTAGACCAGGGATCCCCATTCACCTGCTGAATTAGCTGTTGCTTCCCTGGTATTTAGCTCTTTTCTGCAAAACAACAGCAATGATATATAATTCTTGTAGATCAGCCTCCCGTGCCCTTCCACCCACCCTCCATCAATGTTGGACTACAATTCCCACCAGCCCAAACCAGTATGCTAATGTGGCACTAGTACAAGTTTTTCTGAATCTCAGTTGTCAAGAACTGTCAAGAATTTACTCTTTTCAATAAAGTTGCTTCACTGCCAGTTAGTGCCAACTTCACTGAGCTAGATTGACTGATGGTCTGACTCTGTATAAGGCAGCTTCTTATGTTCTCGAGACACAGGCCCCCCCATATGTCAAAGACTCTTGTAAAAAGTACATGCAGTATTATTCAGCACAGATCTGGCTTTTTTTTTTTTACAGTAGGGAGATAACCTTCATTTAGGATTATTCATTGTGACATATCAAAAAGCTGAAACTGCAATGAATTATGCACAAAGCAAAGATTCCTCGTTGGTGTGAGCTGCTGCACTTATAAATCAGCGCTGTGTGGCTTCTGGTGCTGAGGTGTGGCTGTCAGAACAGGCCATTTTATTCTCACCTAGTCTTAAGAGTATCGTATATATATCTTTTTGTCTCACACATGTAATATGCATGCATTTCCTTCTTTCCAGAACGCATTGCAGTGGATGAACGTGGTTGCTTTTCTTTCTTCCAAAGGTTATTTCTACAAGCACAGTAACTAGGGCAAAATAAGTCATTTGATTAACATAGTTGCTATTATCCCTCTGTCTTGAATGGGTGCTAGATTGAGCATACTATCTGATAAATGTTAATAATGCTTAATTTAGCCAAAGAAACCATAACATATTGATATCTATCTATCATCTATCTAGCTATCCATCCATCCACCCATCCATCCATGGACACACACACTTCTCCACCATAAGCTTTAAGACTATATAACACTGGTCCAGAAAGACCTACATTGGCTCCCAATACATTTCCAAGCACTATTCAAAGTGTTGGTGCTGACCTTTAAAGCCCTAAATGGCCTCGGCCCAGTATACCTGAAGGAGTGTCTCCACCCCCATCATTCAGCCCAGACACTGAGGTCCAGCTTCAAGGGCCTTCTGGCAGTTCCCTCAATGCGACAAGTAAGGTTACAGAGAACTAGGCAGAGGGCCTTCTCAGTGGTGGCGCCTGCCCTGTGGAATGCCCTCCCCTCAGATGTCAAGGAAATAAACACCTAACTGACTTTGAGAAGACATCTGAAGGCAGCCCTGTTTAGGGAAGTTATTAATGTTTTATGTTTTGTCGTGTTTTTAATATTCTGTTGGGAGCCATGCAGAGTGGCTGGGAAAACCCAGTCAGATGGGTGGGGTATAAAAAAAAATGTTGTTGTTGTTTAAGGTTGAACCAGTTAATATGTCCCTGAGAAGGATCTACAATGTGTGTGTGCATAAATGTGGGCCATGTGACCATACAGACAGTGTTGGAACATTACAGTTCCCATCATCTTTGAATATTGGTCATACTGGCTAGAGTTGATGGGAGCTGGAGTCCTAAATTTGGAATGCCACAAATTCTCCATCACTGTTCTACAGATCTGGGCTGGATACAAGCTTAGAGTAGATCTGCTGAGATCCACATTAGGCATGATTTAGTTAAGTCCCATTGATTTCAATGGAGGTATTCATAGCAAGTCTGGATCCAACCCACTGACTATATTCCCCCTGTTCTTATAATAAATTGGACAAGAGAGAGAGAGGGGGGGTTAATTTACATCTCCATCATTTACACAAACCAAGTTGTTCTTTTAGTAAATGGAAAGTGCAAAACAGTTAATTGGTTCAGATTAAGGGAAATGAGATTCTTGACAGCGTTCATTAAAAGAGAAAAGAAATTACATATCAACAGTTCAAAGGAGAAGGCACAAAAGTAAAGTTACTGCAAAACAAAAATGGTGATATCCTTAAACACAGAGAACAGGATCTGGCCAGCAAGCAGGATTCATTCCTTCATCAACTCTGTGCGCCATTTTGACACTAGAAGAGGTTGCCTACCTGCCAATTGCTTAATGTCACAATGACGTCAGGTAACCCAAAGTCAAAACTACTGCTGCATCCACAGCAGTAGAAAGTGGGAAGAGGCAGATCTGGCCTGGTGCCTGTGTGGACTTCAGCTGGTATACTGGTATGGCTAATATTAGGTCCGATGCTAGACAGTGCCATCTGTGAGAGCAATCCTGAGCAGGGATAATACTGGAGGGCCTTCAGCAGATGGAACGAGATCTGCTTTGGTAGAGTGATGCAAACACCACTGCAGTGTCTGTTGGGAGGCTGAGCCAGCAGACGTAAGGGGTGGGTTTGTTGTTCAAGCCAACCCTACCACAGGCTTGTGCAGAGCAGGTTTAGACTGCAGCTTACGGTAGTGCAGTCTTATGAGAGGACTGTCACATTTCAGAAGCTTCAGTGGTTTACTCCTTGCACCACATTTTTCAAACAAAAGGGCTAATACTAAAAATCTGTGCATTTTTTCGGGGGGGGGGGGGCCGCAGGAGTACACATACCCCTAAACATTTTGTGAATCTAAGTTTGGCCTCATTGAGAGGCAGTATTTCAATATGAGTAGGAAGATGAGAGTACCCATAAACATTTTTTTAAAGAAAAAAAGCACTGCTAAAAATCATTTATTTTGACTAGAGATGCTTAGGTGGAAGAGGGTTGACTTAAAGTTCAATCTTTTTAAAAAAAATTAAGTGATTTACCTTCTAGTTTTAACATGAATTATAAACTAAAATATTGGTGGGGACTGAGAATATATGGGTGCTAATTTAGTAAGTCATTCCAAATAAGCTTTTAAATTGTCATGGCTGAAATATCTGCAGGCTTTCAAGAGGGAAAAGAAAAAGTCAAAGCAACTGCTTACCATTCCCATTTCTTTGCAGCTAAATCATCATTCTGGCTGGTAATACAGGTTTAGAAAAACTTTCCCAAGTCATATTACAATAATGCAACAATGTAAGTCAGGTGAAGCAATACATAACATCTCATTTATGTGGTCCATAGTAATTAACTATCCCTGACAGCTGCAGCCCATGAGCTTGGTGAATTTGTTGCGTGTCCTTTGCTAATTTTAGTCTTTCATTGTAGCATTGCACAAAAAAGTATAATTTAGCCGTTTGAGTTCTTAAATCCACTGCGCTAAGTGCCTGCCTCCAACACAGGCACCTGTTCGTTTGTTTTCGTTCCATTTGCTAAAATAGCTTGTGATAATAACACAAATTTACTAAAGTAAATGAAACAACCTCATTACAAGAGAAGTCCTCTGAACAGCAACCCAACTGGCGACAAGGACTTGGGCCAAGTTGAGACAAATAACAGACGAAGGGGCAAAAATAGACTGCACCACTTCAGAGTGCAAATGGAGGCTCACATGACTTATCTATATCTGCACACCAGAGATGGGAGAGGGAAAACTCTGGCCCTCCATGTGCTGTTGCGCTACAACTGACACCATCCCTGACTATTGGCTTTGCAGATTGGGCTTATGGGAGTTGGTGCCTCCAACAACATTCAGAAGATCACAGGTTCCATGTCCCTGCTTTGCAGGCACACATCTCAAGGCTGGCAGCAGCACCTGGCAGCCTCAGGCAGTTGGTGGGACCCCAGCACTGTGCCATGGCTCACCTTGGGTTTGTCCTTCCCGCTCAGCCTTGTCCATGGCTTGGATGTCCTGGGCTGCAGTGAAGGGCAGTAACAGAGCAAACCTAGCTATATGTCAGGAGTGAGCCAGCAATAAATCACATGGAGTAAGTGAAGTTAACTCTTTATTAGAAGAAACAAGGTCTGCTCAAGAGTGCCAGGCCTAATGAACACAGCAACTCTTCTCAGTAGGTCTTGCCCCTATGAGGCATCTGTGGAGACTGAAAGTCCCTGCCTTCCCACAGCTGCCTACGTCTCCTCCTCTCTCAGGTCTCCCCCAAGCAATCTGAGACTATGTTGGCATGCCTGCATTTGCTCCTCTCACTTCAGATCTCTCCTGGTCCTGGGAGACCAGGGCATGGGGGAGTTTGTCACAGCAGAAGAGGGAGACACCCTGGCATCTTCATCAGCTTGACTAATCTGTGTCTCTCTCCTCTCCTGCTTCTACTCCTGCTTCTGCTTCTCGACTTCTCTCTGCCACAGACTCTCCCTGCTCCCTGAATCCTGTTACCTCTTCATCTACCGACACCTCCTCCTCCCATTCATCTTCCTCTGACCAATCCCTGGGCTCTAAGCCTTCTTCTCTTGGGGCTTCCCCAGCTGGTGCCTCCCACCATTCCTCTGCATCCAAGCAGTCCACGACACTATAGGAAGTTGGTATCATTTACACCAGCGTGATGTAAACTGGTGTAGGGGCTGAACTGGCAAGTGAGTGTGGGCTCAAGTTTTGAGGACTGGACCCTAGGTCACATGACTGAGTTGAATGGGGTTTGAACCAAGCGTAAGATTCTCCTTGCCCCTCCCCTACCACCCCCCTTTTGGGAACTTATGTGGGCAAAAATTATATCAGCTTATGTTCTGCTGGCTGAGTCAGCATATCTCAGGCTTAAACCAAGGTGGGGGACTTATGTCAGCTGACCCCAGGAAAGCCCCTAAACTGCCAAATTCAAACTCTCTTACCCTGGGTGATCGTGGACTTGGATTGCACTGCTAGAAAGCTGTCGTTTTGATGTTTGCAGAATGCCGTGAGGTGATGGTACATTGTGACATAGCAAGACCATCAAAACTGTAGGCCTTGCTGGTGTCTGCCACAGATCATGGGTTGTTAGCATATGCCACTGAGGGGTCTGCCCAGGAAATGACTTTGCTGAGTGCAGGGTGGGGCAGATCACACATGGCGACAGCTTTTATATATCAACATTAAAACTCTTTGCTCACAGAAAGTAAGGTGTCAAGAGACAGGAGCACTTGCCCAGCCATCTCACTAAGCCAGGAGTAGACAACCTAAGGCCCAGGAGTTGGATGCGGCCCATTCACCTTCTCAATCCAGCCCGTAGATGGTCCGGGAATCAGCATGTTTTTACATGATTAGAATGTGTCCTTTTATTTAAAATGCATCTCTGGGTTATTTGTGGGGCATAGGAATGTGTTCCTTTATTCCCCCCCCCCCAAAAAAAAGAAAAATATAGTGGTCTGAGGGATGGTGGACCAGCCCACGGCTGAAAAAGGTTGCTGACCCCTGCCCTAAGCTGTTTTGTAACATGAGGTATGATCTCTCCCCCCTCCCCCCATACACTCACTGTAATTGGGGAGGATTCAGCCAAATAACCTCCTTCCCAACATTTTAAGATATGCAGGTAGTCTCATAAATCATATGACAATCAAGCAGCTCTCTCTGATTTATATGACTTTTTATAGTCTTGCATGCAAGAACTCAGAATTGCTCGGTGCAGCACTAACTTGGTCAGCACAGTAATAACAGTGTTTCAAGCAAGAGCAAGAATGAAAGAAAGTACTGGATGGCTGGAGAGAGGTTACCTTAAGTGTCATTTTCTGTATGTGCTGCCCCAACCCAGAGTGGTTTGCCATGTAGAAGAGTATCCTCCTTCCTTCTCCCAGGAACAACACCTATAGTATTGGGATGACAGGCAGGGCTCTGAGGAGTGTGTAATGGAGACATTGCCAGAGACTGACCCAGAAGAAGGGGCCAGCAATTCATGGGGTTTGGTACCACCCCATATGTCCAAAGGTGTGTGTGTGTGGTCCCACTGTTGCTTCAACTAGCACTGACAATTTCCACTCCCATTTCTGTTTTCAACAGAATTCTCCAATATCCCTAATCTGGACTTCTCTTGCTTGGTACAGTGGGAGATGTATGTAAAAAAAATTAACTATAGCAATATACACCTCATTCTTAGTAGAGCAGGGGTGGCTAACCTATGGCCCTTCACATGTTCTTGGACTTCAAGTTAACCCCATCTGGCTTTGCCAATACAGTGGTATCCCGAGTTATATACACTGCAGGTTACATACACTTCAGGTTACAGAGTTCGCTAACCCAGAAATAGTGCTTCAGGTTAAGAACTTTGCTTCAGGATGAGAACAGAAATTGTGCTGTGGCGGCGTGGCGGCAGCAGGAGACCCCATTAGCTAAAGTTAAGGTTAAGAACAGTTTCAGGTTAAGTACGGACCTCCGGAACGAATTAAGTACTTAACCCGAGGTACCACTGCATTCAGGGACGCGGGTGGCACTTTGGGTTAAACCACAGAGCCTAGGACTTGCCGATCAGAAAGTCGGTGGTTTGAATCCCCGCGACGGGGTGAGCTCCCATTGCTTGGTCCCTGCTCCTGCCAAGCTAGGAGTTCAAAAGCACGTCAAAGTGCAAGTAGATAAATTACAGCTCTGGCGGGAAGGTAAATGGCGTTTCCGTGTGCTGCTCTGGTTCGCCAGAAGCGGCTTAGTCATGCTGGCACATGAGCCGGAAGCTGTACGCTGGCTCCCTCAGCCAGTAAAGCGAGATGAGCGCCACAACCCCAGAGTCGTCCGCGACTGGACCTAGTGGTCACGGGTCCCTTTACCTTTACCACTGTATTCAGGGACCATGGGAGTTGTAGTGCAGCAACATCTGGATGGCCACAGGTTCCCCTCCCCTGCAGGAGAACTTCCAGTGGACAATTGCGCTCTAGAAGAAGTGATGCAGTCAGTTTAAAATAAAGAATTGAAGGCAAATCAATGATAAAGATCATGGGCACCCAAATCCCAGGGATGCGTTCCCTAAGTGCGCAGCCAAAACTACAACAGCCTTAGAGATAAATGTTGCGACTGTGGTGGCAGGGAATAAATCTTGAAATTCAGTTTCTTGCAGCACTTTAAAATTGCCAGGATAAGTATAATAATGTCAATGAGTCTTCTTCACCAAAGTGGTAAATGTTTGCCTTATCAGAGGCACTGTGCCACACTCACTATGCCTGAATCAGTGATGTGTTAGAAAGGAGCAATTATAGCCATTTAATTTATCTGATACAAACACATATGTGAGGCCAACACTCAAACAGATAGTATCACCTAATCTATCAGCAGCCGTATTGGCATTTTGTAGCAGCTGTGTTC
The DNA here is from genome assembly GCF_965153285.1 of Podarcis tiliguerta. Taxonomy (NCBI): domain Eukaryota; kingdom Metazoa; phylum Chordata; class Lepidosauria; order Squamata; family Lacertidae; genus Podarcis; species Podarcis tiliguerta. The sequence continues at coordinate 25,956,200 of NC_139538.1, forward strand.
CAGAGATTAAGATGAAACAAAGTTTGAATTGATTACACCACTTGAAGAAAACTGATTAATTGGTTCAACACTTGGGTGGCTGTCAGGTAAGAAAGAGGGTTTTAATTTGATTGGCACAGCTACTCTCCTTTTTTGTTGTTTTCTTGCACCTGGATAAAGAAGCATATGGTTTGATTACATTGCCGGTAATAAAGTAAGAAGAGAAACTACTAAATCATACACACATAGGGCTAAGAGTCATCTAATGAGTCTTGTCAGCAAGAGCCTAGCACCAGAACTTCCAGTCATACAACAGAGCTTTCACCTCTCCTGCTGCACCCCCAAACTGGCTTGTGGGGGTTTTGAGAGAACCCACAGAACATTGTGCAGGGAGAGGAGATAATATAGCATCTGGCCAGCTGTGATGGGATGTTCGCCACAGCACAATGTTGAATTCTGCCCTACTCAGACAAAACTCATTGAAATTAATGAGTAGCCAACATGGTAAAACGGAGCAAGAAGCTCCTGTTTTAGCAGTGGTCTCCATGCAAAACATTTTGTGATGCTAGAGCAAGGCATGGTCGTCCAGTCCAATACCCTTGAGGTACACAGGAAAACAGGAAGTTGCCCTATTCTGAGTTAGACAGTTGGTCAGTTTTGCTAAGCACAATCTACACTGACTGGCAGGAGTCTCTCCCACCCTTACTTGGAGATGCTGCAGCAGTGGTGGATCTTGGGGTCTCAAATCTCAGCAGTGCCCTGTGCAACACCAGAATTTGGTGCCCCTTGCCTCCTCTTGTCTTCCATTCTAAATCATAGCTGTGGTGCCCACCACAGCATCCCTGAGGCTCTGCACCCAGTGCAACTGAACCTGTCATACTTACCTAAATCTGCCTCTGGCTGGAGATTTAACTTGGGGTCTTATGCATGCAATGCAACTGCTCTACCATACCCTCCAACATTTCTCTGATGAAAATAGGGACGCCCCAATCCATAATTGATAATTTTACCATTTATACCCCACACATCTTATTGGGCTGCTCCAGCACTCTGGGCAGCTACAAAAAGATATAAAAACATAAAAAAAAAAAACATTTTAAAAACTTCCCTCTACAGGATTGCCTTCAGACATTTCCAACATTTCTCCGATGAAAATAGGGACATCCTATGGAAAAGTGGGACATTCTGGGTTCAAATCAGAAACTGGGACGGCCCTGGAAAATAGGGACACTTGGAAGATCTGCTCTACCACTGAGCTACAGCCCTTCCCCAGAGGGGTAGCAGATGACGAGAAAGACCCTTCTCTGTTTGATATTCTAGAATGCTGATGCTGGTTAGGATAGGCAACACTATGTTAGCTGGGCAAATATAAGGCAGCTATAAGGCAGCTTGCTATGTACCCTATATACGATAAGCATAAAACCTGATGCAAAAATGTGACAATACAGGCTAATAGCCAAGTTAGTAGGTTCACTGTTCTATCTAGAGCAGGGGTGGCCAACTTCCAAGAGACTGTGATCTACTTATAGAATTGAAAACTGGCAGTGATCTACCCCCATTTTTAGGGGTTCAGGTCAAAGTTGTTGTGGGGATGGGTTCAGGAGGCATTAATTGCTTAGCTTTGGGATGGGAGGCGCAAGGTTTTTATATTATTTTGGGGTCAAAGATAAACAGCAGCTCACCGAAGGATCAGTCTTCTGTTCTCCAACAATGGAGGGCAGGGTGGGGTGAGGAGGTAGGGCAGGAAAGGGGCCAAAACCTCGCAGGGATCAACCAGTAGATCGCGATCGACCTGTTGGACATCCCTGATCTAGAGGACCTGATTCACCCCATCTAAGCCGGGTGTTTTAACAGCATGTTTTGATGTGTTGCTTTTTCTCCATTTAAAGTTTCCATTTAAAGAATGCCATAAGGTCTTGCCCTTAGAATGCAAAATTTCCAGGTTTTTAAAAAAGAAGATGATCAGTGCTGGCTGGTGTCCCTTGAAAGTGTTAATGTGCAAACTCCGTTCTCTTGGTCTGCTCAGTTCTGCCAATCCAAGGTAAGCTAAGTGGATAGAATTGATTTCTTTCAAGATCACTGTCATGCTTAGATGATCCTGAAAAATGTCCTCCTATGGCTCTTTTTGATAGTGAGGTATGTGAGCTGCTTAAAGATGGCAAAGTATAAGTTAGTGTCAAACTTGATATGACACTGGAGATGTGTGAATACATCTGACTATTTTTTCTTCTTTATTTTACTAAAAGCAGTCATGGGGGAGAATTTTGACCAGGGCCATGGCATCAACACTGTATCTTGTCGCTGGTGCTCACCAGATCGTTGGAGCTGTGCAGTGAATTTCACCCCTATGACAACTGCATATCCCTCATCCCAAGGTATGAAAAGTCTACATATACATACAAATTCGGGTCAAGTGTTGAACTGTTGAAAGTTTAGTCCAGTCCTATGTGAGACACCCATTGTTCCTCTGTGCTTTCCTGTTCCCTTGCTAATAACAGCTCTGGGGAGTTAGGATTTGCGCTCAGGAAAGAGTTAAATTGCCCTCCTCTCAGCCCTGATCTAAATCTTCCCATGGCTCTTCCTTTATCACTAGTACTTCTTCTATTGCTCCTGGTGCCCCATGCCTCTTTAAAACACCCACTTTCCCTTTTGACTCTTATTGTCCTTAAGAATGAGGACAGCATGAAGCTTTTCTGGGTTGTTGCACAAAAGACTCTGCCTGGAAACCAGTAAAATAATGGCTCATTGATTTTATTAGGAAAGCTAAGCATATACTCAGCAGCATCAACTCAAAGTGTTGAAAACAATGTGTCCTGAGAGTACTTAACTTTGGCTAGATACTGCCCTCATCCTGTTCTTTTTGTCTTGGTATCAGCAATGTAAGTTTAAACTTGGCTTTTTTAAAAAAAAAGGAAAAAGAAAAGCTGAAACTTTATTTTACATACTTCTAGTATAAACTATTTTGTTTCATTTACTCATTATCATAACCCTTGTTCACTGTACGATAACATCCTTAATTTTAAAAAAATTAAACAGCAAATAACTAGTCATTTAATTCAAACTGTTTGTAATAAATTTTCCATTATACTTGACTTTTACAACCCAGCATAATTTAATAATAATAATAATAATAATAATAATAAACAACTTTCATTTATATCATATGTTAGCATAATTCCATCTGTTATTGTATACCTTTTACCAAAGATGTTTCAATTTTGGTAAATTGAAAGTGTTTATTATAAAATTCTGAACTTAAGTCTTCTCATTCACCTTTTATATTCCTGACACAAAATAATTTGTAGGCTTGAAAGTCGAAAACCTCTGGTCCCTTGAGAGAGTGTCCTGGGGCTGTTTGGATTGTGCTCCTCTGCCTCATCCAGAAGGATGGGCTCTCCTTTCTCTTTGCCCACAGAGAAGGAGACCTGCACAATCCTAGCCCCCTGGGATACCCTCTGTATCTCTCCCAGCAGCAGCAGAAACAACAGCAAAGTCTAGGCCCCATTTGTACTATACATTTAAAGCAGTATCACTGTCATGGCCTCCACCAAAGACTCTTGGGAAAATTGACCTGTTAAGGATGCTAAGAATTGCTAGGAGTGACTTAACAATCAATGTTTTCTTCTAGGGATCTCAGGGAAATGTAGCTCTGTGGAGGGAACCAACAGTTGTCAGCACCCTTAAGAAATTACAGCTCCCAGAATTGTTGTTGTTGTTGTTGTTGTTATTATTATTATTATTATTATTATTATTATTATTAGGGCTGGGGTGGGGGTGGGAACACGGCTGTTTAAACTGCATGATACTGCTTTTAAATGTATAGTGCATACAGGGCCTAGGCTTGCCATTTCCCTGTTGTAGGTGCTCTGATGATAGAGAGGGCCAAAGGTGGACAGGGTAGAGTGTCAAGGGCAGATCACTTCTGGAATGAAGCAAATACGATACCTTTGTGCTGGCCTATGTATTTTCCATCCCATTGGGAGAAAAGAGATTGGCAAATCTTTTTTTAGAAAAAGAAGAAAAGAAACTCAGAAGGAAAAAAGAAGGACCAATGCCCTCTCCCCATCTTATGTCCTGCCAGCACAAGCCCACTAGGAATTTGGAATGGATGGCTTGTCTGGCACTATGCTTCCCTCCCCTGCTTGGTAGGAGTGCTCTACCCCAATGCACACAAGCGTAAACTATTGGTCTGATCCAGCAGACTCTCCTTATGTTCTTAAGCCTGTCACTTAGAAATTGTATCTGCCATGGAAACAGTGACCATTTCTATTCACTATTCAAAGTTGGTGCAAGGTAAATATGCATCAGCAGACCCTCCAAGTGTCCCTATTTTTCAGGAACATCCCTGATTTAGAGAAGCCATCCCGGATTCTGATGTGATCCTGGAACGTCCAACTTTTCCTTAGGATGTCCCTACTTTCATGGGATAAATGTTGGAGGGTATGCTGCTATCTGACCCCCGAGCCAGCTGAAGGCAATCCTGTATAGGGAAGTTTTTTAGATGTTTAATGTTTTATTATGTTTTTTAATATATTTTGGAAGCTACCCAGATTAGCAGGGGCAACCCAGTAAGATGTGTGGGGTATAAATAGTAAAATTGTCATTATGGAATGGGACACCCCTATTTTCATCGGAGAAGTGTTGGAGGGTATGCATCACCAGAATATCACCTGTAGATATGGTGTGGTTTACTAGAGAATGTGGTCCAGCATAAATCAGAGTTAGAAGGGACCTTGGAAGTCTTCTAGCCCAAACCTCTTCTCAGTGGCAGTCCTTAAGTTCCTTAAGACCATATATTATACTATAGGTTATGCAATCACTACAAGCAGTGGTCAGGGTTTTGATCTGTGTAGAAAATGAAGGATGCTGGCAGCTGCAACCGTAATGTTTGCAATATCCCACCTTCTTCACATTCTCCACCAGCTGAAAGCCCAATGAACTTGTCAACACTGGAAGTTCATGTTGCAGTAGTCTATGACTAGTGGCATAAATAACACCTTTGTACATTATTTCCCTGCATCTGGTTTGTAAGTAAATGGTGCAATGTCATACATTGAATGCACTCCAATGCCCTCAGCCTCTCTATTCTAAATTAAAGAGTCAGAATCTATTTCATTCTGTCAAATGGATCTTTAGCAACAGGAATTTGTTTCCATATTATTGCACTGAATAAGCGGGGAATGCATAAGCTTTTTTAACTTTTTTATTTTTAGTAAATTAAATGGAAAGATTATTGTTTTTGCCTTAAGCAGACATTACAGAACATGCTCTAGAAGATAAATGTCAGAAACAAAATGCATACAGCAAAAGACTGAGCACTTGTCAAAATCAAATTGAAGGCAGTAGGCAGTAAATTGGATTTTCTTTTACAACTGAAGGCAGCTGACATCTTTTCCCTGAAATAATGAATATGGTGATGTATGTTTTCTAATGCAATATCAATAATCCATTTCTCTGACCATTCCATAATCCGATGGTTTGTGGGATTTCCCCATCCCTCTATTATTTCTTATATTGTGCCCAAATGCATGAGGACATTTACCTATAAAGGCACATTTGATTAGCACTTAAACAAAGCAAGTCTCAGATTCTGATCTTTCTACTATAGTAAGCAGTAGTGAACCAGTTTTTAAGTTCACCCCAAACTAAATGCCTATAAGGTAAGAGCTCCACAACTAGAGATGTCATAACAAAGTGAGGGGCACTCATAGGTGACGGCCCTTGCTCAGTTTTTGTGAGAAGAACTGAGGCAGGCAACAGAACCCACCTTGAATGGGCTCTTTATACACCTCCTTTACATTAAAAAGATGCCCAATGTTATTAACAGTGATAAAATCCACAGCACAAAAAACCGCATATAACAGCTGTTTAAAGCAAACGAGATCCTTCTGGCATTTATTTATTCCGTGGTGTGCCTTTCTACAGGATGTCAGGGGTGTCAGGGGTCGGAACTGGGGGTCTTTGGGCTTGCATGTGGCTGCCCCATGCAGTGGACCACAAAACTGCATGTTGCAGCATCTGCCCTGGCAGTTTGGCAATCCTCAGATCTGGGACTGACCTCACACACCCAGACTGGTCATTGCATGCACCTGGACAGGGGAAAAAATATTACTGGGATCCCTATTCCCATTAAATCTTACTAAACTGATAAACTGATAAGGCATTTCTGAGCTCTGGCATTTGAGTCTCAATTCTGCCTCCTGAATTTTATTTTGGTTCTGACTTCTCTTTGTTCCCAGCTACCAGTTTTCTCCCATGTCTTCTGATTCCAGCATCCGATGCTCTTGGCCCAGTCCTAGCGCTGTCATGGTGACTGGGAGTACAACTCACATTCTCTGAAGCTATTGATATATTCTGCCTGGGATGATGAAAACTAGCATTCACTCCCACAAAGTCTTTTGGAATGAGGTCACGACACAGGATTCTTCTTAAACATTCTGAGGGGGTGGTTAGTGATGGGAAATTGTTATCCATCATACACAGGGCCTTTTTTCAGGGAGTACTCACAGGAACACAATTCTGGTACCTCATGGGTGGGTTCCAGCACCTCACTAAGCGAAGCTATTCAGTTCTTTATGCTTAAGCCAAGAAATTGTTTCTATAACTACATTTAGCACTAATAGTCACATTAATGGCTCGAGACTACTGAGGAAGCCCAGAAAACTGTGCTCAGGGAGTGGGCTATTAGCCAACCCCAATAAATTGGCTGTGTGTGGGGCCAAATAGCAGCTCTTCAACTTTATGGACTGCTAGGGCAAAACAGGGGTAGAACGTTGGCACCCTGTCTTCCATCTGCACTTCACAGCTACTGGGAACATCGTTGAACATGCCTACCTTCTTCCTGAACTTACCTAAAAAACAAGAAAAAACAAAAACTGAGTCAAGAAGTTGTAAGAACTTAGTAAAATCTGACACTGCAAGTTCACTTTATTTTAGATAGCTTATAAGTTTTCATGGCACTTTTGTAAGTAGTTGGCCACTAGTCAAGAACAGAGCAAAGCAAAACAAAGTACAACTGCTTTGAAGCACTTTGCTTCCGAGCAGGTGTGACTGCATGGCACTGAGCACTGTGGAGGCCTGATTAAGCCTGCTGCACATGTCTTTCCACAATTAATCATGCCTTTGTTTTTAATTGGATAAAGGTAAAGGGACCCCTGGCCATTAGGTCCAGTTGTGACCGCCTCTGGGGTTGAGGCACTCATCTCACTTTATTGGCCAAGGGAGCCAGTGTACAGCTTCCAGGTCATGTGGCCAGCATGACTAAGCCGCTTCTGGCGAACCAGATCAGCGCACAGAAATGCCGTTTACCTTCCCGCCAAGCGGTACCTAGTTATCTACTTGCACTTTGATGTGCTTTCGAACTGCTAGGTCAGCAGGAGCAGGGACTGAGCAATGGGAGCTCACCCCATCACGGGGATTTGAACGGCCGACCTTCTGTTTGGCAAGTCCTAGGCTCTGAGGTTTAACCCACAGCACCACCCGCATCCCTTTTAATTGGATAGCCATTGCTTATGACTTTATTGTTCTTTGAATGTTGCTACCCACCTTGCACACTATTTCAATCAGTGTAAATGTGAAATACACGTGAGTCTGGATAAGAACAGAGGTGATCTGCAGTGTGGTCCACAGTCCTCACTCACAGGGCCACAGAAGGCAATCTGAGGGGGGTAATGAGCTGGAAACTGGAGCCATGAGACAAATCAGGCGTCAGGACCAAAGAAGAACAACCAAGGAACAGAAACACACCAGAGCTCAGGAATATTGTGTTGCACTAGCAAGGAACCCCTCTCATTCCCTTTCCTGTCTAGGAGAGTTCAATGGCCACTGTGAGGGATGGAATCAGTTCATGGCCTGGGGATTCTTCACTGAGAAGGTCCCCATATGCAGTGCAGAAGCTCATCACATGGGGCAGCTGCCTGTGGATTTCGGCACCTCTTGACAATTGTTCAGCAGAAAGAAAGCATTTATTGTGCTAGAATATCTTGTCTTTCAGAAGAAATGTAGCTTTTGTATTGAAAATTGAACTTCAAGACAATTCAATGGAATACCTTTTGTGAAGCAGTCTTTAATCTTTCAGTATGTATGTTTCCCAGTCACAGGGGTTTCCCAAACATTTTCCTTATATAGAAGTCATGTTTTATTAACCACACCTAGGACCAATACTATTGCACCTAGCAGATCAATTTATAGGAGAACATTTGCAAAAGCTAGTTATTTAAGGGTCATTTTTTAAAACACGAATGCAACCCATCATTCCATTTTCTGCCTTGAAAATACTTCCCCCCCCCCTCTCCCAGGAAACACTGAAAAATGCTGACTATCAAAGAGTGATGAAATGTATACGTAGTTTGGCCTTGGGGAATGCTGTGCATGTTCCATCTCAGATAATAGCTTCAAATGAACCGAATTCTGTACTATACAAATGTTATTCAAATAATGGAGCCCGGGGAGCTGGCAAGTACCTTGAAGTCAATAAGAGTGATGCTCATGGCTGTCAGCTCTCTGCAAAGTGCAGGTAATGTGGCAAGAAAGATGGAAGCTCAGCTTTAAGATTTCAATCAGCTGGTAAGTTTATTCAAAAAAGAAATAGCCCCCCCCATTCCCCCCCTTATCGGAATGATATTTAAGAATCTTTCTTCTGCAATGACTCTTCAGTAGTTGTTCTTTAAAACAAAACAAAAGCCCTGTGCTGGATGACCTTTCCTTGTTTTCAGACAAACTGAGATTTATACTTGGCACTAAAATCAGGCAATTGTGATGAGAGTGAGAACACATGAAAACATTTATAGTGTACAGTCGTACCTTGGACCCCGAATGCCCTGGAACTCAGACGTTTTGGCTCCTGAATGCTGCAAACCCAGAAGGGATTGTTCCGTTTTGTGAACATTCTTTTGGAACACCGAATATCCAAGCTTCCTGCAGCCAATCAGAAGCCATGATTTGGTTTTCGACTGTTTTGGAAGTCAAACGGACTTCTGGAATGGATTCCGTTTGACTTCCAAGGTACGACCGTACATCACTCCAGAATATTATTATAATCATCATCATCATCATCATCATCATTATTATTATTGTTATTATTATTTCTTCTATACTGCCCTTCATCTAAGGATCACAGGGTGGTTTACAATATAAAAACTCAAAAAAACCACAACATATTTAAAATACACAAAAAATAAGAAACAAAAACAATACTCCTCCTCCCCCAGTTTAAAAGATCATAGATTGCTTAATTAGCCAAAGGCCTGGCACCTAAAGATATACAACAAAGCCACCAGGTGAGCCTTGCTGGGAAGAGCATTCCACAAATGGGGAGCCACCACATAAAGGCCCATGTTGCCATCCTCTGGACCTCTCGTGGAGGAGGCGCATGAAGAACGGTCTGGGACAGTTCATATGGGGAGAGGCTTGTCTGGAAAACTACACTGCAAAATTCAAAAGATGGCGGCACTGAGTTTGTACACTGTCTGGGAAAGTGTGAATTTGGTATACAGTGGTACCTCGGGTTACAGACGCTTCAGGTTACAGACGTTTCAGATTACAGACTCAGCTAACCCTCAGGTTAAGAACTTTGCTTCAGGATGAGAATAGAAATTGTGTGGCAGCGGCACAGTGGCAGTGGGAAGCCTCATTAGCTAAAGTGGTACCTCAGGTTAAGAACAGTTTCAGGTTAAGAACGGACCTCCAGTACGAATTAAGTTCCTAACCTGAGGTACCACTGTATGCACTTTTAAGTACATTTTGCAAAAAATTTATCACCCACTCCAAGATGTAAAGGAACAGTGTGATGTAGAAGTATTATCCCATTGCTCTTTCAATTATTCACCATCTTTTAGTGGCTGCCCCAAGTCAATTATTTGACATCAATCAGAATAAAGTCCTGCCCACTCCTTTTCTTGTAACAAGCCATTTAATCATCTACAGTGCAGAATGAGGTTTAAGAGATAACTGAATGACATTTATAATATTCTCAAATATTTTGACTAATGAAATTAGCAGTGCGCACAGGAGTTCTGTGGGTATTAAGGTAAAGATTAAATCATCGCAGGGACATTCCTGTGAATGCTGTAGTGTGCTGGGGTCTCCTTGGCAAATATGAGAGGTGGCGAGTGAGTCATTTCTGGAACTAAACAAAATAAATATAATTAAACAGCATTGCTTCATCTTCATTCAATGGAGCTTGGTTAGACAGCCTGATTTTAGGCATTCCATTCATGGAAGCCTCAAAAGTGACATGAGAGAAGATCCTCAAGTGATGTAAATGAATGACGCTCTACTGATCAGTAGATATCCTTAAGCAAGCATCTGGCTTCAGTGTTCAGTCAAAGATCCTATTAGGAAGCCTTGACAATGCTTCTGTACCAGCCTTTCTTCACTTGTGCTCCTCTGTTTGGTTGTACTTCAACCCCCATCAACATCAGCAAACGTGATCCATGTTCAGGGATGGTGTAGTCTAGCAACATTTGGAAGCCACCAGGTTTGAAAAGGCTCTCCCGCAACGTTTAACTGATGCTTATTTTTAAGTTTTTATGGTCTTTATTTTGGCTTTCTGTTTTATTGTTGATGAACAGAGCAATGAAGCTACTTCAGCATCTGAAATTCTGCCACCTTGATGCAAGGTGGGGAGCCATTTTGTCCCCCCCCCTTTTTTTTTTTTTTGCTGCACCAACTCCAGGCTGTCACAGCAAAGTGGTGTGGATCGTACCTATTAGCAGTAGCTAGCCCAGCTTGGGATTAGTGGCTGACCCAGCTCCACCCTCTACCCTCTCCCCCAAAATGCATCTTTCAGGGTTTCAGGTATTAGCTTCTACCCATGTTTTCAATGGGTGCAATAGGGACTTGGTAGAGGGACACCTCTACTGCATACAAACACCAAACACCAAAGCAGATCAGAGATCTGAATTGTTCTGTAAGAATTCCTGTTAAATCCATCAAAATTTCATGGCATCACTGAGAATGTTCTAAACCACCACCAAGGGGCAGAATTCCTTTCCACTGGCTAACAGTTTGACAAATGTTCTGTTTGAAAGTGACTAGAGAGTATGAAGAGATTGCTATTTTTGGTGGGAGGGAGCACAAAACAATCTGTCACTGTATAATTGTCTTATTTGTCTCACTCACTGGATCATCACCTTGTTGTGGTGAGTGGGCTTGCACGTTCCTATGACCCTTGTGAGCGAAGCCGTCGGAGGTCTCATACTCCCAGCAGGATCACCAAAGAGGAGGAGCTAGACAAAGAATGATCCAAGAAGTCCTCAACAGCAGAACAGGCGGATGATAAGAAGCAGTATGCTACAATGGAATCTACTGGTCATCGTGATACTCATGCCATCAGCATAGAGCCTCACTGTGAAGACTGTGCATTGGTCATCGTGCACTTATCTATGCACATAAAACAAATTCACACACAAGCATCTTCCAAAAACCCATCCCAAACCCCAAAAAGTCCAGTGACAATTGGCAAATGGTAACCGAGGAAGGTCCATGAAATCTGGAAGCCCCTAGTCATGAATTGGCACACGGGCAGTGGATACAGATTCAGTTGTTCTAACTCAAGAAATGAGGCAGTTGAGTAGCTTGGCAGCTGTATCCATGACTGAACATTCTTATTTAGGATCCACTCTGCTCACCCCGAAAAGGGGGAGGGGCTAGAAAAGGTGACATAGTCTGCCTCCCTTTTTCCCTGACTGCATTACCGCACCCAGTGGGGTCACCACCCAGCAGTAGTAAAAGACAATTGAACTTTGGAACATGGGATATACGGACTTTGCTGGATAACGCAGATAATGAGCGTCCTGAACACAGGACTGCCATCATTGCAAGAGAGCTGCGACGTTTTAACATTAATACTGCAGCACTTTGAGAAACTTGAAGAGCAGGAGAGGGACAACTGAAGGAAGAAAAATGAGGTTACACATTCTTCTGGAAAGGTCTACCTGAACGTTAAATACATGGAGTAGGCTTTGCTATCAAAAACGATCTTGTGAAGCTCTTGTCAGTAAGTTGCATTAATGAGCAGCTTTCAACCCTTTGAATAAAACTCTCCAAAAACCAACAGGCTACTATTCTAAGTGCTTATGCACCAACAATGGATGAAGACATTAAAGAAAAAAATTACTCTCAGCTGGATGTCATCCTATCAGAGCTGCCTAAGGAGGATAAAATTATCCTCCTGGGTGATTTTAATGCAAGAGTTGGGTGAAATTTCGATCTGTGGCATGCGACTATTGGGAAAGAAGGGATTGGCAACAGCAACCAGAATGGAATCTTACTTTTGACTGTATGAGCAGCACAGAACCTTGTTATTACCAACACACACTTTTGACAATAAATAAATAAATTTAAAACATCATGAAGGCACCTCAGTCAAACCACCGGCACCTCTTAGACTGTGTAATTGTCCAAGCTGAAGATTGCAACAATGTGCTCCTTACCAGAGTTATGACATACTGTGTACCCAGGCACATGGCTAGCCCCCCACAGGAGCAGGGCAAGCATCCCAAGGGGGCGGCACAGCGATGTCACCAATGTTGACATTTTCCATTCCACCTTAAGGAACAGGCATGAGATTGTTGTGTGTCACATGTCTGTTTACACTCCAGCACAGTATGCTGGGAACTTCCATATGTGTATAGCTTTTGCTTTTTGCTGTTCTCTCCAAGATGACATGAGAGAGAGACGACATGTTTCTTTGTTCTGATTTATGTTTAATAAATCTGTAGCTATAGCATGACTTCATATGCCTCATGCCTACTTCTGTGTGTGCAGTACACTCTGCTAACTGCGTACCCTGGCTTCTGAAGTCCGGGTCACTGATTTACATCGGAGCAAAGGCCGATGGAAGGAGACATCAGAACTGGGGCTTGCCAGCTGGCCTCTCCCCCTCAGGTATGACACCCAGGGCAGACCACACCCACCGCACCCCACTTCCTCCCCCAATGCTGATGACTGCTGGACAGATTGCTGATTACAGTGGTGCCTCGCAAGACGAAAAGAATCCGTTCCGTGAGTCTCTTCGTCTAGCGGTTTTTTCGTCTTGCGAAGCAAGCCCATAGGAAATTCGTTTTGCGAAGCACCTCCAAAACGGAAAACCCTTTCGTCTAGCGGGTTTTCCATCTTGCGAGGCATTCATTTTGTGGGGCACCACTGTAATATGTTCCATTATGGCTATCGAAATTATACCTCAACATAGGCTTCAAGGAAGGAAACCAAGGCGCAAAATGAACACTAAAGCCCTTCAAGGTCCTTTGGAATGGGATTGCTTCCAAATGACTTTTAAGGACAATCTGCTTTCAGAGTTCCGTGTTAACATCGAGGAACACTGGACCAAGCTAAAAAACATCCATTATTGCAGCCTGTAAACAAACTATTGGATACCAAACCAAGAAACACCAGGACTGGTTTGATGAGACTGACAGTGAGATTGAACATATTATTGACATGAAAAGGAAGGCCTTTCAGATCTGGCAGAGATAGAAACTGCATCAGTGAGATTGAACATATTATTGACATGAAAAGGAAGGCCTTTCAGATCTGGCAGAGATAGAAACTGCGTCACTAAGGGGAAAAAACCTGTGCTAAGGCTGAGGTTCAAAGAAGAACCAGAGAACTAAAGAACACCTGGTAGATAAAAAAAGCTCAAGAGATCTAGCACTTAGCCAACACTCATGATGCACAGAGTTTCTTTAAAGTCACAAAGACCATCTATGGGCCAATAAATCATAGCATATGCCCCCTACGCTCAACAGATGATACCACACTTCTAAAAGATAAAGGAGCTATTGCACTGTGCTGGAAAGAACATTAGCAGCATCTCCTTAACTGCAACTCCTCTCACAAATTCCACAAAAACAAATTAGAGATGAGCTTGCAGTATCTCCAAATCTGGGAGAGTTGTGTACAGTTATTAACCAAATGAAAAACAACAAAGCCAATGGACCTGATGGGATACCTGCCAAAGTCTTCAAAGTGGGTGGAATTGAACTTACACAACTTCATCAAAAAAATCTGGGAGAGAGAGGAGATCCTAGCAGACTTTAGGGATGCCAAAATTATCAGTTTCTTTAAAAATGATAATAGAACAGATTGCGGAAACTATTGAGTCATCTCTTTATTAGCTGTGGCTAATAAAAAGCAGTGGGTCATCTCCTGGTCCTTAATTGAAGTGTGGTAACCCAGGAAAGCTGCAGAGTATAGACCACTGACAAGATGGTTTTCAGAACCAATCAGCCACCTCAAAAGCTAGGTAACTGTGGTAAAAACAAAACGAAAACGAAAGCCCAAGTATAAGAATTTCACTGACATTTTCTCTTACTTTGGCCGAACCCTAGACCAGACTAGAGCTGCAGCAGAAGACATTTCTTCTCAGCACATAGCTATACTATGGAGATCACTCCCATGAGCTTTAGAAGGGGATTAGACAAATTCATTTGGGGAACCTTATCTATGGCAACTAGCCTTGATCTACCCTAGCTGGAAGCAATAAGGTTTCTGGACACCAGTTTGCTTGAAACCACAGGTGGGCAGAGTACTGTTGTGCTCATGTCCAGCATATAGACTTCCCACAGATATCTGGATGGCCATGGTGAGAACAGGATGCTTGAACTAGATGGGCCATTGGCCTGGTCTGAAAGGATCTTCTTATGTTATGCAATCCCAGTAAGAGGACAAACAGTGTTAAATATAGGTAGGTAGGTAGATGATAGATAGATTAAGCACACTCCTCCCCACATCTCTTTTCTTTGGTGCTTGCAAGCATTAAGATACCCTATTCCTTTACATAAGATTTCTGAGCATGTCCTAAATCGCATTCAATAGACTTATGTTAGTCACACCCATTGATTTTAAGTATACTCTGATTGTGAATTAGTTGGATTCAACCCTATGTATTTGTCATAAAAATATAATACCTTTAAAAAGCAGGTTTCTTCAGAAAATGAGTACACTGTATCCAACTCAGTGATCCAGACATAGCGATGCTTAGAGCAGACCAACTGAAAGCAATGGGATTCGAATTAGTCATGAGTAGATTTGCCTGTGTGTTACTTCCAAGTAATGTACTTAGAATCATTCAAAAGAAAAAGAAAAGTTTGCAGCCTTGAGCCACTAACTCTGAGATACATTTCCTGGAATTCACTACAACAAATCCCCATGTAAAGTACTGGATTGGGCCAATAGTTAACTAAGTTTCATGAGCACTGGGAAACTTTTCGTTTTTTCCTTTGAATGTACTAATAACAACTAACAGAGAATAACTTATTTTATGTAGCATAGTGAGACCAAACATTTATTTGCCAGCAGCAGCATTTTCCCATTGTGCCTTCCTGAAACAGTGATAAAACTGCTCTCAGTGACACACTATTCAATTAGTGTACTCTAGAGAACCAATGAGTATTTGAGAGACAGTTACTGACTTCCATGTTTTTCATTGAGACAAGGCCTTTGAAGAGCCTCCATGGACTTGATAGATGATTTAACTAACATTTTAGTCAACTGTCTGAAGAAGTAGAAAATGTCAGAAATGTTTTAAGCAATCTAAGAAGAGGCTATGCTAGAAAAAGTGAAACTTTTTAAGGCTAGGATTACAGTGATCTTAATATCTGCTGGCGACAACCACTGGATATCAAGGTCTTTTAATAATATGTGTGTTGTAATCACAGACAAAACAGAGGGGCAGGGGGGCGGGGGTGGACCTGCACCCAGGATAAATGCCAGTGTGAGACGGCTGTAGCATTTTCTCATGGGCAGGGTATCTGCACTGCAGCGCCCACTGGGCAGAACAAGTTGCACTGCTTTAAACCTACCTCTGCTATGTCATCCAGTGGCCTCTGATTTTCAGAAATCAGTGCAGCCATAGCCCTGATTCCATGTGCTCCGGCTACGTCTCTTTGCCAGGGATTGTGGTGTGAGATTTAGGACAAACAAAGAGGAAGTACTGCTTCAAGCTGTGCAATGAATCTATGGAATTCACAACTCAAAAATGAACAAATGGCCACCAGCTTATAACAAGAGGCAGCAGGTCTTTGAATATCAGCTACTGTGGAACAACAGCAAGAGAGAACTGTGATGCTCATGATTTGTTTATGAGCCTTGGCTCAAAGGAGCATCTCCACCACCACCATTCAGAGCTGACACTGAGGTCTTTCTGACAGTTCCCTCACTGTAAGAAGTGAAGTTTCAGGGAACCAGGCAGAGGGCGTTCTCAGCAGTGGCGCCCACTCTGTGGAATGCCTTCCCATCAGAGGTCAAGGAGATGAATAACTATATACAGATCAAAAAAGCCTAGGGAAGCAAAGAAGTCTTCATCTGCTGGTGGAAGGACAACAAGGAAGAAGCCAGTCTAGCTTCTCTAGAGAGGGAGAGTGGGAGCAGCCACTGAGACTTGGAACGCCCTCCATAGAAATGTTGGACTGGCTCCCTCATTGTTGACCTTCAATGCAGGAGTGGAGATGTAGTTAAAACACCCCTTGAGAGGAGAGGAGAGTAACTTCCTTCTTTGCTTTGCTAATACTACCCACTCTCGAGACCGAAAATATAAGCCATGTTGGGATTCCTTGGAGGATTAAGCTACTAAGCGTGCCTCAGATTTTAATGATTTCTAAACTTTGTTTTCAAAGTAGCTTTCATGATGCTTGCTTGGATTTTCAAGAAAGAAAGAAAAAAACAAACACCCACTCCACTTTTCTTAGTATTTTCAGCCATGCCAACTACTCCCTTCACTCTAAATTAATTACCTTAGTTAGGTTCTGGTTATAAAATAGATTGGACAAAAAAAAAAAAAGTTAAGAAAGAAAATGACATGAAGGAAGTGTAGTTTAGCTGTATTGATTAGACTGAAAATCCAATTCGCTGGTAACAGAGGGTGTTTTTTCCCTTAGCATTTCCCAAAAGCCAAAGAATACAGAGACATTTGAAAGAGGCTACATCATTAGAGGAGAAAAGTAGATAGAAATGAATTAATTGAATAGGAAGCTGCTTTGAACTACCGAGTGCAATTATCTTTGATAGGTTACTCATTTGACAGAGTTTACTTTTTATTTTATTTCCCCTTTAGAGTTTCAGCATTGCAGTTACAAGCAAACTTTGTGAGCTTATTGGCACCAGAAAAATATTAGATAGCTGTGAGCCTTGAAGAATAAATGTATCCCTGTGCTAAAAAGATCCATAGGGGATGTTCAGGCCTCAACACTCGTTAGATTTAGGGAAAGGGCTGTAGCTCATTAGTAGGGCATCTGCTTTGCATGCAAAAGGTCCTGGGTTCAAACCCTAGCATCTCCCAGTGGTGCTGGAAGAGAACCCTGTCTGAAATCCTGGAGAGGCATTGCCAGTAAGTCTTTCAGTTTCCTAGCTTCCAAAGACTGCGTGTCTGTCCAGTCAGCTAAACTCTCATATGTTCTACACTTTTATTTAAATTAATCTTCAACTTTATTAACTTGAAGAAAACTTGAACAGCAAACAACTTGTACATCCAGAAGAGGATTAGTTCAGTGGTTCTCAAAGAGTGTGGTGTGCCAGGAGAGGATGGAAAGTGTGTTGTGAAGATTCAAGGACAATCAAAGAAACGTTTAAACATATTAGTGTAGTATAGTATAGTAGTATAGTATAGTATAGTATAGTATAGTATAGTATAGTATAGTATTAAAGAAATTGCAGAATTAACTCAATGACTTTCTATACATACTTAAGGTACATATATGTAAGAGGCTTGTTTATATGTTGGAAATGGTTCATCTTCTTATGTAGCTGAATTGTTTTATACTTTCTGTTGCACTTTCTGTTTTATACACATGAACAACTAAAGGGGGGTCTCTGTAAGACCATTGAGTTCAGTACCACTGGACCACTGAACTCCAAGGAACTGCACATAGTTAAACTGTGGATCTTGCATCTTGCCCCCACAGGAGGCAGTGATGGCCACCAAGTTGGATGGCTTTAAAATATGATTAGACAGATTCATGGAGGACAAAGCTATCAGTGGCTGCAAACCTTGGTGACTGTGTTTCACCTCTCTGAATACCAGTTTCCAGGAACTGCAGGTGGGCAGAATGGAGTTGTGCTCATGTGCAGCTTGTGGGCATCCCCTGGGTGTCTGGTTGCCTACTGTAAGAACAGAATACTGGACTAGAAGGGCCACTGGCCTGATCCAGTAGACTCATCTTATCTTCTTGTGAGGACATGTCCCCCTACCCCTTTCTGAGATGCATTTCAGAAATCTGGCCATGCAACTCAGTATTTATAGAAAAGAATGAGAATGGAAATTTCAAAGTAACCCGCATTGGGGACAGAAGAGGAGAAGGCAGAAAAACAGAATTCTGTGGATCGGTTGCTGCATATAAATGCTGATTGGCTGATGGTCACTAGAGTTCCAGGAACCACAGTATGATTTTTTTATGATAACCCCATTTGTTGATCCAAGGAATTCCTGGATCTGAATGCCCTGTACTAAGCACAAAGTAGTCTGCCACAAGACTTACAGCAAGTCAGCACAGCAAGGAGAATTATAGAAGAAAGACATTAGTTTTCATGTTGCTATATGTGAGGAAGAAATTCTAAAAGAAAACTATAAGTGCCAGAAGAACATATGGGTTCCCCTTTGAAATCAATGGGAACGATCAAAATAATTCCCATTTCAGTTAGTGGCAAATGTGATGTTCTTGCTACCATTCATCATGAAATGAAGGGCGTTCTAATGAATCAACAATGACATAAATGTATAATCAATCATAACATATTCAAATCAACCATATGTACAATTTTATATACGTTAGAACTCCTCCATCCACAAGGTTTATTTAACTTTTAACATTTTTATTTCCCCAAATTGTTCAGACCTATCTACCCAAATAATTCAATATCTTCTCAAGCTGCCTGGGGGGCTTCACTGTTTGTGTTTTGGTTGTTATGAAAAAATAAAAATTTTAAACATTAATAATAATAATAAAACCTCTTAAAAATGACATAAATGTAAGTTTCAAAGACTAACAGATAGAAGGAGAAGATTGTTTTCATGTACACCGGCACAACACGGTCATTTTGGATCCCTTTGAGATGTGCTGGCAAAATAGCCACTTGTCTGATTGTCTGGAGTGCTCATGATAATGATTTTGCTCCTATTGCTTCATGGCTGTTCTTTGCCAAGTATTTTTCAGACCATTAAGAAACTAAGCACAGGCACAGCGCTGTAAATTGTGAAACACCCACTGCTCCGAGGAGGAAGTGTTTTCTTATTACAAAGCAATAGAAGATAAATCTAGAAATGTGCATTCGTTCCAAAATCTAATTTTAAACTGTTTGAATTATTCAAGCATGGAAGTGTTAGTTTTTGCTCATACACTTCACCTTTGGAGCCCCACAGGCTACATAATACATGCACTTCTGCCCACACTTTTTTTTTATAATATCCTTTTTTTTTATAATATCCATATTTTCATGCATTTTTGTTGTTGTTGTTGGACAACTGTAAAATGCAGAGAAGTTTAAAGGATGCATATTTTACAATCAGGTTTTCCTAAGAGTGCATTTTTGGTGCAATATTTTATCTCATATAAACATTATTTTTTGCATTCACTTTCCCCTAATATATGCTTTTTTTCTTCATCTTTTGGTTGGAGAACTGTACCAGAAAATTCAGCAAAGTGCCATGTTTGAAGGATCCCTGTATTTTGGTTCACATACTGGCTTGGGAAGTGTGGATTTCCCTGCATCACTTCCTCTTAAAATGGTTGGAGCTACACTGAGGCCTTATGAGTCTCTTCCTCCAGTTTGTCTTTCCCATACTCCACCTCCTTGACCTATGGTTCTGAAAGGAGCAACTTTCTGCTTGGCATGCTTCCTGCACTGTGATAGTGTTGAGATCATCTGTTCCTTGAAGCAAGTCTAGCATGAAAGACAGCTTCTGTGATGGTCCTAGCTCAGGCTCCACAGACTTCAGGCTCTGGACCACCAGCCTCAGATCCTGTGGGCTTGAAACCTAAACCGCCAGCACCAGGAGTGTGATAATACATCAACCCCTCCTCCAACTCTGAGCTGGAGACCAGGGTCATGTCAACAGCTGTTTCACAGATGCAAGTTTGAAACTCTTCTGCATAATGACTACTTCCTGTGAAGTAGATTTATGGTTCTATGACACAAGCAGTAAATTGCCCCTACTTTTCTTTTTCAGTGTTTAATGAGCTTAAAGTACAAGGGGAAATGGATCTCTGAAAAAGTAGCAGAGCATCTTCCAGGCACAGTTCTCCTTGATGACTTGCCAGGTCGAAAGTCATGAGCCAGCCCTTTCTAATTACTTCATCTAAGTTTTACATCTGAAGAATTTCCATGCCAATGAACTTCTTGTTTACTTCCTTCCTATATGTGCAGTACTTTGCAGCGGATCAATATGTAACTTTTTTTTTTAATGGTATCTTTTTTTTTTTCTTTCTTCTTTCTTGAGAGGAAGCCTCAGGTGGCAGGGAAAATGGATTCCAGCCTATAATTCATAGTGAAACACAGCAAATCAATTCCTCGCTGCATCTGTTGTTATTGGTCTTGCTTAGCATGCCTTGCAAAATCTGCATTAATGGTTGATAAGTGTGTGGACTGGGAACCAGTGAGGTGCCTCTGTCCTGCAGACAAGAGAGCTTTCAACTCTTTGCGCCAAGGTTATCTTGTTTTGGATGCAGCCAGTGGTATTTCTCAGCTCATCAAACAAAATGAACATCTGCTCTTTCATGTGTAAAGAAGACTGTGGGGACTAAAGAATATTTTTTGCTGACGAGCCCTTTCCATAACACATCTTGAAAGCAATGATTAAATAACACTGTGAGATGCCATACTGGCACTTAGAGTACATAGAAAACATGAATATACAACCATTATAAGGGGAGAAATGGAAATATTGTTGATTTCCACAAATGTTGTCACTTCTGTGGCCTGGAATACATTTACATTGAGAAATCAATATCCTCACCTCTTGTTTCCCTTGTATATTCTGTGTTCTTCCTTATCTTCCTGTGTATCTGATTGAAAACAGCAGACTGGATTTCCAATAGTTCTATAGTTGAATAAGACACAATGCCTTCCCCCCATCTTGATAGTTTTGTACCATCAAAATGGACAATGCATCCATTTTTCAAAACAATATTCTTTCAAGCATTTATGTGATCTGTAATGGAACTGGAAGCATCTAAACCACCACCACCCCTCCAAAATTTCCTGTTATCCACAGTCCAGTATATTATTTAAAAAGCTGGTATCTCACTGTGCAAGATATAAATGAATTCCATGGATGGAGATGGTTTAGGATTGTTTTAGTGGGACTAATTCAGCATAAATCCTCGTGCTGTGTCACAGAGAGAATCCTGTTTTTTAGTATAATTTTATTAAAGATTTGCTTGGTTTACAAAAGTATATGCATTGTTTCTTTTTCAGAAAGATCTTTTTCTTTTTCTACAAATCAGTTACATTTGTTGTGAGACATTAGTGCTGAGTACAAGAACATCAGAAGCTGCCTTACATTGAGCCAGACCATTGCTCCATCTAGCTCAGTGTTGTCTGCAACCGAGGTCAACCGACCAGTGGTCACATTTCAGATTTTGAGAAGGTGCTGTGGGTGCCCATCATAACATAACTTGGCTGCCACAGGGGAATGGAACAACACACACACACACCTGTGAGCAGCTGCCAGGCAGCCTCACCATCCTTACAGAAAGCCCAACCGATGACGTCAAGGATTTTTATAGAAAAGTCAACACCCAGGAAGGCTGCACAGTGCAGGTCACTAGAGAAATGATTTGCAGAATGAAAGAAAGGACAATCACAAACTTTCCTTCACCACTTTGAAAGTAACGAACGTACAACAAAAACCAGCACCCCACCCATAATAATTTCACCAACATATTATCTCCTCTTTGATAACTTTTAAATGCTTTGTATTCTCTCCTTAACTGATCTAGATTGATAAAACAAAGGCATGAGGATTTTGTTCACCACATCACTAATATAAACCCTGAGCTCTTGCATTTACTTGCATATTAACATGTTTGTTTAAGGTTTACATCTTGCCTTTCAATCATCTGGTCCTCAAAGTGATTTATAGCAAATGAAAACAATATTATTATTTTTTTTAAAAAAATATTTCTAAAACACCAACTTAGATATATATATTTAAAAAACACAGGATAGTGTACCAGAAAAGCATTAAAACTTTTTAATGTAGTGAACCATCCTGTGAGCTACAGATGAAGGGTGGTATATAAATTTAAATAACAACAACAACAATAAGCCAAAACCATAAAATTCTAAAATAATAAAATACAGAACAAATGACCAACACTCCATCACTTGGTGAAACAAAAATGACAAAATATCAGGATTGTAGGTACCCAATTGATTTCCATCAGGCACAGTATCCCAAAAGTCTGATACTACTCCACCAAAAGTCTTAATTTGCATAAAACCTAAAAGATTATGAGGAAGTCACAATTGTCTAGCTGCTGTATAAGGGACAAGGTTTGTTGCAGGCATTATAGCAGGTTTGGGGGGAGATGCCACAATGGTGCCTGTGGGAACCATGCTGGTGCCCCTTTTGTAAATTCTTCTTGTGCTTCATCTGAGTTCCAGAAATAGGGTTGGGGTAAAAGTTGCCTGGATGATACACTTTCTACTTCCTTCCTTCTAGGGCTGAAGTGGTTTTCTGATGTCCAGAGAGTCAAAGGCTGCATTCAAGCGAGGTAATATTGCCAACAAAGGTCTGTATAGTTAAAGCCATGGTTTTCCCAGTAGTGATGTATGGAAGTGAGAGCTGGACCATAAAGAAGGCTGATCGCCGAATTATGAATTATGGTGCTGGAGGAGACTCTTGAGAGTCCCATGGACTGCAAGAAGATCAAACGCATCCATTCTTAAGGAAATTAGCCCTGAGTGCTCACTGGAAGGACAGATTGTGAAGCTGAGGCTCCAATACTTTGGCCACCTTGTGAGAAGAGAAGACTCCCTGGAAAAGACCCTGATGTTGGGAAAGATTGAGGGCACAAGGAGAAGGGGACGACAAAGGACGAGATGGTTAGACAGTGTTCTCGAAGCTACAAACATGAGTCTGACCAAACTGCGGAAGACAGTGGAAGACAGAAATGCCTGGCATGCTCTGGTCCATGGCGTCACGAAGAGTCGGACATAACTAAACGACTAAACAACAACAATATTTGTGGACTGCATGCAATAGATGGGGAGGGCTGAAACTGGATGGGGGGAGCTAAAAGTGAATTGGACATTATTTCCCCCCACCAACACTTTACCCTCTTTATTTCTGCCATCCCCTGTTTTTCTTCCCTATTTCCCCAATCATTTTCCCTCCCCCCCCCCATGAAATTAGGCTGAGGGCCATACTTAACCCTTGGTTTGTTGCTCACCACTGCCATAGTATATGCATCCATAATATGCATATCTCTTGAAGGTTTGACACATGCTCCTCTTTCTGTAAAGAAGTTGCCTTTTGAGTTGAAGTCCAGCAATGTTATCATCACATCTGAAGACAACTCCAGCATAGCAAAGCAGCAAAGGTTGCTTTATAGATGGGTTCAGTGTGTGTTAGATGGCTTTGTTTTGAAATGAAATTTTGCATCCGTCGAAGCCAGCACTCTGTCTTCTCTGCAGGAGCAAGATTCATATTGTACCTGCTTGCTGTTTGTTTTACATCTATTTCCATGAATGCAGACATCAATGGGATTGCCAGGCTCATGAGCTTAGCAAAGAATGACTGTGAGTCAGAGACATCTGGTCTATAGCCGTATAAAAATGAGGCTTGTAATCATTTGTTTAATGAAGCTATGACTTATCTACTCCCTTCATATGTGGGGTATGCAATTTCTTTGCTCGTGAAGAACAAAGATGCAATTCAGAAGCAGTTTTCTTTTTATCATAAATATTCATGAGTATATTGCCTTAAAATGGGAGGATGCTAAAGATGCTTACCTCTTTCTGCAACCCATTCCTGATCATGAGATTAAGTTTGATCTCTAGAGTACTGGAAACTGAGTTGACAAATGATCTGATAGAACAGCTTAATTTTCAGGTATAAAGCAAAATTCGCTTGCTTGCTTTAATCTTAGTTTTGACTGCTTATTATTTAAGATATATGGCTCTGGGGTAGCATCCAGTATTAGGCTAAACTTCCATGGTTTAGTGAATGCTTATAAAGGTAAAGGGACCCCTGACCTTAGGTCCAGTTGTGGATGACTCTGGGGTAGCGGCGCTTATCTCGCTTTACTGGCCGAGGGAGCCGGCATACAGCTTCCGGATCATGTGGCCAGCATGACTGGCAAACTAGAGTAGCACACAGAAAAGCTGTTTACCTTCCCACCGGAGCGGTACCTATTTATCTACTTGCATTTTGATGTGCTCTCAAACTGCTAGGTTGGTAGGAGCTGGGACTGAACAATGGGAGCTCACCCCCTTGTGGGGATTCGAACCGCGACCTTCTGGTAGGCAAGCCCTAGGCTCAGTGGTTTAACCCACAGTGCCACCTGAATGCTTATATTTATGCACAAATTCTGACAATGGGCTGTATTCAACTAAATCATTGCAGTAGTAGAAGCTTTCATCTCTGTACAGTGGTATCTCGGGTTAAGTACTTAATTCGTTCCGGAGGTCCATACTTAACCTGAAACTGTTCTTAACCTGAAGCACCACCTTAGCTAATGTGGCCTCCCGCTACTGCTGTGCCTCCAAAGCATGATTTCTGTTCTCATCCTGAAGCAAAGTTCTTAACCTGAGGTAATATTTCTGGCTTAGCAGAGTCTGTTACCTGAAGCGTATGTAATCTGAAGCATATGTAACCTAAGGTAACACTGTAATTCTATAGTTTTCATATGAGGCTGTATCTGACTAAGGGAGAAATCCTCATTATGGGAAACTGGCATAAATTAAATTAAATTAAGTCATTATAAAGTACACCTGGTCCAAACTCCATTCAGGAGCGGGGCCTCGCCTGGCTGAGGCAGCCTACATCTGGTAGAGGGAAATCAAGCCTTTAACATAGAATTTGGTTTACACCACACTATTTGCCAGCCTCAATTATTCTGGATTACTGGGTCACGTGACTGAACAGAAGAGAGTTAGGGTCCACCTTTCAGAAATGTTTAGATTAGTCAAATCTGCAAAAAGAAATGATTCACACTACCATGCAGGTGGATTTCCAAATTGCTGCAGAAATGCGGAGAACTAAATTTAAGAGTCAAAAAATGACAAACTCCAAGAACTGAAAATGTCAGATTCAACCTTTGTCCTCACCCCTGAACACACAAATACACACAAATTTCTAGTAGGAACTCTTCACAGGGAAAATGAGCCCAAAGGAATTCATAGCAGTTCCCCCCCGCCCCCTCATTTTGGCATAGGCATTTCCTCCCATTACTTACAAAGGGTCGCTTGTGATTCAGATTAATGACCATTGATTTATAATTATCATTGCTGACAAGCAGAACATTATAGTCAGCAAGATAGAGATGTCAGAAAAACAGGGCAAGTGCCATTTTCAGATGCATTAGTGAGATCATTAAAGCCAAGATGCAGACATCTTTAATATCACTTCACACAAGCCTAGGCATCACTTTGCACAATAACCAGGCCTCAGTACAATTTTGGCTATTTAAATTCCAAGAAGGACATAAACCAGTTAGGTAAGGTGTAGCAGAAAGTGGCAAAAACGATAAAGCACTGATTTTTCAGGGTTAAAGGTGACCTTAACCATGCAAAGTTGAATATTTGATAGATAATTTAAAATATCTAATTCTTGTGTCGTTTGCATCCTGAATAAAAGCTACATGGACAAGAATATCTTGGTCACTGTGCAGTGAAGGCAGATAAGAAATATGTGCCTTTTATAGAAGAACAATATATATCCATGAAAAGCACTGCAGAGAAATGTAGAATGCTCTAACTGCATATACAGTTAGAAAATGTTGCAGGATAAAGAATGGCTTACATGATGATTGCTTTGAAAAGTCTATCCATAAGCTCAAAACTTGCATTGAGAGGCACCCAAAGAATCTAATGAAAAGTGGAGATGAATGTAAGGACATTGTTCATGATCTTGCAATTCTCACTTTGCTCCAGAGTGCTGAAGCATACACGTTCTTCTTTTTAAGTAGGAAAAAATGGAAAACATAATATCCTTGTTTGTTACAGATACCTGTCTGAATGAAAAACCCATAGGGCTGACTGAGCATTTTATTCCTGTGGCAGTTGCTTCTTATCACTTAAGCTATCATAATTTACATCAGAAGTTTTTGCATGAGTTTTATGAGTACAAGCTGTAGAATTAAAGGTAGTCAAGTGCTGTTAAATTAAAGATGCGTCCTTTTCAAAAAAAATAAATAAATTGAGGGAGCATAATATCCTTGTTTATTGCAGATACCTGACTAAATGAAAAATGCATAGGGCTGACTGAGCATTTTGATCATAGATATTTCTGTAGCCGTTCATTTATTATGACTTCAATGACCATAATTTACATCAGAAGACATTTCTGTTGGGGGTTTTATGAATACAAGCTGTAGAATTAAAGCTAGCCGTTGCTATTAAGTTAAAGATGGCTTTAAAAGAAAGTCAAGAAATATTTAGCCATCTCCAGAGACAAATAGCCGCGAAAGAACACTGTGCTTTAGGGCAACCCATTCCATTTCAATGCCCCATTATTTTCTCTTCGGGAGAAATAGAAAATGTGAAACTGGCCTGTAGCAATCTAGCAATCAGTCCCAAGTAAATGACTCTGTAATTGAGAAGGAATAATTTCCTGCAGAGGAACTGACAAATGACCATACTGTTGGCTGTCCAGTGCAAGAGGGTACTTAGCACTGGAATACTTTCTCATGGAGCACAAATTCAATAAAAGGTGAGGTCCAGAAGACACAGTTCATACATTTTGAGAACGTCTAGAACAGAAATGGTTGCATCTCAAGCCAGGGGTGCCAATATAACCCTGTTTGGCCCACAGAATTGTCCCCAGGCCACACTCCTCACTGGTTCTAAGTCGCACACTAACTGTTTTGTCCTGCCTAGCTGGAATGCATCCTTGAACTCTGGCAATGCCTCTTGATTGTCTGGATGGAGGATAAAGAGGAGCATGGGAGTGTCTGCAGAAACCTGAATGCAGTACAAAGCTCATATTTACAGTCATTGTCCAACCCATTTTTCCCTCTGCCCGCTCCATCCACGTTATCTTAGAAAGGCTGTCCAGAACAGAAGGCTAAAAAAAAATCCATTCCTGATCTAGGAGGTGGCGAACAGAAAGGAAAAAATGAATTCCAATGAGAGAGTGAATAAAATCCTGACATATCAACTGTCAATGAGATTTTTGGTTGCTGTAGAAACCTCCCCTCCCCAATAATGGTTGACATGCCGCCAGCGTACCTTTGCAATCTATTGCACCAATGTGAACAAAAGTTGTGTACATCACTAGGTGTCATGGACTGGGAGGACTTTGGAGAGAAGGAAAAGGAAGATCCCAGTGAGGGGTGCAGCTGGGACTGTGGGTGGGGAAAGGAGAGGTTAGTGTAGGTAGTACTCATGGGGTGACAGAGGATCACAAGGAGACAGGAGACAGTGCACAGGAAGACGAGCAGTGGGACCCCTCACCAGAGCTAGAGAGGCCCCTGTCCCCTCAAACAAAGCAGGTCCTGAGACATAGGGTATAGTGAGTGCGGCACTCCAGGAAGCAGAGGCAGCCCAGGGCCTGCAGCCCAGTTCACTAGCTAGCCAGGTGGGGAAGGAGGCATGTGATTCCTCAGCTGGGGCAAGCTGAGAGCAGGTGAGGGTCACATCCCTCATCAAGCCCAGATGTTGCAGTCAGCAGGCAGAGTATAAGAAGGTGGCAAAGCTGAGGTGCTATGTCTGCTCAACTGCCCATGTTGAGGGAACTAGCCTTGGATATGCCTCAACCTCCACAGGTTTCTACTGTGGGTGTGACTCAGGACTGCAATTGTGACTTCGAACCTGGATTGGCCCTGAACCTTGTTTCCTGACTTTCAGACTTCATATTTGGATCTCAGACTGTGGACTTTATGGACGCTGATCAGCCCTTGGATTTGGTCTTGGCACCAAAAACTGTCTGTTTGCCAGGTAGAGCAGGGGATCAGGACACTCGGAGTGGCATGGGAGCTATGGTGGGAAGGGAATATCTCTTGATACATAGACTCTTGATACATAGACTTGATACATAGACTTTGCCAACAGACAAAATAGTTTTTATAGGAGCAGAAAAGATTGGCCAACCATCTTGGGAGGATTTGGAGCCAGGCTGTGGTTGGTAAAGTTGCTTGTGTATGATGTTTCCATCAGTATCCCTCTGGGGTCCTTCTCTTGTCATTTGATGCTAACCAGAGGTATAATGTTGCAAGTGGGTCATTAAGACCCTATAAGACCTTATAAAATGGGCAAAATTCTCAAAACCTTATTTGTATGACCACTCTCTAAGGCAGATGTCTGGCACAGCTGGCTTTATGATGTTGATGTCCCTCACAGATCTTCATGCCAAAGGAAGATTCATAGCATCAGAAGCTGTAAAGAAAAATAATCAACCACACCACCACTACCACCACAAATCTGAGCATCAGAAATAGATTTCATGCTTTCAAAACAGGCCAATACAATGCAAAAGTTTGAGTTATGTATCGAAGCAGAGATCAGAGTAGAAGGTTCTGAGATTGGTTTGCAAATCATTTTCATTTAGCCAGCAATGTATGAGAAACAATGACAGTTATCTTGAGCTGAAATCCTAGTTGCATTTCGGGTCGGGTCAAAATGATTGTAGTCATTTCCTTGACTTACGGGCAAAATGTTGCATACTGGAAAACAGTGAGGCTTTATTTTTGGCAGGTGGAAAGCAATTTCTATTTATATCAAGATGGAGAAAAACGTTTTTGAGAAAGGAAGACCCAGCCAGATAAAACAGAGCCATTGTTTGCTGTTTACTTTAGTGCTTTTGTCTACTCAATAGGGTACCCCCTCTGGGGCAGTTTAAAAAAGCTCACTATACTATACCGTATTTTGATATTCATTGGGTGCTCCTGTCAGGTGGAATGAAGCAGGTGGCTACAGCGTACATGGATTTTTGGTATGGGCACCATGGAATTGCCTCTCCAGTGAGGCTGGTTTGGCTGCTTCTCTATGGTCTTTTTGAGAACAGATGCAAACCTTTTTATTCACCCAGGCTGGCAATGTGTGCTTTAAATCCAGACAGTAAATGGATTATGTTGCCTCTGTTACAAGAAAAGTAGTGTGTGTGTGTGTGTGTGTGTGTGTGTGTGTGTGTGTGTGTGTTCATTGCAGTCCTTTATTGCATTTTGTTTATCTTGCCTGTTCTATTTTATATATAAACTTATTAACACTGTCTTCCTTTTAAACAGTGGTATAGCATGCAGGGGACCACATGCAGGCAGAAAATTGTTAGGGGCACAAAATTTCGACACTTGTTGCTGCCTCAATACAGCTGCACCTTCTGTTGCTGGGCTCCATTGAAAACGGCTGCTCAATGCAAACCGGGAAGTGACCTCTCCAGACAATGGAACAACTCTTCTTTTCTTAGCTCTGCAGCTGTGATCTCCTGGGTGACACAGACGCCATTAGGCAGTTGAATGTGCATGCGTACTCCATCCATTTCCCTCCCTCCCTCCCACCCTCTGCACTGTTTGGGTTCTGGCAACCCACGTTACGCCACTGCTTGTAAGCCACTCAGCGAATAATATTGATGGGCAGCTTTATAAATCCAATAAATAAATAAGACAATGTCCCATTTTTTTTTTAAAAAAAGGACTATTAAAACTGAATATGATGTTTTCAAATGGAGTAGGGTTGCTCCAAAGCAATGACAAAGAGGTGAGAAAATTGGCAGGACCATTGTCATACCAGAGGCTGCTTTGGGTTGGCATTCCTCTCAGTTTCAGGTTTGGGCCAGGGAGAATGTGTGGTTTGTGCATGCACTGCTGTTCAAGAAACACTACTCAAAATCCCCTGCGGGCATACAATGCT
Organism: Podarcis tiliguerta; assembly: GCF_965153285.1. Lineage (NCBI taxonomy): Eukaryota > Metazoa > Chordata > Lepidosauria > Squamata > Lacertidae > Podarcis > Podarcis tiliguerta. Next base: position 25,986,182 of record NC_139538.1, read on the forward strand.
AATTGAGTAGCTCTGTAGTTCCTGGCATTTTGTTTTTAACTTTAACTAACTTCTGCAGAGAGAGCTGCAGGAGGGACCTCTGGAACACGGGATGAATTGGAAAATAAAACACTGCAATAACATTTGATTAAGGGGGGATTGAATTACCTGTACTGTTGTTTCGTGTGCTGAATCTGCTATCATTTAATGGAATGTATATGCAAGGTTACCAGAAACCACAGAAATGTTAGCCTTCTGTTTACATTAACTTTTGTTTTAATTAGTAGAGATTGCAATAATGTAAGATTGCTCATGAACTCCAGGGTTTTTTTTTCATAAAAAAGCCCTTAAGTTTATTTATGTATCCTGCCACTGCTGCTTTGAGGTGTGTTGATTGACAATGTTCAGCTCCAGCTTTAAAACCAACCATCTGCTCCGTTTCTCTCTCTCCTTTTACCAGTCTGCCGGGATGTTTTCCCCTTCCAAACTCAGCCTGCCTGGCACACTTTCTAAAGGTGAAAAGAAAAGGTGTTTGAATATGCTGAAGAGTCCTGCTTTTTATATTTTCTCTTTTGGGGAATGGCAAATGCTTGCTTCTCTGCATCCGTCCTGGAAATAAGCAAATCACAATGGTTTTGCTCTTTGGCTCCTTTCAGTGCTATAGGATCTGAGCACCAACCCTTGAGATGCCATTATTCCACTAATAAAATAGATGTTTATTTACAGTATTGAGCCGTATGCATTTTGCAAAATGTCTCTCTAAAATTCCAGATGGTGAGCTGCAGATGGGAGAAGTAAATAAGGCACCGGTTTATGACAAACCAAATCCAATGGCTAGCAGTTCAGAACTGGAAAGACTTTGATGAAATATTTGTTTTTCGGCAAGCACTGTGTTTGTTCTCACTGGCAGATGTGGAAGTAACTTGAGACAAATGGTATTTCCATTCCAGACATATAGAAAGCCCTGTTTTTCAGCATCTTGATCTGAAAACAGAAAACTGACACAAAGGTTGGACATCATTGAAATACACCCTATATAGAGCTGCCCCTGTAGCTGGCCCAGAAGCTGTAACCACTGCATAGTGCAGTAGTTCGATTGCTTACTGGGGCAGAATATTATCATCGCTGAAATAACTGCTGGGGCTAACAATTAGCTACTGGCTGAAATTAGCTACTGGTGAACAAAGCCCTACGCACCTTGAGATCAGGATACCTAAATCATTGTCTCACACCTTATATAACCAAATGTTTACTAAGCTAGAGATGACCGCCTACAGATACCATCTCTTCTGAAAGTCTGTTCCATATGATGTAGGAATTAGTACTTGACGGGAGGGAGGAGAGATGAGTTTTCCACTTTAATTTCAGCAACTTTCAATCTTGAGCAAAATGAGTGTCTAAAGGTAGACACAATATTCAAAAAGGACATGTGCTTTTATGCACACAATCACGGGGCAGGTGCTGAACAAGTTGTTTTGTGGGGATGACACACTAAGGCAAACTAAGGCTTAGCTCAATGTGGTGCAGCAAAACAACCAGGCAGGAGCAAAGAGGCTGTGGTCCCCTTTCCTGGAGCCTGCAGACGTTCACCTTGGCTTAGCATGAGGCACAAAACAAGTCCTAGTTATAAATTCTGCATGTTTCCTTTCCAGAGCTGAACACAGAATTTTCAAATTACAAACCCAGATAAGACAGTGTAAGAACAGAAGAAGAGATCTGCTGTATCACACCAGGGGTTATCTAGTCCAGCATCCTGGTCTCACAATGTCCAACCAGATGCCTACAGGTGGAGTACAGCGTCAGGTTTAAGGTACTGGTTTTGACCTTTAAAGCCCTATGTGGCCTAGGACCCACATACCTACAGGACCGCCTCTCCTGGTATGCCCCACGGAGGACCTTAAGGTCCACAAATAACAACACTTTGGAGGTCCTGAGCCTCAATGAGGTTAGATTGGCTTCAACTAGGGCCAGGGCCTTTTCAGCACTGGACCCGACGTGGTGGAACGCTCTGTCACAAGAAACTAGGGCCCTGTGGGACTTGACATCTTTCCGCAGGGCCTGCAAGTCAGAGCTGTTCTGCCTGGCCTTTGGTTTGGACTCTGTCTGATCCTTATGTTTCCCTCCCCTTATGGTCTTGATTTATCGGCTACTTTGAAATGAGGCTGCATTTTAAATTGCACTTTAACCTGTATTTTAAATTGCCCCCCCCCTCTCTTTTCGCCCTATTATATTTTTTTACTGTGATTTTATTGGTGTTAGCCATCCTGAACCTGGCTCTGGCTGGGTAGGGCGGGGTATAAATAAAAAATATTATTATTATTAAGTAGAACATGAACTCAGCAGCACTTACCACTTGAGGAGCTGAGCAAGTAGCAATCAGACACCACAAGAAAGGTTGCAGCTATTGTGTTTCCTACTGTTTTTAATTGGGTCCTTGTGGTCACTCACCTAGCCTGTGTGCTGCAGCATGTAGTTCTGCTTCCCAGGAAGGACATGGATGGTGGCACCCTGATGTTAACTTCTCCAACTGCATGTGCATGAAGGACAAAAGGTGCTATCTTCAGCATGCAACATGTCAACTGAATATGCTGTGTGGAGCAGTGCTATTGCCTCTTGAGACTTGACTCTGATTCTACGACTGAAATGGCGTCTCCCTGTCACCTAGTTAAATCACTCTTGCTTAGCGGGATATAGATGGGCTTCAGCTGCTGAAATGCAACAGCTGAGTAATCTTGCCAAAAGCCTTATTTCCTTTTCTCATACCCTTTTGGAAATTGTTAACATTCTTATACTACGGAAAAACCATTTATATCTGAGATTTGCAAAGATGCCCCAGGGCTTGTCAGCCCAATAGCCATTCATTTAATGAAAGCCTCTGAACAGATCCTACATCTCATTTTATTGGAAGCCAGATGCACAGAGCCCATAAGCAGCTTTAAAAAAAATCAAATTTCTGTCATTATTATTATTATTTTATTTTGCTTGTGGCGTATTGATGCGGAAGGCTCTCTTTTCCAAGTCATGATATGAAAAATATTTTCCCCTCCCAATGCGGTGGAGGCTGGTTTATTAGGACAAATGGGGCACTGTCCCACCAAACACAGTCTCCATTCCTCCAAGCCCACCAGCTTTCTTACTTCCAGCCAGTCTAGAGGATGTCTGTTTCCTCCTCCTTAATGACAGTTTTGTCCTTGTAGCAGGGAGGAGGATGCAGACAAAAGTGGAATCAATTGGCTCCTTCTGTCATTGGCTCTGGCTCCATCTGCTGTTGACCTCCCCACCTTCTGCCATACCAGTCTCAAAGAGCACCATCCACCCCACTGCCCCTATCACTGGAGTTTTAATTCATTAGAAAACCAGTTCCTGAATAAAGCAAGCACTTAACAGTTTCTAAGAACAGTGGGCAAAACCAGGAATAATGTGAATCTTTCTACCCACACAGAACTCATTTTTTAAAAAAGCTCACAGCTCATCTGTTGATTACAAGAACTTACTGACTCAACATTATTTCATAATATTCAATCATAACTCTTCCGGGCTCATATGGGAATTAAACACAATATTTGTGTGTCCAAAAGCTGTTATGCATTGCCTAGAGCAAAGCAGAATAAAACCAAATATTGAAAAATAACGCAGTATGGCCAAGTGGCAGCACATTTGTAGACTGCCAAATTCAACATAAGCCTGAGATGGCGAAAAAAAAACAAAACAAAAATCAATTTATTTCAGTGCATTATATGGCGAAGCAAAACCTGTTTTATCAAAGTGTCATGGAATGTTCCTTACTGAGTAATAGTGTGAAAGGGCAGCTTGCTATGTCCCTTGTGTGCTTGAATACCCATATAGGAGTTTTCAGGAGATGTGCTCAATACAATATTATTTCACCCTCGGCTTTCACATCCCAGGGTTATAGTTTCTGAGTCTTGAGGGTCCTTGGAGAGTAGACTGGGATCAGATCCACCAAAGAGGTAAGGAAAGCTCACTAGATATACAGTAGTCTGGGTAAAAACAGACAGAGCTGGGGCAGCCAAAGGAAAAGGCGGAAACAAACCAAGGAACTTTCTCTCAGAGGAATTATGGTACTCCACTGCTGAGAGAGCAGCACTGGTTGCTGATTTGCTTCCAGTCAGGTTCAAGCCCTAAATAACCTGGAGTCAAAGTAACTTAAAGACGGCCTGATCTCTTATGCTGCACCTCAGTCACAAAGATGGGGCACTTGGTGGCTGCCCAAACCACTGCAGTTATATCAGCCTTCACTAAGGACTCAACCTTTAGTGTAGCAGGCACTGCTCTGTGGATCTCCTGGCCAGTAGAGGTTCAAGATGAATCATCCATGCCTTCTTTTAGATGGGATTTTGAAATGTGGATTTTCTTTTAGCCAACCAGTATTGTTGGATGTTCTTGTGATGTTTTTAAATAACAACAGAATGTAGAGTCCAACCTCCTGCAAAGTAGACATCAGAGTTAAATAATTCTCGACATGTGGTAATCCAACATCTGTTTAAAAACATTCAATGAAGAAGTGTCCATTCCACTGTTAAACAGCTCTTATTGCCAGAAAGTTCATCCTAACATTTAACTGGAATCTCCTTTCTTGCAATTTGAATCCATTTGCTCAGGTCCTACCCTCTGGAGCAGTAGAAATCAAGCTTGCCCCAAACTTCCAATAGCCCTTCAGATATTAAAAGATTGCTATCATATCACCACTCAGTGTTCACCTCCAGGATAAGCATACCCAGCTCACTCAACCACCCTCATCTTCTCCCCCAGGGTAAACATACCCAGCTCCTTCAATCGCTCCTCATAAATATTAGTTTCCAGGCACTTTATCATCTTGATCACCCTCCTCTGCACATGTTCTAGTATAAGAATGTTTGTCCCTGATGAAATTCATTTTGTTAGTTTTGGTCCAGTTCTCCAATCTATTAAAGTCATCTTAAATCCTGATTCTGTCTTCCGAGATATTAGCTGCTCCTCTCTAGTTGGTGTCATCTGTAATTTGATGAGTATCGCCTCTATTCCTTCATCCAAGTCATTTATAAAGATGTTGAACAACACTGGGTTCACAACACAACCCTGCAGGAACCAGGACCAAATCCTTGCATACCTGCTTAGTCTGTTGTCCCAGGATTAACTGTTGATGGGCAACGTAAGGTCCCCAGCCCTCTCCTATGGTTCTTTAAGTTTAAAGTGACTTGGACCAGACTGACCTTCAAGTCGAGGAATATTTGGCAGTGTAGAAGTGACTTGTGGCACTTCCACTCTTGGGAGATGTCTGCCTCCCCTTGTTGTAGAGCCAATTCTTCTGAATTTCAACCATTTTCCTTTCCTTTGCACCTGTTCAATATGCAAAATAATTCTGTACATCGTATTTTAATTAGAAATCCTATCTGTCTCTTAAGTACAGCTTCAGAAATTGCTAATTTCAGCTCATGGGAATATTTTGGTTTGCTAAGTGACAAAAGTGTTCACTTGCATTAAATAAACAACAGTTGGGACATTCTACCTAATGAACTGCAAATGAAGTGCAGTCAGTGTGAGTTTCTGGTCACAGGTTAGTAACCTCTGTATGTTTGCTTTGGGTTAAGTGACATCCATTATTCTGTCTGAACTCATTCCCTTCAGGATGAAGTTTCCAAATAATCTATTCCTTAACTGAAACCAGCCACAAGGTTCTTTGCTGAAGGGGGAAATACTGTCAAGGAAAAAGGGACCCATCCATATTAAACAGGTGAAATTTAGCAGGATTGTAGTACACTAGTCATGGCACATTCCAAATCTGGTTACCGATCAGTCTATCCTCTACAGAAGTGTTAAGAGAGTACAGAGAACTTTGTGAAAGAACTGCTATTTGTCATATAAGGAACTACGAGGAAATGGGAGGAGGTGTTAACTAGGACAACATTCACAAGGTACATTTAAAGTGCTATGGTACCGACTTTAAACAGCCATGGCTTACCCAAAAGAATTCTGGAAACTATAGTTTGTTAAAGGTGCTGACAGGCTCCTAGTCCCCTCTAATTTCCAGCATTCCCTGTGAAAAGGGATTGGTGGTTACTCTCAACAATCTGAACAAATTATAGCTCCCAGATTATTTGGGCGAAGCCATGACTGGTTAAAGTATATCTTTAAATGTATTAATTGAATGTGGCCTTGTTGGCATCTGTCTGTCTCAAGAGACAATGGACTGCACCTCCAGCGGCAAAGCCAAACCACAGGAAAATCGCAGAGTCCATTGTGACTACAGAGACTGGTAACTTGTACCTGCTGCCTCTTGTGTTGTTTATGCTGCATTAGTAACACCAAAGTGATGTCTCTGGGGTGCACGTCTGGGCAGTGTGTATGGAGTTCCTGGGCTGCCTACAAGACCCCCTCTCAGCCTCACTGATATAGTCCAAAGAAAAGCAGAGCAATACATTTGGCACTAGCTTGGCTGCAAGAGTTGCCAGAAGGAGGCGTATAAGATGCCATCCCACTGTCTTAGGGACTCCACTCTGGATTTGTATAGGGCAGGCATGGCCAAACTTGTCCCTCCAGCTGTTTTGGGACTTCAGCTCCCATCATCCCTACCTAACAGGACCAGTGGTCAGGGATGATGGGAATTGTAGTTCCAAAACAGCTGGAGGGCCAAGTTTAGCCATGCCTGGTGTAGGGTTTACTCCTTAGCCTTTTCTTCTCCTGAAGGTGTCCTATAAGGCAGTTGGTATGGGTTTTACCTCAGAGTTTACTCCCAAAGCCTTTCTCACAAATGAGCTTGGCCGTAAGACAGCAGATGTTTAGGATCAGAGTTGTTCTTCTGCAGAATCTGGCCCACTAGTTACAAATTACTTTCCTCTCCCAGACTTTTTGACTTAACGAAAATCTACTTAGGGAATCCTCTTGCATTCTGCACCACCTATTTAGAAGGCCATGCTGTGCAAACTAGACCACTGCCTTGGTGATACAAGCACGATGTACAAATGTGTATTGGGAGAGCAGACCTACACACTATTAGTCAAGTGGCTGCAGAAAACCTATGTCAGAACAACTGTACAAGCACAGGACTCTCTCTGTGCAATCCAGACACCAACTTTCAGGGTTCCAGATTGCCTTATACAAGTGGTGGGGATGCTCCCAGATCTCCCCATCCAGATAACAAGTCACGACTAAGTCATGAAATACGATGTTCACGATCAGAGTCCGTGTGCCTCTGAACACCTTTGGTTGAGGAACAGCAGCAGGAGACGCTTGTTGCCTTCAGATCTTGCATGTGAGCTTTCCAAGGTTATCTGCTTGGTCAGATACTGTAGGAAACTAGAGACCCAGAGTAGTTGGGGTGGTGAGGTGCTCCTGCCCTCCTAACAGCAAATCATAGGCACTCGCAAGGATGGGATAAGTCAATGGGGTGGTGAGGACAGAGGCATGTGAGTCAAAGAATGGGGTAGCCCTGACCTTAATATCACCTTGACTCAACCCAGCACCATCCTGGTAAGTGATGCAGTGGTGCTGCTATCAAGAAGACGGTAGCATCGCACAACCCACACTCCAAACTGCTGCTCCTGCCAGATGCTGGATCAGGTAGGCTTTTGGGTCCAATCCAGAAGTCCATAGCATATGCTGATTTTGTAGCCTTCAACTTCCCTGCCTCAATAGCACCCTCTCTCACAGACTATACACAGCTCTACCTTCTTTACCTTGGCCTAATTTGAAGACTCCACCCCCCTCATTTCTACCAGCTGATATTCTAATTCCCTTACAGAAGGTGCTGGGTCTGATGTCTAATTAACAGCTGAGTGGGTTTTCCCTTTAATGAAGGCCTCGTGCTCTTTTCAGAAGCTTTTAACTGTGCACTATAAGGAAGCACCTGCTATTTCCCCACACTTAAGAAAATGTAGCTTTGTGGGCTTTTTTTAATAAAAAAAAAATATGGTTGAAATTTATGACCAACAACTTGATTTCATTATGAATATTCCCTTTATTGAAACAGATTACCAGCTTCCCACTGAAAATACATAGTGATGTTAATAAATAATTTCACTTCTTTTTTTGCACTTCTAGCAGATTTTCTGTCTAAAATAATGAGGCAAGTTGGCTTCAAAGTAAAAGCTTCTCATTTCCTCCAGTTGCTCAAAAACAAAAACAAAGAGTCAAGCAGTTTCATAAACACAGGGGCCTCTTTACATCTTCATCTGTTTGTAGCTTTAGTTTCACTGCAAATATCGTCTGCCTACCACCGTCAGCATTTTAAATTCCGTAGAATCCCCTGAAATGCCACATTTGCACACTCTGTATTATGCCCTAGCTTTTATCATGTTAGTTTTACATGACTCGAGAACCAATTAAACCCCCAAGGTTTTATTGCCTTTTTCAAAGACTCATATCTGAAACCATCTAATTAAAAAACGATGATGCAATTGGCTTCTACCGTGTACTGATCAATCTAGAGGTGAATCTTATTTAAACTGTATTCTAAACCTCACTTATGTTCCTGATGCCCTTGGAGCTGATAGTGTTTTGTAGCAAAGGGGGGAGGGAAGTAATCTCAAAAGTTTATCAAAGGCCATCTTTTTTTTCCTTTTGTTCCGTGGCCATAGTTAAACATGTTTGGGGGAAAAATTATATTGCTTCTCCTTGCCTTGATTCTGTACAAGTTCTAAAAAAATGTTCCATCCCTTAAATGTTAGTCTAATTCTTCTTCCATAGATGTAGGGCTTATGGAAAGGTAGGTGCTCATGTGTGGTATGGAGAACATTAACACAAATGTTGTACTACTTCCTGTGCAAACAGTGCACAGGAAGAGACAAATGTGCTCAAGATAACATGTCACTTTGTATGTGCATTAATTTAATGTTGAAATGGTGTTAAAGGATCCTAGCAGCATTCCTACTCAATGCTTACTTCAAGCCTTTTGGGCACTCAGTGGCGTCCTCATTGCCATAGAGTAAGCAAACAGAATATGTTTCTGTTATCCAGAGGGTGCTAGAAATATAATTCCACCGAAGTATAGTTAGAGTAGCCTAGCTGAGCTTGCCAAAGGAAAGATGAATGTCCCTCTTCAACTTCAGAATAACTGCATTCACTGGGGGGTGCATCCAGTCCTTCTTTAAATGCTTGAATACTGCCAAGCCAAAGTTTGGAAACAAGTTTGGAAACAGAAAAACCACAGGAACATAGTCTTGAGGCGTTTCCTATACTCTGGTTCCCCCACGTGGGAATGAGTTTCTATTGCTTTCAGTGGAAATGCAAAGAGACATTGCCCAGAAGAGCTGAGCATGTGCTTGCAGGTGGAAATAAACCCTCTTCGTTGTATATATAGAATCATAGAATTGTAGAGTTGGAAGGGACCACAAGGGTCATCTAGTCCAACCCCCTGCAATGCAGAAATCTTTTTGCCCAACATGGCACTCAAGCCCGCCACCCTGGGATTAAGAATCCCATGCTGTACTAATATGGGATATGTGTACAGTGGTACCCCAGGTTACAGATGCTTCAGGATACAGATGTTTCAGGTTACAGACTCTGCTAATCCAGAAATATTACCTCAGGTTAAAAACTTTGCTTCAGGATGAGAACAGAAATCGCACAGCAGCGGCGCAGCAGCAGCCGGAGGCCCCATTAGCTAAAGTGGTACCTCAGGTTAAGAACAGTTTCAGGTTAAGAACGGACCTCCAGAACGAATTAAGTTCTTAACCCGAGGTTCCACTGCATAGAGGTAGAGCCTGTGGACAAGAGCCAAATCAGTATGTGACTAACCATGAGATGTCTTCCAACTAAATAGCAGAGACAGAGAGTGGTTGGTGGGGAATCAGAATGTCATGAACTGAAACAAATTTGGAGTGTAGGTTATCAATAATTTTGGAGTATAAAGTGAGGCAACTGCCTCCGGTGACAAATTCTGAAGGGCAGAAAGTGGTTAGAAAGGTGTGCTATGTGGCCTACCCTATAGCCCCTAACTTGCTGCCATAGGGTATGGCGGAAGGGGGCTCTGTTTCATCATGAGAGCCTAAGTAAAATTCAACTGCCTGTCTAGTTAGATTTTGTGCACAGACTTGGAAGGCACCATCTTGTCCTTCACCTCAGGCAGCACAATGGCTTGGGCCTCCCCTGAAGCAAGATGACAGTAGAGAGAAGACAGTTGATATGGTGCATTATAGCAGGAACCATAGCATTTCAAAAGCTGCTGTGGCCAGGCAGTATGCTAGTCCTTTGATCACTGGAGAATATCAAACTCTGGTCAGAGAGGAAGTGCAGCTGTTTGGACAATGGAGCAATTCTTGATGCCTCCACTTTGCTGCTACTTGTGCATTTGGAAATAAAGCTACTATCATAAATTTGCTATCAGTCTGCTTCCTTCAAAGGAAGCCAGAAATCTGGGTAGTACTCAGGGACATGCAATAGGCTGAAAGGACTAAGGCATGTATGATGTTAGGATTTTTCCAGAACGAAACACGCAAATGGTTCTGGTGAGCAGCATCGGGGGGGAGGGTGAATTCCATGTTCAGGAACATTAAGAAAGGAATAGAAAACTAAACTTGTCAATATAGCAATGCCTTCATACTGGGGTAAGCCACAGGCCCAAATCTGGAGAGTAGCAGGTTTTCCATCCCTGCCTCAAATGGTTATCAGGAATGGAGTGTTGTGAAGGAGAGCATGGCTGGCTGACTGGCACAATGGACAGGAGCACTTTGTACATCAACATTTTATAGCAAGTTCATCTTGTTCTTCCTTAAATTCCATTGTATCTGTTTTTCCCCTAATGCTTAAACGGATGTCAAACATTTCTTCAGCGGATATGCTAAGCAACCGCTCATCCTTTTTCTTCATGCTTTTAAATATTTGAAAAGTGTTATGTCCTCTTCAAAACATCAGCAGGGTCTTCCAGTTTCTGAAAGGACCTATGATTGATTCCACAGTTACAATGACAAAAGAACTAGCTGGTACGTTAGATTCTTTTTTAATCTTTACCTTTGCTGCCTTTGTGGCAGACCTTTTCATTCTTAACTCCCCCCGCCCCCTGCAGCCACCTTCATTGTAATCTATAATGTGGAAAGGGTGTGCTTGAGGCAGTCCTCAAGCACAATGAGCTGAAGGAAAGGTACTATAGGAAAAATAGTCTATCAACTTTCCCCGCTCTCATGCTCAGTTTCCAGGAAAGCTCATGCTTCAGGATATAAGCTGAAACCTCTCCTCTCCCCTCCCCTTCCCCAAAATACCAATCAATAATGTTGTAGTGCAGCAAGGAAACTCAGAAGAAACTACTGCTTGGATAAAAATGCAGCGAGAGCTATTTCACAGCTCAGCAGCAAGTGTCTATTTGATTATCCTTAGACAAATACAAAATGCATTAATATTTCAATCACCCACTGCAGTCAAGAGAATGTAAGTTTCAGCAAAGTGTAGTGGGCACTTTGCTAAGAGATGAAAGAATATGTGTTTTCCCCAAAGAAAGCAGCTTTAGATTGTTGTTGTTGTTAATATTATTATTATAAAAATATTTTTAAAATACAGTGTTGTATAAAGGGTTTAGAATCATGAATTAGCAATTACTGATCTATAAAAATGATGCTTGTGTTTTTCTTTGTAACATTTTCACTGTACTATTCCCCATTTGCTATACACATACTCAGTGGCAGATGCTGACCTACACACACACACACAAAACACACAAACAACAACAACAACAACGAAACACTCTCAGCCTATGGACCTATAACAGTACTTGTTAAATATAATTGTTTTATTGACACTGAAATGGAGAATGACTATGTGGATTGTTGAAAGGGTTTAACTGGAAGATAAACTTTGAACCCAAAGAAAAGCAAGAAAAGCTTCCTAAGCTCCTGGATAGGCTGGTAATACTTGCTATTCTCTGCTAGCTAACACATGAGTAATTAACCTTAGATCACATGGGAGGCTATTGAATTGCAAATTTGCCATCTAGGTGGTGCTTAGAGTCTTTGTTCTCAAGCTTTGTGCAAGTAGAGATGTATAAAAGCATCACCTGAAGGGAGAGACAACAGCTCCAAGCAAAACGGAGGCTGTTAAGGAGAGACCTATGCTTATAGGTTTGTTTGGAATTATCTTTTATTTCCAATAAGGTGCTGAACCTGTGCTGGATATACACAAGGTATGGAATTATTTGGAGACATCTTTGATGTTTTTGTTCTGTTTTGAAGAAAGTTCTGCAAATGAAGTTTTGAATAATATCTAATAGGTCTGGACAATGGTTCACTCCTAAGGGAGCCAGTTTTTATGCATTCGGTCACTTCAAGCTGTGCAATATTAATATCTGCAATAGTGCTGCTGTCGATCACCAAGGACCAGGGCACCACTGCTTTGGCTTGAGGATGTGCTGATATTGTAGGTGGGAGGAATGCTCCTGAGGAGAGCATATTGCTCTAGCAGTGAGGTTGTGTCATTTTGCCCCTCTTTCTAGTGTGAGCTGAGTAGTGTGAGCTAAGTTGGGCAGAAGGCAGCAGAAGCAAGAGGGTTGCTGTTTTTGTTGCTGCTACTGCCACCTATCAATACAAACTTGTATATTTTGTGAGTACGGCTGGCTGTCCCTGCTGTATTTCAGTATTTTGGTCTGCCTGTTATTATGGCTCACATATGTTAACTGTTTTAGGGACGCGGGTGGCGCTGTGGGTTAAAGCCTCAGTGCCTAGGACTTGCCGATCGAAAGGTCGGCGGTTCGAATCCCCGCAGCGGGGTGCGCTCCCGCTGTTCGGTCCCAGCGCCTGCCAACCTAGCAGTTCGAAAGCACCCCTGGGTGCAAGTAGATAAATAGGGACCCTTACTAGCGGGAAGGTAAATGGCGTTTCCGTGTGCGGCTCTGGCTCGCCAGAGCAGCGATGTCACGCTGGCCACGTGACCCGGAAGTGTCTTCGGACAGCGCTGGCCCTTGGCCTCTTTGAGTGAGATGGGCGCACAACCCTAGAGTCTGTCAAGACTGGCCGGTACGGGCAGGGGTACCTTTACCTTTATGTTAACTGTTTTAGTTTATATTTAAGCTTAAAATGATTTCTTCTTCTTCCTATTGTTGTTAAATGAATACTTGCCCTCCAACAGCAGATCCTAGGATGAGTTCCAATTTCAGAAGCAGTACAGTTAAAACAGATTACAGTCACAGAAATAGAGTGGGTCCTAAAACATCTCAGGTGTCAAAGGGATAGAGAGGTGTGTCTTCAGCATTCGCTGAAAGCTGGATAGTGAAGAAGGCAGATGGACCTCTGTGGGGAGGGAATTTCACAACGTAGGGCTGCCACATAGCTGGACTATTTTTTGATGCTACACAGGGAAGCTCACTTCTGTTTATTTTCTCCATAGCCCTCTATGGAGATCAGATCCCTTTGTGCTTATTAAAGAAAAATGCATCTTTATTGCCTGTATTTTCATATATTATCTTCCAATCACATTCATCCAGTTTTTAGAATCTCTTTCGTGTATTTGGAGCATTCAGGTCCTGGATAGAATTGGAAAATGCAACATAATGTCCTACACAGTACAAGCCCCCCACCCTTTTAAAAAGTTTATAAAATAGATGTTTAATAAAGACAAGCTAATTGGTAAGCTAATGATCCATTCAGGCTCCCAGAGCTACTGTATCAAAAGCAGGAGCATCTGTGTACTAATGGATAACATTAAGATTTTGAAAAGCATGTAGAAGGCCAATGAGTTTATTGTTTAAAAATAATTACTAAACAGTAGGTAGCATTTTGCTTCTAGGGTTTCGTTTATGCCAAATTAATACCATTATGCTTCGTTTTGGAAGTCAATTCCCTTAAAGCCTTCTACAAAAGATTGGGACCTCATTAAGCTAACATTAAGGGTTTAATGGTTTCAGTTCACAAAAATCAAAAGCATTTCCCATTGTACCATTGTCATTCCTTCCATATCCTGGTCACTTTTCGTTGCAGACTGTATAGAACAATAAATCTATTATCATCACCATAATCATTAAAAAAAACTTATTATAAAATACCTGAGGCAGAATGAGACAATGTTCTCATTGCATGCATGACCCACCCTGCACTTGTTTCATTATTACCTGCTGATCCTCTCACCAGGGGTACCAACATGAATAAAATACTGGGGGGGGGGGGTGTCAGGTAAGCCCCGGCCTGCATAATCAATTGCATGACACAGTGCACACATACCATTTGAATGGCAATGCCCATCAACTTGGGGCGTTATCCCCTCAACTATTTTATTGGAAGGACCAAGGGGCCTTCGGCCCCTAGGAGTTGGCTCCTATGCCTGCTACTGCTGTCAATGCCCACCCACCTACCTGGAAAGGGAGGTTGTCTACTTCATCTACCACTCCCTCCTCTCCGCCATGCTCTGAGGAAGGGCAGCTTTGAAGTTAAAGTAAAGGTAAAGGGACCCCTGACCATTAGGTCCAGTCATGGCCGACTCTGGGGTTGTGGCACTCATCTCGCTTTATTGGTCGAGGAAGCCGGCATACAGCTTCCGGGTCATGTGGCCAGCATGACTAAGCCGCTTCTGGCGAGCCAGAGCAGCGCATGGAAACGCCATTTACCTTCCTGCTGGAGCAGTACCTATTTATCTACTTGCACTTTGACGTGCTTTCGAACTGCTAGGTTGGCAGGAGCAGGGACCGAGCAAAGGGAGCTCACCCCATTGCGGGGATTCGAACCACGACCTTCTGAGCAGCAAGTCCTAGGCTCTGTGGTTTAACCCACAGCACCACCCGCATCCTCTACAGTAATTTTATTCCCACAAAGTTTAAACAGCCTTTCTCCTCCACAGCGAACTCCTTACCACAGTACACAGAATGGCTCAGTCGGAGGAAAGGCCTCATTGGCAGGCAGGAAAAAGTGGAGGGTGTAGCAGAGGAGAAGGAGGACTAGTTGTGTTGGTGGCACCAGTCTCTGGCTTTGGAAAAGGATCTGAAGGGTCTAAAGGAACAGCTTGACTACCAAGAAGAGGAGGATGGTTTGGTGTGGTAGTGAGAATAGGAGTTGGGGTGACAGAGTCACTGCCTGCCTGCGGCAACATGGCCCTGGTTCTGTCCCTGCTACTGGTTCTGTCCCTCAGCTTTCAACAGGCTTCGCAAAGCGCCTGCACATTTTTTATAATTAGGTATCTGTCTGCGAAGAGCATTATTTTATTATGCACAAGAAGTGCTGAGAAAGTAATTAGATTTCCAAATGCACATGGTGGATTGAAACTACAGATGCATTTGCGAAAATTACATTTGCATGAAGTAACAGGTCAAAATCTAAATTTTTCTCTTTTTCATATTTTCTTGTCATATTGCAATCTCCTTGTCACTGTGAGCAGCAGTTAATGGCTTGGATGCAGTCTAGCAAAATTACTAATAAAGGTGTGATTTGTTGTATTGCATGGTTATCCTTTTCATTAATTCAGCAGACCCACAAATCTACCGTTTGAAATGTGGCATGGCCATTTGGGTGTAAGGGGTTACTGAATGGGAAAGATCATCAACCCTCGGAACCGCACACTGATCTTGTGTGTTCCGGTATCAGAAATCACAGTCTTTACTTCAATTATTAATTATATTTTTAGTGCACTTGTTCACCCCAAAAATGGTTCCCAAAGTAGTTTGTGGCAATTCAAATCCAGTACATGTAACAATTAAAATGTAATTAAATTTACTGTCAGGGAGCTGGGTTCCAACAGGCTTTGGGTTACTGACTGATTTTAATGAAAGGGCTGATGCGTATCTGCCAGGTGTCCTGGAAAAAAATGGGGCAGCCTTTTTTCCATGCACGATTAGATGCTGCAGTCACACGTGTTCTTGCACAGCACTCTTCCCCCTCCCAAAAAAGCACTTTTGCCAGGGCCATGATCCTGCAAAGTGCCCAAAAATGCAAGATCGCAGTGGGGGTCACATGACTTGTACATCCCGGAAGATGCGCATCCTGCTTTTTGATCTGAACATGTTGGATGTTGTGTTGATGCTTTTCTGTTTTCATTGTAATTATTTGTATGTTTTAAACAGATATTATATGTGTACATAGTTTTACTTCCATTAATGTTTAACTGCTTTTTAATTATTATATTTCTATGTTTCTAGCAATTCTTGCTCTTATATGTAAGCCACCTTGATTGAGTCTCATCAGGAAAAAAGGCAACGTATAAATAAATATATGATAATAATAAAGTGTATAGAGACCCTCCCCCCTTTCTCCTGCTCCCCCATGGTCAATCAGATTTTATTATTTGCTGAAGCTTTTGCTCCTATAGTGATCATTTTCTATTGGACAGGCTTTAAGGCTGTACCTGGGGCACACTGCCAGCTCCTGAATATGTGGTTTCCATCACCACACCTGGCTTTTGCAGTACTGGTAAGGTTAAGCAGAAGCTTGTTCCTCCACATGGAAGACATTCTACAGAATGGAGTATTGAACATCAAAAAGATTAATCCTATCATAGATTGCCAGAATCCACTGGGATGCTCTTCAATACATGCTCTGTTTAGTCTGTTAGTGAGGAGCTTTGTATCCACCCTCCTAGAATCCTATACATTTCATTGAGGCTGGTGCTTCCTCAGTAAATTATGCCTGATCAATGAAGGAGGTAAATGATATGCTTTATGAAGTAGCCTCTTCTTCCACCTGAAGGAGCGTCTCCACCTCCATCATTCAGCCCGGACACTGAGGTCCACCACCAAGGGCCTTCTGATGGTTCTCTCCCTGCGAGAAGTGAGGCTACAGGGCAACCAGGCAAAGGGCCTTCTCAGTAGTGGCACCCGCCCTGTGGAATGCCCTCCCATCAGATGTCAAGGAAATAAACAACTATCTGACTTTTAGAAGACATCTGAAGGCAGCTCTTTTTAGGGAAGCTTTTAACGTCTGATGTTTTATTGTGTTTTTAATATTCTGTTGGTAGCCACCAAGAGTGGCTGGGGAAATCCAACCAGATGGGCAGGGTATAAATAATAAATTGTTGTTGTTCTCCCATTTAAGGTTGCAATGCCACACCACTTGACTTGCAGCAGAATGGGACTGCTTTCTGAGTAGGCAAAGGTAAGGCTGCACATAAAATGCAATCTGAACATCATCCAGGCCCTGATCATTTCAATGGGAATGTCAAGCACATCCCAATGAAAACAACACGGCTTTAAAATGCTGACTTTGGGTTGGGTTATGCCCTCAGTAATTAACCTGCGTTGTTATTATTTGTCTCACCAAATCTTGCTGAAAAGCAACAGTATTAATTTGCCAGGCTATTTCATCTTCACCGGACTTTGATAGCTACTTCCCATCATGCTTCCTTATAGAGCTCAAACTAGTTCTAATTCTTTTTCACATAAAGCGCAAATCAACCCAAGCATTACATCTTTGGGTGACATGCTCTCCTCTGGACCTTCTCAAGTACATTAGTTTCATTTTTTAATTGAAAGGTTCCAGCCATTAAGGTGAAAAACTGTATTATAAATATTTAAAATCCCTTTCCCTTAATACATTTAATTTTCATGGCACTAAATTATCCATTCATATAGATTTGCTGCCAATTTGAAATCGAGCTATAGCATCTGCTTCCCTGCCAAGAGCGAGATAAATCTTTTTATTTAATTTCCTGATTGAATTTGCTCTCCCTGCCAAACACTGTGTTTTTGTGTTTGTTATTTGTTGCCCATTTACATAATCACAGAGGGAATAACTGCCAGCCTTTGAGATTTTTAATAAACTTCATAAAATGAATTATAATTATGAGGAGCATAACACCCCCCTCCCTGCAAAAAGACAAAAAAAACCCCATTGAGTGTCCAAACTCTTTTTACTGCTTCTTGTTTTTATTTTCTCAAGAGAAATACAACGTAGTTACTAACATGCATGCATCCTTATGTGAAACTAAAAATTCTGCAGTAGTTTTTGTGTGAAAATGCCAAAGAAATTATAGTAGTCTAGCAACTGAAGCCTGCAAGGATAATCTTCCCACATAAATGGGTTTCTGGGAGTGCTTTGTCCTTCTGGAGCTCACCCTGCCTGTGGACAAAGAGAACAAACTCAGTTCTTCAGCATCCTGGCTAGTCACGTCACAGCTACTTATGGAGAAGTGGAAGGGCAAGGCAGTGGTGAGGTGCAAACGCACCAGTGGTAGTGCCAAATTGGCTCCACCAGTCCATTTGCAGCACTTTGTCCTCCTCATCATTTCTGTGGATAACTATTTGGACATTTGGAGGGCTTACATAAGCCTATGCGGTGAGCCAGTGTGGTGTAGTGGTTAAGAGCGGTAGACTCATAATCTGGGGAACCGGGTTCGATTCCCCGCTCCTCCACATGCAGCTGCTGGGTGGCCTTGGGCTAGTCACACTTCTCTGAAGTCTCTCAGCCTCACTCACCTCACAGTGTGTTTGTTGTGGGGGAGGAAGGGAAAGGAGAATGTTAGCCGCTTTGAGACTCCTTAGGGTAGTGATAAAGCGGGATATCAAATCCAAACTCCTCCTCTTCTATGTGTTTAACTTAAGATGGATATACTGATTAGTATTGTATTTTTAATATGGGATGATGGTGTTTTTTATCATCAATATTCATATATTATTATTATTATTATTATTTTCCATGCACTCAGACACTTTCCTACTTCCCACTTTGTTTAAACTGGCATTGTTTTTTAAAAGGAGCAATGTGACCAACTGGTATCAGGGAAGGCCTGCCAGAGCCCTCCTGCCAGGAAGACTTCCACCCTGGGCCTCTGTGGGGAGTGGCAGGATACCACTACACCACCTGCTACTGCCCAGAGGTGTGCATACCATCAAACATATTATTCCAGTTTCAGCTATTGCACCACTTACTGTATTTTTCACTCCATATGACACACTTTTTCCCCTCCTAAAAAGTAAGGAAATGTCTGTGCATCTTATGAAGCGAATGCGTGGTCCCTGGAGCCAAATTGCCCAGGGGCAAAAAGCAAATTGTGCAGCTCAGATCCACATGGATTCTCAGGATTTTTGCATTGGCCTACCCCAAACTCGCTGTCAAAGCACATATCATGTCTGCGGCCACAGCATGAACCACAAAAATCATACATCCACTGTTTCGTTCAGAATATATTTTTTCTTGTTTTCCTACTCTAGAAACTAGGTGCATCTTATAGTCAGGTGCGTCTTATGGTGCAGAAAATGTGGTAATCACTTGCTTTGCAGGTGGTAAGTATGTTATTATTTCTGGTCTTACAATGAAATGACACCCTGCACAGTTACTCCAGTGTGGGCATGGGCAGCTAATATCAACAGGGGTGATCAAGCATTTGTATAGTGCTGGTTATAGAAACAAAACCTGCTTCTTAACACTACTAACATGGACACTGGATATTATTATTATTATTATTATTATTATTATTATTAATTAATTATTAATTCATTCTCCTTTTGCTTGACAGGACTCAAGATGGCTATCATTCCATGAAGTCTTACTGAGAGTAGAATCATTGACATTAATGGACCTAACTTGGTCATGTTCATTCCTTTCAATGGGTCTATCCTGTTAGTGTCAGTTTCCAACATGAGAGAATCGGCCTTTCTGGAATCTGCCCACCCCAAAAGCACAGCATGTCATTTCATAGTAAGTCTGGTCTTCCTTCTCCACTCCTTTCTCCTCCTTCTTGAGCAAATTAGTTGGTCTCTAATTACACATTCTGTTTCCAGTGTCTGTGTAGCCTGTATAAATCTTTCTGCTGCATGTGTATATCCGTATTTGTTCTTGGAGAAATGCTGTGTCTTAGAAGGATGGAAAGAAATTCACTGCTGTGTTGCAATCCTCCTGTTGATTCAACATGACGGCCAGAGTGCCTCGCTCTGTCTTAAGCCTCAGCAAAACCTCCAAGGGCATAACAAAGGGAAATACCACAGGCTGTATTTTCAGGGCTCTCAAAGGTACGTGAACATGTCTTCACAGCTCTCTAGTCTCTTATTGTCACAAGAACAGTGTGGCGAGAAAAAGAGTGACAACTCCAAGGTCTCTGATATTTCCCTCTTGCCCTAGGCAAGTACTGCTTTGTGACCTACAGGTAATAAAAGATGAGACAAAAGGAGTTGTAATAAACATTTCCCCATCCCTTCATATGTAAAGAAGCCCACCTTCTTTTGTGCAAATTTCACACACAAGGGGAAAATAGTGTACTTACCTATTGAATTAGAGGACTTTTAGAAAAGGAAAGTAGCTAGAAAAGGATATAAAGAGCTAGATAATAATAGCACTTAAAAGTTAGGATAAAGGGTACAAATATATTATTGCTTCCTATGCTGCTGGTGCTTAACTGTTCTGCTCATGAGAATGGCACTGAGTTTTTCTCTCCCTCTGATAATTGTCAAATGCCATATCTTTCCCCATTAATGGATTGCAAATGTAAAATAAAAATGCAGGAGAATTTTTCGGCATATTACTACCATATACCAAAGATAAATGGTGGAGGTATAGCTATGTGATATACAATTTGGCTGCAAGAGAAGAGGGAAAAGGCTGATGTGAAATATATGCTGTCTCTCTAGGAATGTTTTTTAAATGAGTGGTTTTAAGGCAATTCACTACTCTTTACCAATGGGATTAAAGGCTGAAAGTTACTAATTTTGTGTTCTAGGCTTCTTGCCAAGAGTGAAAAACAGCATGGTGCCACATGTCGAAAGCAAGATGACCCGTCGGCATGTGGATCATCTCTTACACCAGGGAGGTGTTTCACCATGTTTTAGAATCTAAATTATAAATGTGAAGATATGGGCCTCTTCCCATAAATGGCTAAATAAATGCATGTGATAGGAATGCTTGGGGAATTCAGTCTCTGCAAAATCTGAGAAGAACTGTCCTAAGCCATACTTGACAAACCTGTGTGCCAGTTGAAGCATCGTTTATTAACCTGACTAAGGCCTTTGACACTGTAAATCGTAATGCCCTGTGGACTGTCCTTCTGAAAATTAGCTGCCCAGATAAATTGGTGAACATCCTTCGGCTCCTCCATGATAATAATCGCAGATAACAATGGCTCTCAAAGTGAACCATTTACAGCGGGATCAGGTGTTAAACAGGGTTGTGTTATCACCCCAATCCTATTTATTATTTTCATCGCCATGATCCTACATTTTGTCAAAGGGAAGCTCCCCGCTGGAGTAGAACTGTGAACCGCCCTGAGACCTCCGGGTTTGGGGCTCAGATATTTGGGTGGCGTGCAACAGTATGTTCTAAAACACACATTTAAACACCAATTTATGTTCAGATTTTGTTAATGCAGATTAATGTGAAAACGAGACAGAATGGATTTTGGAGCGTATACATGTGCTCATCTCTAATTGGTGATACATTAGGTAGAGATAAATTTCAGGGAAATAATGGTGGGAGGTTGATATGGTAGCCACCTTCCCACAACAGCAAAGTCTACAGGAAGTCTTGCTTATGTATAGTCATGCCTCCCTCCTCATCTACACATGGAAAAACGTTGAGAGCTGAAGAGGTGGGCATATGAACATATGAAGAGTCCTGCTGCTTTAGCCCCAGCATCTGGTCCAGCCTCCTGTTCTTGCAGTGGCCTACCAGATGCTTATGGGAATCTTTCCAGACTTGTGATTTTTAGCAGCTGATATTCAGAGGCATACTGCCGCCAACAATAAAGGCAGAACACAGCCAGAATATCTAGGATTTTCTATGAATTTGATGAATCTTCTTTTAAAGCCACCCAAGTAGGTGAACATGACTACATCTTCTGGTAGTAAATTCCATAATTTAACTATGGAAATATTCCCCCATTGATGATTTCTGAGAAGGGCCAAGTAAAGCAAATGATGTCTCAAAGGACTGAAAACATATTACTTTTCCTTGAAGAGGTACACGAGAAGGATATAGCATAAAAATAAAGGAGCAGAATATGACCCAACATCAATACTACAAAAGGAACAGTCGTATTCTCAATGCTATGGAAAAACCAAATTCTTCTTATAACCCCCAACTTCTTTCTAAAAGAATCATTAATCGTAAGAATGGCTGTGTTACATTTTAAATGCATACAGTAATGCATACAGACTGAAATTCTGCTCTAGAACAAACTAGGGATATTTTTGGCAGATGCTTTGTTAAACTTAAGGCCTTTGTATGTTGAAAGTGAGAATATTATTACAGTAAATTGTATATCCTGTTACTGTAAAGCGTGTTCTCAATAAAGGAGAGCACGTGTTGCGGATGGGGACGGTCAAAACACTCTGTGGTAAGTAGGCAGGTTGGTATTAATGGGCCTGTTTGGATTCTGTTGCTGGGGCAAAATAGATGTTGCCAATTTAGGGGTGGGATCAGAGGGTATTTAAGCAGGGTCCACAGCAAGCTACTTTCTCTTTCGCTGTGGACATCGGATCAGTACCGAGCAGTCAGCTGGAGATCGGTTGTATACAACCCCTTGATTTCGCTTCCCCCCCCACCTTGTTCCCCCTTTTATTTCCCTTTTCCTTCCTTTTGTCTTTATTGTTATTCTACCTTTTTCTACCCGGTTCTGTTAATTTTATTTTCTTTGGAGAGGCTTCAGGCCTGGCTCGTGCCCTCAAGTTTGGGCCTACCGTGAGGAGTTGGGGGCCCGCGGGCCTAGGGGCTTGCTGGGGGGGGGCACCAGGGCAACTTCCCGGCCCCGTTTTCGGCCCGCTTAGCGGCCGCGTGTCGCAGGCTCGCGTCGGGGAGTCTCCCGGCCCTTTTGGGCCTTGGTTGGGCTAGCGTGCACCGAGGCCCACCTTTTAGCGGGGGCGGCGTGGGCGGCTCGGGGGGCCGCGCGGCGCAGGGAGCGGATCGGACCGCGTCGGCGGCTTAATCGCGGCGGTTTGGCCGCCCCCCGTAGCGGGCCCCCTCGCGGCTGCGCTTCCCTCCTTTTTTTCCCCCCCTCCCCCCCCCACCCCACCCCCGTTCCCTGGCGCCTGGGGAGGCAGCTCGCCACCCGAACTTACCAGGGTCGGTGGGAAGGGGGCTTTCAGGCCGCTCCCCGGTCGCTGCGGCGGCGGCTGGGGCGCGGGGGTTTTTTGCGCCACGCGGCGACCATCCAGAGGGCTGTTTTGCAGCAGGAGGGCCTGTGGGGCGCCTCCGCTTAGCGGATTGCGTTTCGGCGCGCTTGAGCGCGGTTGGGCCTACAAGCCTGCATCGAAGAGGCGCCATTTTGGGGGGCATTTTTGGCGGGAGCGCCATTTTGCCCCATATTTTGGTGGCGTCGGCCTTTGGCGGCCATTTTGGGTAAAGGCAGGGAGTTTTGAATTTGAACGGTTCCCTTAGTGGCCGTTCTGTGTAAGTGCAGGCCAATTCAGTATTGGTAGTGGCTGCCTGTGGCCGTTTTTGAACCGCATTATATTGTTTTTGGGGCAATTGTTGGTGGCTGATACCTGGAAAGCATTTATTACTAGTTTACATTACTGTGTGGTGTTTTGGCTGCTCATTGCTGGGGCAGTTGGGTTTGCCGCTTCTGCTACAGTTTTATTTATTTTATTAATTCTGTTTATTTAATTTGTTAATTTCATAATTTGACTTATTCCTTTATTTTTCTATAACAGTAGTAGGAATGGCTCCCAAGAGAAAGGCGGCCCCAGGGTGGCCCGGACCACTGTCCTCAGCGAAGCGACCTATCAGAGGCCCATCCCAGGCCTTGCGTTCTCCGGAAACAAGTCCGTCTTTGAGGCGTCTTCAATCCATGGTCACTGATCTGGCTGACGACCCAGTGGCTTTGGCGCACGTGGAGGCTGAGATGGAAGGCCTGGTGCAACGCTGTTCAACGTCACCGGCCCCTTCCGCAACGCCAGCTCATCCTGTGGACGCATCGTCCCCGGCATTGTTCTCCAGCGAAGATGAAGGAGGGAATCCTTCGGATGAGGGTTTCTTACCTGATACCCAACTGACTCAGTCCCCGGTCTTACCGGTGACCCAGGCAGCCCCGACAAGGGCGCGGAGGGGAGTCAGAAGGGCACTCAGGCGAAGAGCCTCCGCCCGGGCCAGGGCTATACGGAACCCCTCAACGCAGTCTTTAACAGCCCTGAGGTCGGTGCCGGGTCATTCACAAGTTGTCTCCTTTCAGTCGGTTTCAGGCTCTGCCCGGCATGACGATGGTTCGGAGTCATCAGTCGAGGACAGCCTTCCCCCACCGCCAAAGGCCTCTTCCGGCGGGCGTCGGCGCCATAGAAGGAGTGCCAGAAGATGCGCCAAGAGGAGGCGGAGGGACACCTCTTCTTCTTCCTCAGGTACTTCGTCCCAGAGCTCTAGTAGCGATGAGGAAGCCTCTCTTAAGCTTTATTGGGGTTTTGGAGAGGCTTCAGGGCTCCCGAAATGGGCGTGGGAGCGTAGGGCAAATTCACACAGGGCAAAGTATGGGGCGGTGCAGGAATGCCGGGAAGGGGTCCTGGTGCCTGAAGTGAAGGTCTCCACCAATTCAGCCAGAGATATTATTCCTGGCGCGCACTTGTCCGCCAAGTTGCGCTCCAGGATTTTGGATGGCCGTTATGTGGATATATTTAGCCTGGCCCCCTCATCGGAGGGTCAGGACTCGCAGGAGAAGGCCATGGCCTCGTCTAGGAAGCGGGTGACTGTGGCTAAGGCGGATAGGACATTTGAACGCTGGTTGGACAGCTTCCAGGTCTTCGCTGGAGTGGTGTCTGCAGCTTATCCTAGGAGGTCTCTGCACTTATGGGTGTATCAGACTATAGTCCGTTCGGCCTTTACGATGGCTGGACAATCCGCCGCGATATCTTATGATGAGAACTTTAGGCGCAGGGCTGCTAAGATCCCAACGGCCCGTTGGGACCGGAAAGATCTGGATGTCTGGACCACCTATGTGGCTCCGAGTATCGACAAAAAGACACCGGAACCGCAGAAACCTAAGGCTGGCCCTGTGCGGCCAGGTCGCAAGTTGTTTTGCTGGGATTTTAATAAGGGCACTTGCCAACGGCAATTTTGCAGATACTCCCATGTTTGTGAGAAGTGTTCCGGTAGCCACCCGGCCTCCGCTTGTGCTGGGGGACGGCGGCCTTTTCGTAAAGGCGGGGGCGCTCAGCAGCCCTCAAAGTCTGCTCCACAAGCCCCAGTGGTTGGGGCAGGAAAGTAGTGTTCTCCTTACGTTGGCCGATACCCCGGTCCGGCTTCAGCCATTGCTTAACTTGTTGCAATCCTACCCGGACCGGGATGCAGCGGCCTATTTGAGTGATGGTTTTTTGTTCGGTTTTAGAATCCCGGTAGTTTCAGCCCCAGTAGCAAGGAACCCTGCGAACCAGAAGTCTGTCAAAGATATGCCAGATGTGGCGCGCAAGAAGATAGGGAAGGAGCTGGCCTTACGTCGTATGGCTGGCCCCTTCGTGGTTCCCCCATTTCCTAATTTGCATGTCTCCCCTTTGGGTATAGTTCCTAAGAAGGCTCCTGGGGAATTTCGCCTAATCCATAACCTTTCACACCCTAGGGGCACATCAGTAAATGATGTTATTCCCCCGGAGCTTTGCTCGGTGAAGTATGCTACTCTTGATCATGCGATCAAGATGATTCGGAGGTTTGGGCCTGGTGCCCTTATGGCCAAATGCGACATTGAATCTGCATTTCGCCTGCTTCCAATTCATCCCGACGACTTCTGGTTGCTGGGTTTCCATTTTGATGGGGGATATTATATTGACAAGGCCATGCCCATGGGCTGCTCGGTGGCCTGTGCCGCCTTTGAGTGTTTTAGTTCATTCCTGGATTGGGCATTGCGTAAAAGGACGGGGCTGGGAGGAGTCACGCATTATTTGGATGATTTTTTATTGGTCTCAGCCAGTGATACGGGAGACTGCATGGTGTTATTGCAGGCCTTCGCGGCTCTAACGGA
Source organism: Podarcis tiliguerta (assembly GCF_965153285.1). Taxonomy (NCBI): domain Eukaryota; kingdom Metazoa; phylum Chordata; class Lepidosauria; order Squamata; family Lacertidae; genus Podarcis; species Podarcis tiliguerta. The sequence continues at coordinate 26,011,922 of NC_139538.1, forward strand.
GGAGCTGGGTGTGCCATTGGCGGCTGAAAAGACTGAGGGTCCTTCCACGCAACTGACGTATTTGGGTATCTTGCTGGATACCGTGGCTCAAACCTCCAGTTTGCCGGTAGATAAGATATTCACCTTACAGGCGGTCATTGAGGAGATGCTTCCTTTGAGAAAGGTTACCTTGCGACAGCTGCAGTCGTTGCTGGGACACCTGAACTTCGCCTGTAAGGTGGTAGCTCCAGGACGACCATTCTGCTCTCGCTTGGCCAGACTTATGTCGGGCTTGAAAGCCCCGCAGCATAGGGTGCGCCTCTCTAGTCAGGTGCGGGCTGACCTCCGCATTTGGCTGGAATTCCTAGCGGAATTCAATGGGGTGTCTCTGTGGCAGGACACTCTGAACTTGCAGAATGATTTTCAGGTGCATTCGGATGCCGCGGGGTCGTTGGGGTTTGGCCTGTTTTGGGACGGTAGGTGGTGCGCTGAGCACTGGCCGCCGGCATGGCGTGGGGAAGCTATAACTCGGGACCTAACTTTTCTTGAGTTTTTTCCCATTGTAGTGGCCGTGCATCTGTGGGTCGAGCATTTCAGGGACCGTCGAGTTTGCTTTTGGTCTGATAACCAGGCGGTGGTGAACGTGCTAGCTAAGCAGTCTTCACGATCTCCTAGGGTATCTGCCCTGTTACGGGCTTTTGTTTTACATTGCCTGCGTTTCAATATCGTGTTTTCTGCCCGTTTTGTGCCTGGTGTATCTAACAAGATTGCTGATGCTCTGTCCCGTTTTCAGATGGAGCGCTTCAGGTCCCTGGCGCCAGGGGCTCGAGACCGTCCGGAATTTTTCCCGGATCATCTCTGGAACCTTGGCAGCACTTAGTTTTACAGGGAGTAGCTGCATCTGTCGCTCCCTCCACTTTGCGGTCTTATAAGAAGGCCTGGACTGATTTCTTGCAGTTTACGGGGCGGTCCGTTGCTGGGGCGGTCAGTACCCCCCACTCTACCTCTCAGGTACTGCAGTATTTGGCGCATCTGTATCAGATGCATCGTGCAGCTAGGACAATGAGAATTCATGTGGCAGCGATTTCCTTCTTTAGCAAGGCATTTTTTAATAAGGATCCCTGTCGGAAGTTTGTAGTGAGGAAAGCTCTGGAGGGCTGGGGACGACTTCGTCCATCTAGGCCAACTTCCAGGCGGCCCATCACGTTTGATTTGCTAACAAGGATACGCAGCAAACTGAGGAGTATTTGTTGGACTAAATTTGAGGCTCGGCTATTTTCCGCAGCCTTTTCGTTAGCATTTTTTGGGGCCCTAAGGGTAGGGGAGGTGGTCCTTGAACCTAGACGGGATGGAGGTTCGAGGGGTTTATTGTTGCAGGACGTGAGGGTGTCTCCGTCCGAACTGCAAGTTAATGTCAGAAGCTCAAAAACTGATCAGCTGGGAAGGGGAGCGGTTATTCGGCTCCCGGCAACTGGAGAGGTGGGCCCTTGCCCTGTCAAAGATCTCCAAAAGTTTTTGGCTGTACGACCTCCAGGTGAGGGCCCCTTGTTGCTACACGAGAATGGGCAATCGTTGACAAGACACCAGTTCACTAAGGTATTACGCAAAGCTATTGCAGCATGCGACCTTACGGCTTCTGAGTTCGCTCCTCATTCCTTCCGGATTGGGGCAGCTACGACAGCCGCTCATTGGGGTCTAACGGCAGAAAGGATTAAGAATCTGGGCCGTTGGAAGTCGGATGCCTTTAGGGGTTACGTTCGAAAATGATGTGTTTTCGTGTGCTTACGTTTTCTGTTTCCACCCTAGGCCCTGTGGCTATACGCATCTGGATTGTGGGGCACAGTATTGTGCATTGGGCGGCTAGCAGAGCTCGACAGTCCGGATTGGGTGCCGGCCTTGGTCTTCCGCAGCACGTACGGGTGTCTTGGATCTCCAGACGGGGGATGCTGTGGAAAGAACTTTTACCGCTTATAAAGAGGCGTGCTTCCTTGGATGGCCCTCCTACGGCGATGGTGGTACAGCTGGGAGAGAATGATATGGTCTCCTCCTCCTGTTTTGTTCTACGTGCGGTTATGTTACAAGATGTGAGGGATTTGGCTGCCTTGCTGCCCAATACTAAAATAGTTTGGTCACAGTTGCTTCAACGTCGCATTTGGCGGGGTAGTCCCTGCCCGGCTGCCACCGAACGGGTTAGGAAGCGGATTAACTCCGCGGTGAGCAAATTGGTGGTTGAGTTGGGTGGGCTTGTGATTCCTCACCCTCTCCTTACATTTAAGGCTGTTGAATTTTATAGGATGGATGGGGTTCATCTTTCCTCAGTTGGGAATGACATTTGGTTGAATTCGGTGGTGGCCAAGTTGAAGGAATGGTTGGGTTTGTGAGTGGTTGGCGGCGAGCGTAAGAGCTCGAGTGGCGGTTAGGCATTGGTTTAAATTGGTTGGTGGAGGGGTATGGATTGGCTGTGCCTGCCCCTCAAAAGCTGCTGCTGCACGGGAATTCCGTTAAAGGAATTCAGGGGCTTACCATCCTTTCGTCCAAACCCCTGGAATCGGGTTTGGGCCGTGTAAGCCCCTAGGAGCATGCGGGGAGAAGCTGAGGGTCTGTGCCGCAGCTCCAGTTATCCCTGATCTTGTTCCTCCACACTGGCTTCCGCTGGAATCCGGGAGTCCCCAGGCGGGGGGGACAGATAGTCATAACCAATGCCTAAGCAACCACTCATAATTTGTATGATAATAAAGTTGTGGCCAAAATTTATGCCAAAAACCTTAAACAAAAATCATGTGTGATGTGTGAGTTATTGGGGAAGGGTGTTTTGGGGGACCTCAGCACGCAAAGCGTGTTCTCAATAAAGGAGAGCACGTGTTGCGGATGGGGACGGTCAAAACACTCTGTGGTAAGTAGGCAGGTTGGTATTAATGGGCCTGCTTGGATTCTGTTGCTGGGGCAAAATAGATGTTGCCAATTTAGGGGTGGGATCAGAGGGTATTTAAGCAGGGTCCACAGCAAGCTACTTTCTCTTTCGCTGTGGACATCGGATCACCCGCCCGCCCTCCCTTGTTTGGGCTTGCGCTTTTGACCTTGCTATCGCCTGTCTAGGGGTCGTCCGCATTGGTGCGGGGGCATAGTAGGAATTTTCCTGATTGGCTGATTAGCGTGTGCCTTTCGGGTTTTGCCTACTACGTAGCAAATCGTCACAACTTGTAAGGTTGGCGGTTAGGCATTGGTTTAAATTGGTTGGTGGAGGGGTATGGATTGGCTGTGCCTGCCCCTCAAAAGCTGCTGCTGCACGGGAATTCCGTTAAAGGAATTCAGGGGCTTACCATCCTTTCGTCCAAACCCCTGGAATTGGGTTTGGGCCGTGTAAGCCCCTAGGAGCATGCGGGGAGAAGCTGAGGGTCTGTGCCGCAGCTCCAGTTATCCCTGATCTTGTTCCTCCACACTGGCTTCCGCTGGAATCCGGGAGTCAGTGCTGTCCCCAGGCGGGGGGGACAGATAGTCATAACCAATGCCTAAGCAACCACTCATAATTTGTATGATAATAAAGTTGTGGCCAAAATTTATGCCAAAAACCTTAAACAAAAATCATGTGTGATGTGTGAGTTATTGGGGAAGGGTGTTTTGGGGGACCTCAGCACGCAATATACCATTGCAATATAATTCACATTCTTACAGACGCATTTCTACCCTTCTCTTTTTTCTTTTATTTCCAAAATCGAAAAAAAGAAAAATTACAAGCATCAAATACAACATCCATTTTCGTTTTCTAACATAAACCTATTACATGATTAGCTAAATCAAAATATACCTAATTACTCTAAACTTCTCTTTGCTGTATACAAATACAACACAGTTAGAAATTTTATATTAAAACTTTTATATTCTAAATAATAATTCAAATTCCCCTATACCCCCCACTCCCCTTCACCCATGTGTGATCTCTGTTTTTTACTTCTTCCGTCTTGTTGTGTTGTTATAATTTAATCATTGTTCAGTTGATTTCTTTATTATTTCCTTGCTTACCCCTGCACATTTTACATGTTATCTTTAATATTCCAGTTCCAGAACCATATTTTTTCATAGATTTCTACCCTTCTCTTGGGCCAAAGAGGGGAAGGGCTGTGGCCCAATGGGAGAGCAACTGCTTTGGGAACTAAGCCTTACGAGGAGAGCTTGAAGGAGCTGGGTATGTTTAGCCTGGAAAAGAGGAGACTGAGAGGAGATATGATAGCCATCTTCCAACATCAAGGGCTGTCACATGGAAGAGGGAGCATGTTTGTTTTCTCCTGCTCTGGATGGTAGGACTTGAAACAATGGCTCCAAGTTACAAGAAAGGAGTTTCCGACTAAATGTTCAGAAAAACTTTCTGACAGTAAGAGCTGTTCGGCAGTAGAACAGATCCCCATGAGAGGTGGTGGACTCTCCTTCCTTGGAGGTTTTTAAATGGTGGTTGGATGGCCATCAGTCATGGATGCTTTTAGCTGAGATTCCTGCATTGGAGGGGATTGGACTAGATGACCCGTGGGCCCCTTCTAGCTCTCAGATTCTATGAATGCTGAAGATCCCAGGTTCAATCCCCAACATTTCCAGTAGAGCTGGGAATGACTACTGTCTACGTTTCCCACGATTCTTTGGAGCATGCCATTTGCTTCAAACATATTCTGAACATGCAGCCAGTATCTGGAGGGCCAAAAGTTGCCCACCCACTCTGGTTCAAACAAATAAGAAATTACTGTATACAGGTGTATACAGGAAGAACCCAGTGAGATTTGCTTGTCACCTTGCAGCACAACAAGATGGTGCAGAGGTGTGCTCAGTGCAGATGTTATCACTTAGCTACACTTTAGTATAGCAAAGAAGCTTCAATGCAGTCCTCCATGTCCTGGTTCACAGCTAATAAGTCACCATGGCTAAGGCACCATGATTAAGTAGTGTGGGTTGTATTCAATGTTCTGCATGCGGAGTTTCCCACACACAAGAGGGCTTCCCCTCTCACCACACCCTCAAGATCTGTTCCAGGGGGTCCTCCAACCCTCTGGAACAGATTTTGAATGTGTGGGGTGGGGCGAGAGAGGCAATTGAGGCACAAGTTCTATTGTGTAAGCAGAAGTCTATTTTGCTAGCCAGACAACAGTATTCAATACAGCTCGATGTCTGCATAGGGTCTGTGTTGTTTAGACTGAAACTATTTTCTTGCATTTCTAATAGTTTTCTATATATAACTGCACATCTCTGAAGATTATGTCTAATAAATTAAGCTGTCCAAAAGTGTTTGCTCATTTCTATATTACGAGAAGCTATCCCCTCTAGGGGCAATTTATCCTTCAGAGCAGCTAACCTTTAAGTATCATTTCTTTTAGAATCTTATATTAATCATCTTTGCCAGGTTCATGTTGCCTCTTTCCGTAGTGAGACTACCTATAGCTAAATATTTTGTTTGTGCCACATGGCTTCAGGAAAATAACTAGTGTGCAAACAGGTTATAAGTATTTGGAGAGTTTGCACTAGTTAATTCCATCATTCTAATGCACCCTCCTTATCTTCCTTCCTTCAGAGACAACACACTATCCCACGTCATAAAGGTGAGGTGCTTAGTTGGGAACTGCCCTATTGAATTCAACAGGATTTTCATTTCCATAAATACTCTACTTCCAGATACTTCTGGACTCCACTTCCCATCAGCCCCAGCCAGCATGGCCACCAGGAACAATGGGCATTTGTCCAACAGCATTTGGAAGTGCACAGGTTCCTATGCCTGATCTGGATAGATTTCTAGGAGACATATAAGCAACCCCCAACTATGAGAACCCTTGTGATCCCCTATTGGTGAGAGTAGGATCAAGATTCCTGCTTATAATAAGAGCTTCTGGTTCTTAAAAAAAAAAGAGAGAGAGATTAGTGATACACACACACAAACGTGCCTCAGAAGTTATCTTGACTCTGTTGTTACCATTGTTGGTAAAATCTTTTCATAGTTGGTACTTGTGGCTTATGTAATTATGTAGTTTCATATATATATCTCCCTCCCAATATACTGCAGCAATGACAGAGGCAGGAGGTGTCAGGTAAGTCCTATAAGAGTTCACCAGATACCAAGATAGAATGTGAGACTGTGTCTGGGACATGCTGGGAGGTGTTAGAGCACCCATACAGACAACCAACCCGAGGAGAACTTGCTTGTGGAACTTCCTCACTAAGGTGCATTTGGTAGCCATACCTCTTTATATTTTAAGGTGGTTGCTTAAGACAAAACTTTTTAACAGGCATTTATAGGAGGAAAGACTTGGGGCTCAACTACATTAGTAAAGAAATAGTGTTTTGAATGCTTTATATACATGCGACACCCTATGCTGCTGGAGAGATAGAGGGGGGGAGAAATTATACATGAATTTCCATAGCGTTCTTTCTTTTTCTTTTGTTATAACGATTTAATTTCTGACTTATTTATGGCATTTCCCCCCTTTGTAGATCCATCCCTGGTGAGACAATGCGAGTTGTTACATAGTTGCTGCTGCTATTAGGAATTGCTGCTAAACAATTTATTATGAATTGTGCTGCTATTTTAAAGGATTGTGTTAGTTTATGGCTTTTATGTATTCTTTTTATCTTGTTTTGCTGTTGCTTTTGCAAACTGCACTATGGCTTCTACAAAGGGCAGCATGTAAGTCATCTAAACTTGTAAATAGGACTCTTCAATGAGTTGTTCTCTGCTGCCCCAAAAGGCAGGACTTGGTCTAACATGTTTAAATTACGGGTTCTTCCAAGCAAGGTGCCAATGGATGTTGTTCTTGAAATGTGAGTAGAAGAGCTTTAGAGAGAGTGTTTTTGTCTGGACCACATCAAGAAGAGAGAAAATGAAGTTTCAGCTCCCAAAGGCAGATCAGGTTTTCCCACTGTTGCTGTTTACATAAAAAAGGAGTGCATTTTAATTGCATTTCACACAATTGATGTCACATCCAGTTTGGCCCTGAATTCTTAAGTAGGTTCATCCTCAACAAGTTTAAGAAAACTTGCTTACCATTTTCCACCCTGAGGAACCTAGCTCAACCTTTCTATGATTAAACTATAGACTTCCCACTCACATGTAGGTACCGTTTGCAAATCTTCAATTTAAAAGGCAATCAGTGTAGCTATATACAAACTCAAAGCATGTTCATTAAAATATCATATAAGTCAGTAGGCTTGTGTAGTTTGGTAACAGTGTTTTGGCTTTTAAAAAAAAAAGAAAAACGATGAATATCTGACAAGTTCTTTTCACATACTTGCCTAGAGTACCTACCCTTTTTTCTGACAAAAGTGAGATTGGCAGGATAATCATACCTTATGGGTATTACTTTGCTCAAATAATACTGAAAAGTTGCATGACAGAGCCCTTAAACATGAGCTATTTTCCAATGTTCCTTTCCCCCATTGTTTATGATGAATTTTTATGCATAACACATTGGTGTCTACACCCAGAGGTTGAAAACACCTCAGAATAATGTAGATGTCTCTGCAGAGAACTTCCATGACCTTTAAGTAATAATTGCATAGCCTTTTACTTTAATAGACTCTGGCATTATTATAATTCCATTCCAGTTAGTCACAAAATTTGAGTTATTAAAGTTACATATTATAACCAGGTCAGCTGTGCTAGGAAAGGGATTTAAAACAACCAGAAAGACTGCTATTAGATTAAGCAAATCACATTTGGAGCTGCAATAGGAATTATTTGAGTTCTTCTTCTTTTTTTGAAAAAGAGCTTGCAAACACAAAGAATAAATGTAATGTCTGCATTAAAGTTAAAGAGTACAAAAGACTCAAGAGTTCCCAACGCCCAAAGCTTCCCGAACTAATTTTCTCTACACTTTGGTGGTAAATCTGAGGATTAAGATATCGCAACTCGAGATAGACTGTCATCTTGGCAGGCTCTTGCCAGTTGTCCTTGCATCACACTCGCTTAAATTGTGTTCAAAAAGCCTGTGCAAATTCATACGCCAAGGGGATCCCAATTGCTGCTTTCAGCATATTAATATGGCTTACACGCTGCAGTGGGAAGGCAAAAAGTTCAGCTCTCAGTCAGATCAAACACATTCTTGTTATTTATAGTTACTGGAGTTGCAGTTTTCAACACAAAACTGCATGTTTGTGAGTAGCTCTTCCAAATTGCTTGGAAGACTGAAAGTAATTCTGAATCTTTAATCGTACGTTGCCACTGCTTCCCTTAATCATTTATCAAACTTTTCCTACTGTGCATAGTCACAGACTATTTCCAGACCACCAAACCCTACCACGTATGTATAATGTTATGAAGAGGGGGCCCCCTTATCCCTCTAGAGGTGGCCTGTAATGTCCATGGCAAACTTGGCTTCTGACTCACCTTCCCTATTTTCCCCCTCTCAGTCCATTGGCCTAAATCACTCCCAGTTGGCACTTCTTAAGAGAAAGGCAAGCCAGGGTGATCCAGGATCTTGAACTCTGCTCAGGCAGACCAATCAGTTCCATTTGGGAGTATCCAGTCTCAGCAGGGCTTGCATTTGGCACCAAATCTGAAAGGCACAGAATGCAAGGAACATTTGGGAGGGCACTGTGAGGTTCACAGTTTGTTCCTTTCCAGTGTGTCTCTGCCTGCCCCACACCTGACAACGTGTTTGATCGTAGCTGGGTGTGGCTTGGGGATAATAGCATCACAGGCCAATTTAGGATTACCCGGTTTGGCCTGCAGGCTGGAGTTTCCTCATGCCTGAACTACAACAGTAATGAATCTTGTTGTTCTTAGAAACAGGAAAATAATAGCATTATGAATCTGTAACATTTGTTTGGTCTTACAGTAGCAATGCTCTTTAAATAAGCATTGTACAGGACTATATCACACCCTTGACAAAAGTCATTTGTATCAGCTGAATATTCTCACTATGCCTTCTATGTTTACTCTACTTGGGAGTAAGTCACATTAGGCTCAATGGCATTTTAAAGTAAACACATGAATGGGGATAGGTTGAACACGCAATGAGACTTTAATCACACACTTTCTACGTAACAATTAATGACTGTGCTTCAGCTAACATCTAGATTCAGGTAGGTAGCCATATTGGTCTGACGTAGTCAAAATAAATAAAAAAATTGTCCAGTAGCACCTTAGAGACCAACTAAGTTTGTTCTAGGTATAAGCTTCCATGTGCATGCACACTTCTTCAGATTCTTCAGCTATCATCTAATAGTGTTCCCTCACCCTTTCGAATGAGTTTAGTTATTGCATCTCAACCACATAAACAACACAATGGTGGCTTGTGATATGCTCTCTGCACTTTTACTATATCACCACTGGGCATGCCAAAATGCTAATTAGCCACTATCCAGATAAAATCTGACATTAGGGAATGAACATGGCTGATGACCTCTAATAGTTGTTCCAATGATATGTAATAAATGAATATTACCCTTCCCTTATTACAGTTCTAAATCATCTCATTTTGCTCAAGCTAAATTATGTTTTAAATGTTTGTAATAAACAATTTTGCACTCGGCAGCTTAAAATCCTCTGGTTTTTATCCAAGAAGCACAGATAAAGTCAACAGGTAATAGAAGAGACCACGTCTTTCCACGTGAAGATAACAACAATGAATAATGCATTCTATTGATTTTTAAAATTCACTGTGGGAAGTGGATTAAGGCTACAATCCTGGAGCCCACTTACCTGGGACTTATGTTTTAGTAGACATGGATAGTTTTGCAGCCTTAGTGCCTGCAGGCTGCCTTTAGCAACAAACAACCTACACAGAGAGAGAGAGAGAGAGTCAACAAAGAACGCTTGAAAAAAGAAGGAAAGCAACAAGGCCCATGTCAGGACAATAGTAATAAAATATCAATGAATATGTAAATAGCATAAATTGCAAAGTTACATTTATTACATTTACATGTAATGTTTGCATGTTTAAAAAAGTAATTGTGAAGAAATAAGGTGAGAAGCAAGGGTTTGTGCAATGACAGTGATCAAACAGGCAAACAGAAGGAAATCCACCTAAAAGACTGAATGGATTCCTCCAGCATCCCTAGCCAACAACACAATCCTAAATATAAATCCAGTCCTGTTTGGTTCAGTGAGGTTTGTGCCTAGATAAGTGAATGCAGGATTGCAACCTCAGTCGCCCCTGCTGTCCTAAAGAAGGCGCCGCTCAATATTGGAAAGGCATACTTAGCTGTAACCCAAGTGCAGATAAGGCTGGGAAGATTTCTGCAGCGAGGAACTCCTTTGTTTCACACTGGGCTAAAATGTATTGTTTTCTTGTAACTGTAGCCTACCATGCAGAGAGATAATGAAAGGATTTTTAAAAATGAAGACAGGTTTGTTTACAATGCTTATCACCAACATTGGTCTTGGAATGGTATGGAAAATACAGCCAAAAACTGGAAAAAAATGAAGAACAAAGAAAGAAAATATAGTGCACAAAGCTTTAAAAAATTCAGCAGGTTCTCTCTGTGTGCTTATCTCTAAAATACCACATCTCATCTGGTCTAACAACTGGATAGGGCTGAATTAAAATAGCCAGTCTTATCCCCACTGGGATCTAATTCAACTCTCTTGTCCTCTAACAGGATTCACTTTCCTTTCCAGCATCAAGGGACATTGTGTGCCTTCCCCTTTCTCTTTGTATTTTCTTCCTCTTACCACATCTGAACTGTTGTAGATGTGAAAATGTTGTGTGTTTTTTAAAAAAAGTTTGTTTTTGCTGTGTTTTAATTGCCGAAATGTTCCATGTCTTTGCAGCGTGTTCTGATCTGAACAACAAACACCCTGTATGTCATCTGCAGGCTCCTGCCACCAAGAATAAATAAGGACAATGACCTCAACGTCAATTTGCAGACAACTGAAAAATACACTGAACATGTTATTCAGATGACTTGTGGGATGTGGCACTTTACAAAACTGATTGCAAATACCAGCTGGACAAGCAAATATGTAACTGGGACAAAACATGAATAATCTGAAGTAAAGGGGAAGAAAATAATCTTAAAAGTAGGTTACAAAAACTGGCAACACTGCAGCATTTTTGTGAGCATAAAAAAAGCAAAACGATGGTCTTAAAAAATGCCTAACAGTACAATCCTAGCCATGTCTACTCAGAAGTAAGTTCTATTGAATTCAGTGGGTTTAGGATTTCAGTCAGAAAATGAACTTATTTAAATCACAATAATTAAATATGATCATTCATGGTATGCATTACCACTCAATGAAATTAACAAACTGTTTGTATAATTTCTGAGATACCAAGCAATAAATACCAAAACAATTTATCCATATAATACAGAAAAACCACCCTTCTGTATAAGCACCAACACAATGGACATTATCACAATACACAATCAATAGCCAAGCACTATCAGAAGCTGATAATTAATACTAAACAATCCATCACTTGTCAGCAAATGCCTTGGAGCAAAAGGAAATCCTACGGAACAATCCAAACCTAAGATTTGCTGGGGTGAGAGAGTTTGGATTTTGCGGATCTTGGGTTTTCTCAGCTGCACTGGGGCTCAGCTGAGGCAATGCCAGAGTAAGGACCTCACCCTGGCAGGAGAGTAGGAGAGTACTGGTGTAAGTCCCTCAACCAGGGATCAGCCAGTTTAATTTAAGATGATGTACCGTAACTTAAGCCAGTGTATGTTCTAAAATGTGGGTGTTCTGTGGGTATGGTGCGGGTGGGATGGGGCCCAGAGAGACTTAAGCCTGTTCCAACTCCCCAAATGTTTTCCTGAAAGTTCTAAAAGCAACAGAGTAGCCAAAGTCAACCCTTTTATGAAGTAACAAATATGAGTTGAGACAAACTTTGAAAACCTAGATTAGACAGAGGACAGTAAAAGGAGGGTTGATGATACTATTTTAAAACATTGTTGGCAGATGTTCAAAAGTGTAGATAGAAACCAGATCTTGTCTCCAAAACAGGACAAAACACCCAGAACACGTTCACAATGTTCATATTGGCGGAATAAAATATATGTTAGGATTGTGAGCATGGTATAGGAGAATTTTAATAAATATCCAGCTAGATATGGAATACTGCCTAAATACTCCAGTGTAAATGTCTCAGAATTATACATCTATCAGTTCCTAAGTGAAGATATAAGATGTTCCTATATCAAATCAGGACATTTTATAATGATGATGATGATGATGATTTAACAGGAGATGATCCACGGTAACAATCTGAATTTATGAACTACTTTGGTACTTTCATTTTCAGATATACATCAAAGTTTTCAAACATTCAGCCTGGACATGCAAGGGCAAAAGTGCCTAAAGGAGACATTGCCATGCAGGTTGGTTCCACCTCCAACATCTCACCTCCAACTGCATCCACTTCTGACCTTTGCTTGTTTATGGTAAAAGGTCTGAATGGAGGTTGTAAGAATGTTCTTGCTTCTTACACTCATAACACTTCTAATGGACTGGACTGGAACTCAGCCCCATCAAGATTTCCAGCAACGAGGAAACTCATGTAAGTGAATCCAGGGAACCACACTTACAAGTCCTCTTCAGCTTCTTGTGCTAAACATGCAGACATTCCTGGCATGACCAGAGACATGTGTATGCCCACAAACCCTCTACACATTTTTGCTCTGACATGTGTAGGTTGAATGTATGAATGGTGGAGGGATGGGGGGCAAGTTTGGAGAGGACATATATGCAGTGCTTTTTTTTCTTAAAAAATGTTTAGGGGTACCCTCATTTTGACTCAAAAAATCACCATTTCATAGTTCAAATCGGGGGGAATAAATACAGCAAATGGACAAAAGTACAAAGATTCACAAATGTTTAGGGGTATGCGTACCCCTGCGTCCCACCAGAAAATAAGCTCTGCATACATGTATTTTACTGGGAATGTTGCCCAGAGGCCATATATAGCTATTTTAGAATGAAGCTTTTGGATGAAGTATCAGATTCATATTAAGATTTGTTTGTTGTATTTGGGCATCAGACCATCCAAAAAAAAAAAAAAAAAGTGTTTGGCATTTTAAATATCTCCAGACATTTCCGTTATGTTAAGCTAATATTGAATAAACTTGGGATTTACCTTTGTTTCTGTGTTGCTTGCTTCTTCTTACCAGAGTCAGTATAGTTCTGTTCTGAGGTGTTTGCATTAAATTTAGTACAGTGGTACCTTGGGTTACATATGCTTCAGGTTAAAGACGCTTCAGGTTACAGACTCCACTAACCCAGAACCTTGGGTTAAGAACTTTGCTTCAGGATGAGAATAGAAATCGTGCTCCGGCAGCGCGGCGGCAGCAGGAGGCCCATTAGCTAAAGTGGTGCTTCAAGGTTAAGAACACTTTCAGGTTAAGAATGGACTTCCGGAACGTATTAAGTACTTAACCCGAGGTACCACTGTATAGTCTTTTTCTTTCCTTTTTCAAAGCACGCAATTTTATTCAGCCTTAGTCAACGTTTTCAGCTTCATTGAGGTATTCTTTGGATAGTCTCACATTTGATATCTGTTTATGTGAGTGTGTGTACATGGTCCTTCTACTGCAAAGACTTAAGGAAATCTGTGGCTTTCTTTCTTTAAAGTGAGCTATTAGACACTGCTTTGAAGTGGCTTTGTGTTGCCAGGTATAACTCATTGACATGCTTGGGGATGGGCCTTCCTCAGTGATGGTACAGATGCTTTGCATGCTGAAGTCACAGACAAGGGCTGTGTACATTTAAAGCACATGCCTCCCCCCCCAAAGAATGCTGGGAACTACAGTTTGTTAAGGGCGCTGGGACTTGTAGCTCTCTAAGCTACAATTCCCAGGACCCTTTGAAGGAAGCCTTGTGTTTTTAAGCATATAGCATGTATTTGGCCAGTATGCAATTGTTACCAATTGTGTGTATACTGGAGTGCATATACACCATCTTCTTCCATTAAATCTCCTTCTTAACAGCATAATATGAAGGTTTCACAAATAATAAATATGACATCAGCATCACCACAGATTGATTTTAACAACCTCCAATGACATTACATGGAGGCTCTGCAGAGCCTCTAATTATTTTTTATTGTCTCATGCTTTTTTATAGTCTATTGTCTAGCAATTATTCCTTTTAATCTTCTCTTTGAGGATCTATTAATTCTTAATTAAAACTCAATAGCTTGATTCTTTGAGATTGCTATAGTAACCTCTTCTGAGACAAAATGATAAATGGTCCTCTGGTTGCTACATATGAATTCTTTGTTGGCTTAAACAGGAATATATGGTCCTTTCATTGTGTTGTCAGTGCTGATGAAAACCGTTAGCGAGGATTAATTGTTTTTCTGATGAGAGTAGCCCTTTTATGTGTCCATATTTCTCCCACAAGACAATGGACTGGTTTTTCAAATGTATGGGAGCGATACATTTCTAATATGAATGAGTTACTACTTCTCACAGAAGGCTCTCTTAAAGTAAATCAGATTGTTTATTCATCTAGCCCATAGCTATCAACTTTTCCCTTTTCTTGCAAGGAATCCTATTCGGAATAAGGGAATTTCCCTTTAAAAATGGAAAACGTTGACAGCTATGATCTAGCCTAGAGTCTCAAGCATTAGCTTTTCACACCACCTGCTTCCTGATCCTCTTAACTGGAGATGCCTTTATTATTATTATTATTATTATTATTATTATTATTAAGCATGCCAGGGTTTGATTCTCAGAGCTTATGCATGCATAGCAACTGTTCTACCAGTGAAGTAATCAGTAGAAGCTGGAGGGGCTGTTCCGTGTAGTGCCATGTGGTAGACATTTGTCCATAGCTAATGGTTGTTGTCTCTCCTCTGAACTGACCTTGCAGACTGCCTGGCTGCACCAGTCAGAGAGAGGCCATGCTCATCAATCCCCAGTCCTTCCATCCTGATACTTGTTCACATACAGGGCCGGATTTAGGTTTGATGAGGCCCTAAGCTACTGAAGGTAATGGGGCCCTTTATATGTCCAGCTGTCCCTTGTCAACAACAAATTGTAGCTGTTTTTTGTGTTGAATATATGCTACATGGTAATTTATGGACCTAAAGCCATTTGCACATAACAAAATATGTATTTTATCAAAGTAATTGTTGAACTGAAATACAATTAAGAAGAAGTATATTAATAGTGAAATACAATTAAGAAGAAGTATATTAATACTGAAATAATTATTAAGCTCTAACTTAAAATGCTTTTTTTATTCATAACAAACTTAATAATGCCAACACTTTTTCCCTTAAATTTTTTTGGGGGCCCCCAAGAGAGTGGGGCCCTAAGCTATAGCTTGTTTAGCTTATACGTAAATCCGGCACTGTTCACATGCCACACAAAAGATTCCTTCCAGATGTTTCACCAAAATCCAATTTTAGGAAGGGGTGGGGATAGAGTATAAGTGTTGCAGGGTTTTTTGTTTGTTTTTGTAAAGTGCATTATTCTGGAATACTAACTAAATAATCACAGTGTAATGTGGCAGCAGGACGCGGGTGGCACTGTGGGTTAAACCACAGAGCCTAGGACTTGCTGATCAGAAGGTTGGCGGTTCGAATCCCCGCAACAGGGTGAACTCCCGTTGCTCGGTCCCTGCTCCTGCTAACCTAGCAGTTCGAAAGCACGTCAAAGTGCAAGTAGATAAATAGGTACAGGAAGGTAAACGGCATTTCCGTGCGCTGCTCTGATTTGCCAGAAGCGGCTTTGTCATGCTGGCCACATGACTCAGAAGCTATACGCCAGCTCCCATGGCCAATAATGCGAGATGAGCGCCGCAACCCCAGAGTCGGCCATGACTGGACCTAATGGTCAGGGGTCCCTTTACCTTTACCTAATGTGGCAGCAGGCCAAAACCAACCAAACAAAACACTCATCCCCAAAGAAACCAGCAACAATACCATTTTAATTGGTAAGTGTGGAAAGACTCGTTATATACTTTTGCCCAGTATGATATTTCTTTTTGAGGAATTTTGAGAGAAACAAAGAATCTCTATATGACTGACTGTCTTTCTTGAGAGCTCCCCACTCCCATCCATAATTCTTTGGAACTTGCAGATACACTTGGGGAACAAATCAGATAGACCCTTATGATGCATTTCCAGTCGTGGTAAAGCTGGTGTTAGAGAAAGGAGATCAGCAGCAGGACGCTCTCAGGCATGGAGCAGTGTCTGAAGACCAGACTGGGCCCTGATTTAACGTCAAGGAGGTGAACCAACCAAGAAAAAATGTAAAGGGAGCAAAAATCTTACAAGCCCAGTACAGAGGTACTTCGGGTTAAGAACTTAATTCGTTCTGGAGGTCTGTTCTTAACCTGAAACTGTTCTTAACCTGAAGCACCACTTTAGCTAATGGGGGCCTCCTGGTGCCACTGCGCTGCTGTTGCACGATTTCTGTTCTCATCCTGAAGCAAAGTTCTTAACCCAAGGTAATATTTTTGGGTTTGCGGAGTCTGTAACCTGAAGCGTATGTAACCTGAAGCGTATGTAACCCGAGATACCACTGTAATTCTCAGTAATCACCCTAGCCCGTTGTAACATATACTACAGTAGAACCTCTATTTGCAACTGCCTCCACTTGCAGACATTCCAAGTTGCGACCATGGCAAACCCAAAAGTAACCAGTGGGTTTGCCACCATTTGCACATGCGCAGGAGCCGGCAATCACCGCCTGTGCCTGTGCACAAAGGTGCCTCTCCCAGCAACCTGTTTAGCCAAAAGGATGGGCCTCCAGAATGGATTGTGGTCATGAGTAGAGGTTCCACTGTACAGAATACTTCATAGTAAGTCAAAATGTAAAGGATGTATTGCAAGCTAATATTCTTTGATGGTGAAATCATTAGTATGAACAATATTATGATCTTATACGCCATCAGTATACACAGTGCATCTGATATACATTTTCTGTCTGATGACATTTTAGCTTTGTGGTGTAAATTTTAAAAATAGTTCAGTTGTGATGGTAACCCACAATGTATTTATTTTCTCCCCGTGGTACTACAAGGACTTCCTTGTTAATGAGCTAGCATCTTAAAGAAATGTTCTGCATATCAAAATATAGCATATTGAATTCTTTTTAGACATTCTTATCAGTTGTGGCTCCAAGCTTGATAAAGACCAATAACAAGTGAAAGAGAAATAAACTTCATGCTGGGACTTTCAAGGTGAAATCCAGTAGATCAGCAGGAAAACAGTGATACAACATCACACAGCTTCTTGCTAAGCTTAACTCTTAATATCTCAGACATACATCAATCTGTTCTCTCCACATGTGATCTCTGTGCATAGTCTCCTACTGTTGTCCATTGTAAATTAAGAAATAAGGTTTCTTTTTTTAAAAAGTGCAGATAGAAGAAGTATGCTGCCTTCTAGCAACAGGTAGAGCCAAATAAAGGAAGACTGAAGAGCATATTACACATCACACTGTAGTTCCTTTAATGAAGTCACAATTTTTATTTACCGTATTTTTCGCTCTATAGAACGCACTTTTCCCCCTCCAAAAATGGAGGGGAAATGTGTGTGCATCCTATGGAGCGAATGCAGGCTCCTTGGCTTCAGCGATAGTAACGCGAAGCCTCCGAAGCACAGAGGGAGAGTTCCCCCCCGCTCTGGAGGCTTTTTGTTGCTTTCGCTGAAGCCGCCTGAAGCCCCTGGAGTGCAGGGAACTCCTGATGTGCTCCGGGGGCTTAAGGCAGCTATCTACAAGCCTTCAGAGTGCAGCAGGAGTTCCTGCTGGGCTCCGAAGGCTTGCGGATAGCCGTCTGAAGCCTGGAAAGCAAGAGGGGTTGGTGCACTCTTGCACTCCAGGCTTCGCTTCGCTGGAGAGGCGCTGCACAGTTTTCCCTCTCTGCGCAGCGCCCCTTCAGCGAAGCGGGAGGAGAAATGGAAGGGGCTCCATTTCTCCTGTAGCTTCGCTGAAGGGGCACTGAGCAGAGAGGGGGAGAATTCCCCCCCCCCCGTTCTCCCCCTCCTATGGTTCGGTGTGTCCTATAGAGTGAAAAATACGGTATTTATTTATAAATGTTATTTACAGGTCACAGTATAATGAAAATTCCATGCGAAGTGCAGCAAATAAAAACAATAAACGAAAAAATAGAATCAAAATACAATTGGCTAAAACACCGTATTAAACACAGTGTTTAAAAAATGATCAAAAACATATCAAAGGTAACAGGCAGCTGAGAACAGAAAATGAATGATGCTCAAGAAGCATTAAAAGCTACAACATCATTTAAAAGGCTCAAAATTTATTTTAAAGTATTTTCCTTGGCACCAAAATTACACTGAAATTGGTGCCAAGCAGGTTTCTCTGTTGGTCTCTCTCTTGGGAAGCCATTCCACAACACACACACTCACACACGCTCTCTCTCGCTCGCTCTCACACACATACAAGAACCCACCCACTATAACTTAATAGGCAGGGGCACTCAAAGAAGGGCTGCAGTTGATGATCTCTGGATCTGGGTGGGAGCATCTAGGATTACAGAATGTTAAAATAACAAGGTTCCAAGCTGCAAAAGGCTGTAGGGAACACTGCTGAATTGGGCTCAGAATCTCCACCCGCATCATTCAGCCTGGACACTGAGGTCAAGCTCCGAGGGCCTTCTGGCAGTTCCCCCACTGTGAGAAGTGAGATTACAGGGAACCAGGCAGAGGGCCTTCTCGGTAGTGGCACCTACCCTGTGGAACGCCCTCGCATCAGATGTCAGGGAAATAAACAACTATCTGACTTTTAGAAGACATCTGAAGGCAGCCCTGTTCTTAATGTTCGATCTTTTATTGGTTTTATTGCTATTATTATTAATACTCTGTTGGGAGCTGTCCAGAGTGGCTGGGGAAACCTACTAAATGGGTGAGGTATAAATAACACATCATTTTCTTCTTCTTCTTCTTCAACCATAGCACCCCCAAGCTCGGGTAGGGATACCTGCCTGGTTGGAATCTGCACCCTAGTCGCCCAGTAAGACCTTGCTTGCTTGGCTTGCAAGGTATCGTTTTCTTACCAAGGTCTGATTTAACTAATTAATTTCTCACCACATAACTGACTGAATTTATGAATCTGCCAATATTAGACAAAATATTTTGCTCTTTGGAATTACTGTAGATAAGACATTCGTAGTAATTCCAATAAGAATATGTTTCAGACACTCAGACATGATCCTCAAAAAAAGAAGAAGAAGAAGAAGAAGAAATTCCATTATAAAACAACTATGTAGTTAAGAGGTTTTTTATTTTTTTCCTTTCCCTCCATCATTGATTTTTCAATAATAATTAAAAAGCAGCCTACCCTTCATATTGATATACCCTGTGACGGTGCAAAGGACACACAAATGCAGTAACACTTAGTCTCATCCTAGAAGAAAAAAAGAATACAGCAGATATTAAGTAAAATAGGTTTCCCTCCTCACCTACTAGTAACCCAATTCCATCACTGGCAAAATCATTTGCATTTCCTATCCTTCACTGTAAAAATTGTGAACATCATATTTGACTCATGGACACAACTGCCACGTTGGAGGTCATTGGGTTACATGGTTATTGAAGAATCTCCCAGTCAGAGATAAATAGAGCCACTAAATCACTATTAAAGGATGATTGATAAAATAACAAAGAAATTCACTGTGGCTGGCATATGGATGAATAACATGGTCAGTGCACTAAATCATATATTCATAGATGCCTAGAGTGGAAATGAATGACCTTATAGGCCAAGCTATCTCCCTGTCTGCCCTTCACTCTCCCTTACCAATACTAGAGTGAACTTATGGTCACAGGGTCAATCTTGACCTCAGCGACACCAAAATATCAACCAGAGAATAGCAACACAATAGTGCTACACATCATATTGCACTGATAGTGAATGTACACAGTGCAATTATATAGCTCCAAAGAACTTTGGTCTTGTCAAACTGGTTCCCTTTGTTTGTACATTGATGGTATTATTTCTCTTTCTAGATTTCAGTGTTCCATGTCTCATTAGTGGAGACTTTAGTGTTCAGTGCACATCAGTGTGCTGCTGCGTTAATTGAAACCGCACAAGCTAGCATCAATATTTTTCTGTTGTGAGTAAATTGGTGCATGCATTATTCCATTTCTGCAGGTGAATTAGTCAAGGACAGATGTGGGGAACCTTTAGCGCTCCAGATGTTTCTGTAATATGATCCCCATCATCCATGGCTGAGGCGGATGGAAGTTGTAGTTCCGCAACATGTGCAGGGAAAAATATTCCCCACACCAGGTCAAAGAGCAGCTTATGCATGCCAGAGGAGGCCTGGCATGGGGTCTGTAGACATGAACTCACAAAATCGTGAATATGCTCTTTGTAATAGCCCTGCAGCAGATGTGAGAGCAGTCATCTGTATGTCTTTACATTTTACATATTTATTCTTACATTTATATCCCACTTTTCTTCCATCATGGAATACACATCTATGTATTAATTTTTTTTTGAATTTTACGTTATTATTATTTTTATCACAATTACATCATAACATGTAATAAGAATTTGAGTTCTCCGCTTTCCCCCACCTCCCCGTGACTTCCCTCAACTTCCTCTTCTGGTTTTTTAAACATATGAACTTGTCCTGCTTACAATACAATACTGTACGATATCCTTAAATTGAATGTTGTTATATTCTTATCATTTTAACCTCACCTTTATAACTTCTATGTTTATATTGTTAATTGTAAGCGTTTACTCAAACCCTGCAAGTGAGTCCATTTCTTTATATTGATTCCATAGATACAGCATAAATGGTTCCCAATCTTCTTTAAAATATCTATTGTCTTTGCCTCTGAGTCTTTCAGTTAGCTTCGCCATTTCAGCATATTTCCATCAGTTTTTCTTGCCATTGTTCTTTGGTTGATATTTCATCACTTTCCCATCCTTGGGCTAGTAAATTCCTAGCCACTGTTGTAGCATACATGAACAGTTTTTTTCTTCTTTTTTGGCATATCTTGACCTGAAATGCCTAATAAATAAAATAAAATACACATCTATGTATTGACCAGACTATTTCCTTTAGAGCTTGTTGAATCTGCACACTAATATCATACAGAAAATGACTTGCCACATTCCTTGTACTAAGAAGTGGTTCCTGGCAGTGGCAGGAAAAGACAGTCTCCAAAGCGACTTGCTCTCTCACGCTGAGGAGGAGCCAGCGACTAAATAGTGCCGCACTCCACTCTGTGCGCAGCCTCCTCTGCTGCCTCAATATTGAGGGGGCCTGGCCCCTACCAGCAAATATTGAGGGGGCCGGAGACACCTCTACCCCTAGGAGTTGCTGCGCCTTTTGCCATTTGTTCTGGTTCAGTGCTAATCTGTGAGTTTCCCTGGGGGAAACAGTAGGGCAAAGAGTAAAGGTAAAGGGACCCCTGAACATTAGGTCCAGTCATGAACGACTCTGGGGTTGCGGCGCTCATCTTGCTTTATTGGCTGAGGGAGCCAGCGTACAACTTCTGGGTCATGAGGCCAGCATGACTAAGCTGCTTCTAGCAAACCAGAGCAGTGCACAGAAATGCCGTTTACCTTCCCAACAGAGCGGTACCTATTTATCTACTTGCACTTTGACATACTTTCGAACTGCTAGGTTGGCAGGAGCTGGGACCAAACAACAGGAGCTCACCCCGTCATTGGGATTTGAACCGCTGACCTTCTGATCAGCAAGCCCTAGGCTCAGTGGTTTAGACCACAGCACCAACCGTTCATGATTCCCTATGAAATAGAGTTGGGGTGAAAAAAATTACAGTAGGTGGTAGATGTAAAAACATTTTTTTTTTAAAGTAAGGGTCAGAATCTTAGAAAACAAGTTATTTTTTAAGCTGCAACTTCACTTTCATACCCACTGATTTTGGAGCATTGCCACTGATTTTAATGTAAAATGGTTGCAGACTTCATCCAGTATCAGCAGGGGCTTCTACAAGCTGTTATTCACTGCGTCTCAAGTCCTGACACAGTGACATGCACCACTTTGTTCTTTAAGATTAAGAGACGTGATTTGTACCGATTCCAATTACTTTCATTCCCAATTTAGCAGACAATATGGGCTGTTAATGATTAGTCAATTAGCCTCCAAGTACCAAAGTAACAGGTGAACCTTTGAGAAATGTAATGACCTAATTGTATTTCTTCACCAAATGAATAATAGGTTGCAAATGGATTGCACTAAAAAAAACCATTCCTCCAGGGAAAGTGCTTGGGTCTTGACCTCAAAAGAGAGGAAAAACTATGACTGAAAGAGGGAATAGAAAGCAAATGTCAGGACTGCATGCCAAACTCAAACTAATTGTAACGTGGATGCCTACAAAAAGGCTTTGTGAAATTGCCTGCTAAACATTTTCACAACCTGCTCCCTTTTGGCAGATCCTTTTGCTTAATTCATGTGTTCCAACTGTCCCCATTGACCAGACACAGTCCTTGAATTTCCATACCCGTTGTGTCCCTAGTAAATTTGTGTCCCTAATTTATCTTTTAGGAAGATTTGAGGCAGAAAGGAGGAGCAGAATAACAGCAGACAAATCCCATGGGATGCCCAGGTCCTGTTATGTTGGATGAGTTTTGATTAGCAAGATCGAGGATCTGGACAAGGTGCTTGGATCAGTCAGAGCAATCACTTGTGCTCTGGACCCTTGTCTCTCTTGACTGATAAAAACTAGCAGTGAAGGGACAGCTGGTTGGGCCAGGGAGGTGATTAGTGCCTCCTTGCAAAAGTCCCTGTCTGCTTGAAGGAGGTAGTGGTAAGACCACTCCTTAAGAAGCCCTCCATGGATTTTGAAAATCTAAGTAACTACCAGCCAGTTGCCAATCTCCCATTCTTGGGCAAGGTTCTTGGAAGTCAAATATGCAGAATTTGCAATATAGGATGCAACTACACCATGATCATCCCAGAGAGATGGCCATCCAGCTTCCACATCAATAGTTTCAGTTCCTCCTAAGGCAGCCTGTTCCACCGTTCTTGCATTCTTCACCCACCGAATGTAAGAAGAGCCTGCTGCATCAGGCCAGTGGCCCCTCCAGTTTAGCATCCTGCACTCACAGTGGCCAGCCAAACACCTATGGGAAACTCACAAGCAGGGCCCAAGCCCAAGAACACTCTCCCTTTCTGCAGTTTCCAGCAACTGCTATTCAGAAGCATTACTTCTTTCAGCTGTGGGGGCAGAGCATGACTCTCATGGCTGGCTAACTATCTTGTGGTAGTTTTTTCCTCCACAAATTTGTCTAATCCTCCATTATAGTCATCCAGATTGGTTGCCAATCCGGTGGGAGAGAGTTCCATAGTTTAACCATGCAGTGCATGAAGGACTTTATCTGTCATGAATCTTCCAACATTTATCTTCATTGAATGTCCATGAATTTTAGTGTTATGAGAGAGGGAGAAAAGCATATCTATCTACCATTATAAATGCCATTTTGATGGACGAATCCCAGCTATGTTTGGGAAATTCCAGGTGTATAGCAGCCTTATATTTTCTGAACTTTTTTGAACCTTACAATATCCTATTTGCCCCCAAAATCAACAGACAACAAGTCTGTCCTGTCTTCTGCTGCACAACAAGCCTTCATGATAGATGTCTATAAAGTCTCCCCTTAATTTTCTTTTCTCCAGGCTAAACATATCCAGCTTTTTCCATTGTTCCCCCCCCCCCCAGAACTTGGGATGCACATAGCAGTTTGTTCCATTTTCCCTGTGTTTCCCTAACTTTTAATTCCTGCAATATGTCAGAGCTTTCACACAATGTAAAAACCACTTCTGTAATAATAGTGGAATATACTGCAAGTTTAGTGCTCATTTCATTGTTATTTCCTTCCAGAAAACATCTGTTTTCAAATAATATGGAAGTGAGCACTAAACTTAAATATTATTTTCCAGCATAGATTTGGAAGTGGCTTTTATGTTGCATGAAAGCTAAAATATAATGCAGAAATTAACAGTTAGGGATAATGTTGGGGAAATGAAATAAACAGCTGTGTGAATGAAGACCAAGTTGCCAGTTCCACTTCTCTTATTCTCTCTCTTCCTGACATGCCCCAGCTTGTTGGTATCCTTCCTAAATCTTTGTGTTTCCACTATCCCTTCGGGCATTACTAATGTTCATAAAAGCCATTGCTTAATAGTAGGTGTCATGAAACGTGGCAATGGTGGCATTGCCATTTGCAGCTAGCACTAAGTCATGGTTGGTTCTAATGATGGTTTATTTCTGCTTAATATCTCAGAGTATCCAAACACAGACACCTCAAAAGCTAGTTTAGTCTCCAAAGATCCTCAAGCTCTTTCAGAAAGAAATCTGTTGATGGCATAAAGAATTAATTCGCCTTAAACAAAACAAAACTTTTTTTTAATGCAGTAAAACTGCTTTCAACAGAGCATCAATGACCATATTAGAATAGAAACCTGTGGTTCTAACAAAACTTACATTTACTAAAAAAAAAAAATCTTAAAAGCCGATTTTACCTTAAAGCTTCATAAATGCATGTAGATGGGTACAAAGTAATTATTTTTACCCTCAAAGCTTGCATGTATAAATTGGCCCAATAAAAGGCCAACTGCAGTATCTCTTTTTCCTTGTGATCAATGTAGGAACATTTCTCTGTACTAAACCAGATATCGCTCAGAGATATATAAAATGGAGAAAAGAGACAAGGCATTAATATTAATCTGTTATGTCTACTCATGTATTTTACAAGAGGTTTCAGCATGTGCAGGATCCACAGGTGTAATATAGTTTCCCATGCACTGTTCATTCCATAAGTCATGTTCCATAGAAGGAAAAAGAGTCAACATGATTTTCCCCCTCCCAGTCTCACAGATAGTTGGCTATAAACAACAGCATTATGACAAAGTTGTTATTCATATATATTTTCCTAGGATGATATCCAGTGACATCTGCATGCTTGTGAAATGGACATTCACTTGTGCAATGGGAGTTCTTGTTTCTCTTCTCCCTCCTCTGGCCTCTCCAAAAATCTGCCTGAAGTGTACCCCAACCCTCTGAAACAGTTTTGGGGACACTGGTGGACTGCAGGGAGAAGGAACATAGAGAACCTTATAATGAGTCAATCTAGCTCACTATTGTACTGTTTGACTGGCAGTGGGGATCCAGAGTTTTAGGCAAAGTTTGCTCCCTACCTGGAAACACCAGAGATTGATCCTGGGACCTTCTGTATGCAATGCAAATGATCTATTACAGAGAGGAGAGCAGGAAGAAGTCCTATTGTTGCTATTATGGATCACATCCCTAATCTTACCTATGGAGTCATTTACTGGTAGGTAGGTAGGTAGCTAGAGAGATTTAGGCATTATCATTGACATGCAGAAATATGTCAAACATATATATAGTGGCGTAAGGAAAAACACTCTAGGGGTAATTAAGTCCTATTTGGTCATTCTCTCCTTGCAGTTTTCAATATGTAGGGGGACAGGTCAGGGCCAATAAAAAATAAAGCTTTCTGCCTCGTTGCCATTTAATTTTCTCCCTTTCCTTTTGTAATAGGTCTCTCTCCTATGTAAAAATTCATGTTCTGGCTATGTATGTCAATGTAAAATACTACTTGTGATGCAGCACATGAATGAATTGTGTTAGGAATTCCCACCCCTAATCTACCACTGTTTGAGAGGATCTACCCACAAGCTTTCAGGCTCCAGCCCCTAGATCCCTGTGCTTGAGCCTAAGGAGGCCTGGCAATCCTTTCTGGAGCTGAAGAATTTTACCACCAAAGTAGTGTTAAGGGTTCGGACACTAGTTAGCAATCACACACATCTTGACATTTGGCTGGACTCACTGGGGTTTTTCTCAGCATAAAAGTGTTGTACAGATAGTTTATGAATAGCTTCCTGATTTCACTCAGGAATAGGGTGACTATGTGTTCTGCTTTACAGAGGCCAGTCCTCAAATTGTGGGCATCCTCTGGTTGAAAAGCTGCTTGATCCAAGTCCAATTTAAAGATAAAAAGCCTTCAGGTTGACCATCAACTTTTAGTTACTTGGAAAGCAGGCTTATTACATCCCACTGTCTCTTATATTTCCACATAGAATCTGTAGTTCCACTGGGCAGCTACTGCATTTCAAATTTAAACTATTTTAAATGTTCTAAATTAACATGACATTTAATCTTGTAAATATGCAAATACAGCCTTTAGCCTTCCAAAAAGCTAATAAGATTCTCACAGCTGGATTTTTACGTCTGTGTTTAGTTAGAGTCCTTTGCTGTGTGCATGCCAAAAAATTCAAGAAAGTTACAGTAATGCGGGGGGACAACAACAACAACATATCAATAGAATAATTTCCAGCAGAGATATTTCATCTATTATCTGATTCTGTTTGGAAGATGTTAAAGAGCATGCAAGGTACATCTATATGAGTTGAATCTCTATGTTATTGTTTTTTGGAGAATCCAGGGCCCCTCGAGACTAGTGAGGTGTTTTCAGATATATTCCACAAAATGTCAGTAACACAATAATAGTGCATTAGTGGTGGACAAAGCGTGTTCTCCTTCATGGAGAGCACGTGTTGCGGTGGGGTCTACTGAGCCACCCCTCTGTTACCAGGCAGGGTCTCTAAAGATGGCCTGGGGCAGTGATTGGTTCACTGGGTTGCTGGGGTAAAAGTTATGTTGCAATTTTGGTGGGAGGGGTAAAATGTTTAAATACTCTGCACACAGCCTGGAGCTTTCTCTTTGCTGCGTGCGACGGATCACCCGCCCACCCGCCCTTGAGTAAGGGGTTATTGCATTGACCTTGCTATGCCTGTCATGGGGTTGTCTGCCGTTGGGGCAGGGGCCTGGTAGGAATTTTGTCCATCTGGCTGATTGGCTGGGCCATTTGGTTTTTGCCTACTGTGTAGCAAATCGTCACAACTTGTAAGGTTGCGGTTAGGCATTAGTTATAAATTGGTGGAGGAGGGGTTAGGATAGGCTGGGCCTGCCCCTCCATGGTTGCTGCGGAAAGGGAATTCTGTTAAAGGAATCCTGGGGCTTGCCATCTTTTCGTCCAATCCCTGGAATGGGACTAGGGCCGGCAAGCCTTCGGGGAGCATGCGGATGAGAATTGAGGGTCTGTGACTCAGCTCCATTTCTCCCCGACTTGTTTTCCCCCGCACTGTCTTCCGGTGGTGCCCGGAAGTCAGTTCTGTCCCCAGGCGGGGGGACAGATAGTCTTAACCAATGCCTAAACAACCACTCATGATTTTGTATTTAAATAAAGTTGTGGCCAAAATTATGCCAAAAACCTTAAACAAAAATTAAGTGTGCGTTGTGAGTTATTTGGGGGGTGGCTTGGGGACCTCGACACGCAATTCACACATCAATTCACATTATGCCTTCTGCCAGTTGCCTCTGCATGTGGGGTGACTTTGCCTGGCATCACAGGGCCTGGAGAGTGTTGGGGGGGGCTCTTTTGTCCCCCATGACCTCTCGTGGCATTTCCTTGGGTGGTAGCAGCTTGAGAGATCTTGTGAGAAGAATGAAGGATGAGGCCTTGCTCATGTGTGCTCAGAGCCACGCTTATCCAACTTCCTAATCCCACTGACCCCCAACTGTGTTGGGGGTCCATAGCTGTCAACTTTTTCCTTTTTTAAGGGAAATTCCCTTATTCCGAATAGGATTCCTCGCAAGAAAAGGGAAAAGTTGACAGCTATGTTCAAGTCCTCCAGAGAGAAATTTAGCCACAACTAGCCAGAAGTGATTTGCTGTTTTAACTGCAGAAATAACTATCAAGACGCTATGGCTGTAGCTGTGGAGTGCCTGAGCCTTAGATTACATTCTCCACATTTCCTTAGGAATAACATGTTCTCCCGTCCTGGTGCCCTCCATATGTTTTGGACAAAAAGTCCCACTATCTCTGTCCCGTGGGCACACTGTTTGGAGTGGATGGGAGTTGTACTCCCAAACATTTGATGACCACAATGCTGAGTAAGGCTGATGTAAATGAGAGACTTGGAAACCTGAGCCAAAAAAAGATGTATAAATGCTAAGCATAAACATTGTTGCACATATCTGATCTGTTCATTTCTCAGATACTTTCAACATTAGGGTGCCTTCCTCTTTGCATGCAAACTTGAAGGTTATATCACTAATTGGTCTTTTCGATGTGCATTCTTCAGTTTGATCCTAACCAAATTTGCTGTTTACTATAGAGTAAAAATTATGGATGTTGATGTCATTTGCTTCCGTATGTGTGTATTTAAGATCACATGATTTCCACTTCTTATCATTGTACAGTGAATCTTTCACTCTTTTTGTTATGAATTATTTCAGTCAGATCCTACTCAAATTTGATTTTTGCTAGAGAGTAAATGCTATGTATTTTAACACTGTTTACTTCCACATCTACATTAAGAGCTTCTCCTTGATCTGTTATCACTGTACTGTGAAACCATTGTATTATTATTATTATTGGCATTGTTAACAGACATAAATAAATGCAATGGTATATTTTTCAAGCCAGGAAATGACATGCTTCAAGGACAGGGCAATGAAAATTTAGGCTGCCAGTAATGGCATTGCATGAGGATAAATTTCCACTGAAGACTGAAATGTGTAAGAAACAGGATTAATAATTCAGTCTGTGCTGACATCAGTTCTGTTGTAAAACAAACAAACCAGTCATTGCTGTGTATAGCAAACACTCCATTTTTGGACATAAGTGAATTATTTCCCCCTTCCTTTTTGGTTCTAGCTTTTTCTCATGATTGTACCTCCCTGTCAAAGGCTTGCATTGTGATGTTGAATAGAAATTTCTCCACCTCCAACTGTCCTGTGCCTTTCCTTTTCAGTCAGGTGAAAGACCTCAGCATGATATGTTTTATCCAGATGTTCTTGATGTACAGCAGGAGGAACTGTCTGCTCAAATATCACACACTTCTGATAACTTTATGGAATTGATGTTCTGTTGCAGGGATGGGAAACTGGTAGCCCTGGAGATGCTGTTGGAGTACAGCATCCCGTGTTGTGCTCACAACATCTGGCTGCTCCCTATTCCATATCTTTTCAAATAAATAACATGACAACAGATTTTCTAGCATAAAAATGGTAGATCTCTATGACTGGTATACATGTAAACACTGGGTGGATTTTTAACTGTGGTTAAGAGAGTGGGATTAGGCTTCTTGCCACGAACCTTTCTGTCTTTTCCTATGTTAATCTTCATGCCACATTCAGCCTGGACATTGAGGTCCAGTGAGGTCTGATAGTTCTGTTAGTTCCCTGAATATAAGAAGTGAAGCTACAGGGAACCTGGCAAAGCTTTTCTGTTTCAGAAAGCATTAAATGTTTGATGCTTTGAGGTGCTTTTAATATGTTGGAAGCCTCCCAGAGTGGCTGGGGCAACCAGAAGGTGAGTCATTAAGAGGGGACATAATTAGCATTAATTACAGCTATACCACTAACTATAGTACACTACTGTTAGAGAAGGTCACCCAGATGTTGTTGAAGCACAAGTGCCATAACCTCTGGTTATTGAACATGTTAGCTGGGGCTGATGAGACTTGGAGTCCAATAGCATCTGGAGGGTCTCAGGTAGAGATGGGAGAAGAAATTCAATTCATTTCACATTTAAAGGCAAAAACCAAGCTAATTTGCATACACAAACTGAAACACAATCATGCTTCAAAATTCAAACTTCTCCTAATCTTGCAGTGCAGTTCTTCAGCCAAGTTATGTGTACAAAACACATATATTTGTATAAAGTGTGCATATACAGTAAATGCAAATATTTGGGCAAATAGCTTAGCAAAAATGGAACTATTAGACAAAATTGCAGTGAAGTTCTCCAGCCAAGTAATGTTAACAACATGCACATATTTGGGGAAAGTGTATATAAAATGCATACGTTACTGAAAATAAAATACAAAACTGCTTGACGTTGATGAATTTCATGAGGACTTTTTTTAAATAATTTTTTTAAATTGCTAACTCATTTTGAAATCTGGAGGACTGCGAATGGGAGACTGGAAAAATAAGAAACAGAGAAACCAAAATTGACAGATTTGCCCATCACTAGTCCTAGTTTCTTATCTTTTACATAATGATTCTTGTTCTCTTTTGCTGAAAACAAATGTTTTATTAACAAAATGGAGAAGAAAACAAGTTTGGAATTAAATCTGATATTTATGAAGAGGAAGGAAGGGGCGAAGGAGGCGTATGGCGTAACACAAAATGAATTATGTAGAGTGAAGAAAACTGAATAATGTGAGATCTGAAAGATTTATTTGGATGTGTCGCCCTAGGCAACAGTTCAGTCTGTCAGCCCCAAAGTGGATTATTCAAGAATTATTGATGCAAATCAAACTGTATAAGAGTTGTATCAAGTCACTTTAATTATGGGGCCTGGTTGATTGTTCACAGTCTACTAAGGGTCCTTTCTTTTTATTCATTTTGTTGCAGAAGCTTTTTATTGTGTCATCACTGATCAGGGATTTTGCAAACCTAGAAATAAAATCCTGTACAGCTGCCTTCACCCATGCCATGCTGGGTGGGCCTGATAATCAGAGTATTTCCAAATTATCTAAAGGAGGGTTTCACAAACTTTGGACTCCAGCTGTTTTGGGACTATAATCCCCATCATCCTTGACCACTGATCCTGCCAATTAGGGATGTTGGGAGTTGTAGAAGAGTTTGGATTTGATATCCCGCTTTATCACTACCCGAAGGAGTCTCAAAGCAGCTAACATTCTCCTTTCCCTTCCTCCCCAACAACAAACACTCCGTGAGGTGAGTGGGGCTGAGAGACTTCAGATAAGTGTGACTAGCCCAAGGTCACACAGCAGCTGCATGTGGAGGAGCGGGGACGCGAACCCGGTTCACCAGATTTCAAGTCTACTGCTCTTAACCGCTACACCACTCTGGCTCTCTTGTAGTCCAAAAACAGCTGGAGACCTAAGTCTCCCATTACATACAGAGCCAACCTGCGCATGTCTACTTAGAAATTGGTCCATGCAGTTCCCATGTTAAATGTGCACAAGATTGAGACCCTACAGCTTCAGAAGAAAAAGGAAGTTAACAAATATCTCTAGCCAGCTCCAGTTCAGCATGGGCCAGAAGAAGACTCTTACATTTGCTTTAGTGAAAGTGTGAATGTGTTTATAAATACAAACAAAACAGTGTAGTGGCTTTCTATGAACGAAAGCCTCTCTCTGCCTCTCCCCCAAACTGTGAGACATCTTAATAATTGTCTCACATTAGATGGTGTCATGCCAGATTCACGCTTTCTAATTGTCTTAAGTGCTTGGCACAGAAATGGCACAAAATTAGTTTTTGTCCCTTAAGAGCATTTCTTGTCATTTAAGAGGGGGACAAGCTGAGAGCTTTTAATGAAACTTGGGAATTTGCCACCATTCGAGTGTCAGAGCTGCTAGGTATGTAAATGAAATTCATTCTTCTTCATGACAATACGAGAAAGAGGCCCATGGTAATGAAGGCATTTCATCTGGCAGTGCAGAAACGTTAGCGGAAGAGAGCTAAACATTTGTCCTAGAGGTGCATGAGAACATGTGCCTTGCTCTCCTTATCAGCATATTAGCAGAGAGAAATGGCTTTTTGTGAGTAATGTGAAATATACAATGGGTGGAGGAACGTAATTTAATGAATTAACCAAGCCTAGCTTCGAATTCTTGAACTGAATTGCCTGTAAGGAGTAGAATATGACCACAAAGATCAGTGTTTAAGACCACTGTTCTAAACACACTTAGGAGCAAAACAGAGGTTCACTTAGGCTGCAACTATGTCTACTCAGAAGTAAGTCTCATTGAATTCATAGGAACTTACTCTCAGGTGAGTGGATTGAGGTTGCAACCATCAGCATGCAGGTGTGTGTCCTGCTTTCTATTAGCTCAGAGGTAGTTAACTCTGGGCCTTCCAGATGTAGCTGGACCCATCAATCCTAGCCAGAATGGGCAATGAACAAGCAAGTTGGGAGCTGTAGTCCAAGACTATCTGGAAAGCCTCAGATTAATTACCTTGCTTTAGGTATTAATTGCAGCTGTGGGAAAATCCATTTCGTACTGGAAAGGCAGTGTCAAGAGAGATCATTTATTTAGTTTCCCCATTGTCACTGGAGTGAAGATAGCCTTGCACTGGAGTGAAGATTACCCTGCATGTGGATAAAAAAAGTTCCCTTTGGTGCTAGTGACATACCCTACGACACAATGCAGCCAAATCCGGTATACCATCTTCTGGGTTCAAAATACTGCATCAGTCATGTGACCAGTGTAAGATTGTGAACCCAGAAAAAGCGCTTTTGGGGGGCACAGTGCCCCAAAATGCATGTTTTGGGGCACCATGTGAGTGTTAGTATTTCATGCAGCAGATACTGCAAATGCGACTGGTGTGAATCACACACCTGTCTGAGAAGACTGTGGGAATGGAAGACAGCCTTATCTCTCTTCTGCTGTATGTACTTTGTAACGTACTTTCATTTTGTTTTGTTCTCTCGGAGCTGAAGAGAACGGTCGCCATTATGCTGTAGTCTGCATATAGTGTGTAAATAAATAGTAGCTCAGCTCTACGATCTCTCACTCTTCTTGCTGTGTTATGCCAGAAGATTGGTGTGCATATTTCAAGCTGATATATGTCACTGAGCACTCTGGAGAAGAAGGGAGATGCCTTTTCCAGTGCTGCGCATATCGGAGGACGCTCGGAGTTCCGAGGGTTTGCAGGCAACCCCAGGGCGTTTTCTAACAGTGATATCACAGACAGAATCTTGGCCTGAAATTGCGAGACAGAAAGGTGACCAAAATGGCCACCATACTCTCATGGGGAAAAACAGGATGGCCCGGTTTTTCTGGGGTAATTGATCGGTATGCAGTGGATACTGTTTTCCTAACATTCCTACTCATGTTTGAATGAGTGGGGAGGACAATCTCTGTTCTGGATGAGCCTTGGAGGCTTTTTGAGAATAGTAATTTCCATCCCCCACCCCAAATGGAGGACTGAGGGTGTTTTTAAGCCAATGCCCTAAAACCATACTTAAATGCATACAGTGGTACCTTGTGTTACAGACGCTTCAGGTTACAGACTCTGCTAACCCAGAAATAGTACCTCGGGTTAAGAACTTTGCTTCAGGATGAGAACAGGAATTGAGAGGCAGTGGCGCAGTGGCAGCGGGAGGCCCCATTAGCTAAAGTGGTACCTCAGGTTAAGAACAGTTTCAGGTTAAGAACGGACCTCCAGAACAAATTAAGTTCTTAACCCAAGGTACCACTGTATATGAAACTAAATTAGACCAATCACTCAGGACTAATGGGACTATATCACATCTTTAATATGTCACAGTCATTCTCTCTCCCCCCCCCCCACTTTTATATATTAGAATGGATGCCATGTTAGTGTTGGGATACTGCCAGGGAGACAAAGGCCATCATGATTCCACGTCACCTCCGGACAATCCATCAATCTCTGGTAGATACGCAGTAACAGTCAATTAGCGACACGAGGACTCAGAAATAGCTTGCCACATTCCAGAGCTCGTGCACGCTCTGTCAGCAGAGTTTGCACAGTGAAAGACGCACTCAGGAGAGCATATTTACAACTTTATTCAGCGTTGGTCAGAACAAAGAAAAAAACATGACTGCCTGCTTCAATGTTCAGGCACAGAGAGAGTAATGAAAACAATAGACAAACAGAAACTTCCTGTGAGCAGGAAATACGTAGGCCGTGACTCACAACAGCCTGTCCCCTTTTTAAGGTGGAACGGAAATATCCTAACAGTTAGATGGTATCAGCTGCATTTTCAGATCCAATAAAAAACAACAACAACCCACTGTTCCGATTTAGGTTTCCTAATCAAATTTCTGGAGAATCTTGTCTTAAAAGGGGGTAACTTGGATAGGGGGATGTGGATGGTGAGTAAAAAGAAAAGTAAGATCATCCTCTAAAACTCACATTATTCTCTTGCACATAATACATCAGTAAACTAGATTAAATGGTTTCTTGACCCAGTTTGTCGAAGATTATCCAGAGATGCTGCATATTGAAGAAGTTTACACTTTGTTCTTCATCCTAGAAATACTTCAAAGTTTCATAACAACTTCAAGTAAAAGCAGACCAATTAATCTTCAAGCTCTTAAAAATATGACTATGACAGATTCTATCACACCACCGATATTCTCCAGGCCATTAAACATGCTTGCTTTAATCTTTCAGAACAAATGTAAAGTTTAGTTTTATAACAAGCCAGGTGAGCTCCTGATCCCACCACAATGTATTTTACCTCACTAAATAGTAATTTGCATCAGGGACAAAAGCACAAAATAAGAGAGACATTTTCAAGGATTCTCTTTCTGACCCACACCAAAACATCCTGAATAGTTCACAAGTATGCTCTGGGCCACAATAAATTACAGTCTTTCCACAGATGGAGGTTTCACAAGACTATTCCACCCCAGGAACATTGAGATTGGAAGTCACCTTCTGGCGACTCCTCTACTTTAAAAGCGGTTATATGATTTGGCCTTCAATATGGTGGAAATGTATGGAACACCTTACCACATAATGATCATAAGATGTAGCCTATCTCCTTGAGACATGAAGTTCCACATGAGTAGAAGCTTCCTCATACATGTCAACACTGGGGGCAGCTCTGTATGCTAGGATTATGAATGGCTCTCTGTGGGGACTGAATAATGAGCCCAAGGGGGGGGGGAGATTTGGGATTATCCCCTTCCTCAAGTTGAAGTTCAGTGTCAATGAACTCTCTGAGCTGGATGGGGGCCATAATCTGGGTGGTAGGATAATCTGACTTGTGCCAGCTCCCTCCTGACTCTAAAATGGGATTTATAAAACTTAAAAAAACAAAAAAACCATTTAGCCATGCCCCCATATCAATTTGGGGAGGAACACAGGGTGGGTGGTCCCCAGGGCAGCCCATCTGTGGGCTGGAGATCTGGGCCACATGATAGATCAGAGGGTCTGTGCAGAGCACTGGTAAGCAAGAACACAAATGATGTTAGGATTCTTGCCCTGTGCGTGCAGTCATGGGATTGGTTTTATCACATGATGGTGTATGTTTTCATTCCACAGTGTGGGAAGTGACGGAGACAGGATATTTGTATTACTGTGTTCCGTGATGTAGGACATTTGTTTCTTTGTTTCTTTCTCTTTGGTGTCTGAGGAGAAAGAGGAAGGAGCTGTGTCAGAATGCTCCGAGTGTATTATATGTAAATAAAGTAGTTTAGCTAAAATGCTGTGCTGCTGAGTCTGTCACGCAAACTGCCAATACTCTAGAGAATCCTGAAGTGTGCTGATGCCTCTCAGAAATATCAGTTGCTGTGATGTTTGGGCTGGAGAAAGACTTTGAGTCTCCTGAATGACCAACCAGGAGGGAGAGAACATGCCAGCCGGGCATGTGTCTCTGCCAGGTTCCTACTCATGTGTAGAACATTCCTGACAAAAGACACAGCCACCTCTTAATTATTCTAAGTGAATCTCTTTTACTCCCCCCACAAAAGCCCCTGCACCTCTCTGTCTGCAATTTGGCAGGCTGAATCTACTCTGGAGGGATTTCCGTTTCTGCAATTTGGTCAAAACTGGGAAATGGTAAAGCAGCTTTTAGATTCCTCATTATAGTGAAAGGCAAACACAGTGCTTTGTTTTTTATGCAGTGGCTCAGAACCTATATCACAGATTGAAGCAAAGGGAGCACAGAATGACTCAGAAATAGACTGGATTAAAAACACACACATAGAGCTACAAGGCAAGACTTGGGGCCAGTGCACACCTCTGTTGTATACACACTTGCATGCAGATGTCTCGCAAACACTTGATGTGAATAAGAAGGCTCTGTTTGTATGGGGCGTGGTAATCGGTTCCATTAGTATTCTCACAAGCACAGTGCTAACACTGCTAATGTAACATAATTAATGTAGAATCATAAAATCATAGAATCATAGAGTTGGAAGAGACCACAAGGGCCATCGAGTCCAACCCCCTGCCAAGCAGGAAACACCATCAGAGCACTCCTGACATATGGTTGTCAAGCCTCTGCTTAAAGACCTCCAAAGAAGGAGAAGGAGACTCCACCACACTCCTTGGCAGCAAATTCCACTGTCGAACAGCTCTTACTGTCAGGATGTAATGCAATATAGTCTTAAGTGTATTTCAGATAACCTCAACATGAAAGCTAATGTAAATTAAATTAAAGCTTATGGTATCAGAAGATGACAAAGAAAAGAAAACATGCCATTTAGGTCAGACAATAGATAGCAAAGTGCCAAAGTGGTTATGGGGTTGTACTAGCAATGGGAAGCCCTATGTTCATTGGTGACCTAGAACCAGCCACGAACTCTCAGCCTAGCCTCCCTCCAAGTAGTCCTGTGTGGAGAACCGTACCAGGTTGTGGGAATCTCATTTTATTTATTTATATATTGCATTTTTATCCCACCTTTTTCTCCAAGGAGCTGAAGATGGTGTACATTGTTCTCCTCCTTGTCGTCATTTAATCGCTGCAAAAAACCCTGTGGGGTAGATTAGGCTGAGAGGCAATGATTGGCCGACTGTACTGTCTGAGGTAGGATTTGAACCCAGTTCCAGCACTCTAATCACTACATCACATTGGCTCTTGTTTCACCTATGACCCGATTCCTCTGTGGACCTGGCTTTAGATTTTGCATAACTTATCCATATGCTAATATATTATATTGCCCTTTTACTAATAATTCCCACTAGATAATAACCTTTTCCCTTTCATTATAAATTTCTCTAGTTTCTCTTAACCTTTTGTTACTGCTGCTGCCACCAAGTATCTTTTATTTTCTACTTCAGTAGCTATATTTAGGTTATAGTAGGGCAAAACAGCTTAGATACAAATGTAAAGTGAAAACAAAGTATAATATATTTTATTTAAGTTTGTTCCTAATAGATGGTGATGTGTGTATATGCCATTGCTTGTGGAACTAGATGGTTCACTTTGTTACAGTTACTTTAAACAGAAATGTGTATACTAAAAGTTTACTATAACTTTAAGTGGGAGTGCATACAGAAAATAGGGGTGGGGTATACTGGGTTTGGATCGTTGAGGGCTTTAAAGGTCAGCACAAGGGCCAGATTTAGGTTTGATGAGGCCCTACTGAAGGTAATGGGGCCCTTTATATGTCCAGCTGTCCTTTGTCAACAACAAATTGTTGCTGTTTTTTGTGTTGAATATATGCTATGCGGTAATTTATGGACCTAATAGGTATCTAAAGCCATTTGCACATAACAAAATATGTATTTTATCAAAGTAATTGTTGAACTGTAATACAATTAAGAAGAAGTATATTAATAGTGAAATACAATTAAGAAGAAGTATATTAATAGTGAAATACAATTAAGAAGAAGTATATTAATAGTGAAATAATTATTAAGCTCTAACCTAAAATGATTTTTTATTCATAACAAACTTAATAATGCAAACACATTGGCATTTGTCAATAACAAAAGTTCCTTTAGAAACACAATTTACAAAGACTCATAATCTAGTCTCTAGAAACTTGCAATAATAATAGCATGAATAACATGAAATAATCATAGCAAACCAGTGATATTTTAGGGAGCAGGCCAGCAGGCGGGGCCCATTACTTACATCATAGGAGCTTACACAACACAAAACACTGTTGCTGTATGTAGGTTGTTTTTTAAAAATTTATTTCCCAATCCTCTCTAGAGCTCATTTTGAGGGCAGGTGGGGGAAGGACCCCACTATTGTATCACTGAATACAGCCAGTATGATTCTTCCACAAGTGGTGAGGCTTAGATAGAATGGGGAAGTATCATGTATTCTGCTTCATTGAGCTCCTTGGAGGAAAAGCAGTACAATGCAGTAAAAAAAAACACAAGGTAGTAAAAAATAGAATATTGGTACATTTGATATTGTTTACCTTGTTCATTTTTCAAACACAGTGCTGGGTTGTTTTTCCCCCTACACCTCCAAAATTATGACTTGTCTTTGTAGAAGAGCCACTTTAAAGTACAGATGATTAGGAAGAGAAAGAGAAAACAAGGTTAGGAAGAGGGAGCACAATCAGGCTTGCCTAATCAGCCTGAAAATGTTGAAAACACATTATCTGTAATTAGCACTTCTTGAATTCCCTTTCAAAACAGTGAGAAAAATTAGTATACCTTGAATTTGACTTTTACATTAATTATATTTGTGCGAAGTTGAGGCAGTACATCAGGAGCTGACACCATGTAAAAATTAGAGCATTTCAGAAAACAACTCCCTCCCTCCCCCCCCCCCCCATGAAACAAGCAGTCAAAACATATCAGGCTTTGCAGACCGATGTAGAAAACTCTTTATGCATTACAGCTCTTGTGGATTTGGTATTCCCACCAAATGCCACATTTTGCAGTGAAACCTCTCTGCACTCATGTTGCTTTCACCAGTGCAGGCTGGATAGGCCAGAACACCACAGACTTGACTGTGCCTAGAGACAATGGATTCTGTTTGTGTGTATAGAATGTAAATGCCGGAGTTTGATTTTATGCTTTATAAGGTGGGCAGTGTTACTGGGGCAGGGATGTGGGTGGGGCTGTGGTCTAAACCACTGAGCCTCTTGGGCTTGCCGATCAGAAGGTCGGCAGTTCGAATCCCTGCGATGGGGTGAGCTCCCGTTGCTCTGTCCCAGCTCCTGCCAACCTAGCAGTTTGAAAGCATAGCAATGCAAGTAAATAGGTACTGCTGTGGCGGGAAGGTAAACAGCATTTCTGTGTGCTCTGGCTTACATCATGGTTCTCTGTTGTGCCAGAAGCAGTTTATTCATGCTGGCCACAGGACCCAGAAAGCTGTCTGTAGACAAACGCCAGCTCCCTTGGCCTGAAAGCGAAATGAATGCTGCAACCTCATAGTCGCCTTTGGCTGGACTTAACTGTCCAGGGGTCCTTTACCTTTACCTTAACTTACTGGGGCAACTGTAACTCTACAAAAAAAAAAACAGTGAGGTTGCAAATGGTGTGAATGATCATCTGGAATAAATGTTTATCTTCAGTATACTGTGGAGAACATAAGGCATGCACACATTCTGTGCACAGATATAAATCTGCATTGATATCAATGTATTCATGTTAGAATGGATTATGACTATAGGATAGTGCTCTGCAGAGCCCTTCCATGTGCATTTGCAGCCTTGTCCTGATCAGGGCCCCCTAAATCAAGTTGACCTGCCCTGGGCCAATCCCGGCACTATCTACCCAATCCTGGATCTGCTCGCAAATTAGTTCTGTGGGCAGAGCTAATGTTTAACTAGGAGATTGTCAAAGACACCAATTAAACATGCAGCCTACATCTGTACATGAGATATCTTCTACATAACATTCAGATACCTGCTGAACTTGTGAAGTTAAGAGAGAAAAAGCCTGTGGGCTTTAGCAAGATTTGGGTGCCTTGGTGCTGACACAGCCATTCATTAAACATGTGGAGGGGGCCTGGGAACAGACCTAATGTGCAGGTGTAATGGAGCACAGATAAGAGTCATGATCAGAGGTAAAGGTATGAGCATAAACAAGCAAAGTTATGAATGTTGATTCTCCAGACAAACCACCAAGGAGCTGGCCCAGGAGGGAAATCAGAGTAAAGTCATTACAAATTAGAAAGTGTGAGCGAAAGGCCGGAAACTGGAGACAGAACATGCCAAGTGTCAGAACATGCTTGCTTGCTCACTCACCGAATGTTACGAGTTCAGGATGCAGCCCTCGTGACATTTTCCATCTCTGAAGGAACTGTTAATTTAATCCTTTGTTCAGTGACCATCTTTGATTTTCATACAGTTCTTTCAACTATTCATAGTTTGAACCTGACTTCAAATAAGCCACTTAACTGCTATTCCAAACATATGTCAATAGCAAATCTAATTGCAGCTTTGTTGAACTTCCAAACCTTTGTCAGAAACAGAAGAATATGCATGCCTTTAGGTTGTACTTTGTTCCTACATCCTCTCATTTTATATTTACCACATCAAAGTACACACAATATATATAATATCATCAGATGCTTCTGGTTTGCTTCAAGATTTAATTGCTTGGAATAGAAATGTATTGTTTTATTCATTTTTATGTAAGTATGCATGATTATTCCTAGTCTTTCCAATCTTCCTGCATAAGGACATTTTAACATTTAATAACTCCCTCTTTTCATTTTATTGTTGTCAGTCACACTTTTAATATTTATATGCAACAGAAGAAATAG
Source organism: Podarcis tiliguerta (assembly GCF_965153285.1). Taxonomy (NCBI): domain Eukaryota; kingdom Metazoa; phylum Chordata; class Lepidosauria; order Squamata; family Lacertidae; genus Podarcis; species Podarcis tiliguerta. The sequence goes on from NC_139538.1 coordinate 26,051,987, forward strand.
CTAACACATCATCATTATTAAACATTTCCATTAATCCGTTAGGAAAAGGCTCCTATTTGTTTTGACATATATTGCAGAATTTCCTTAATTGTAATGCTTAGACATAGGAAAATAATCTAAGAAATGCAACTTGAAATCCATGTGTAGTATGAAACTTTTTCAAAGAGGCATTATATGGATGGGCACTAGAGACATGACCTTTTCAGTGGTGGCTTCATGCTTATGGGACTCCCTCTCTAGAGAGGCATGCATGATGCCTATACAGATGTCACAGCTGGACAGTGGGCAATAGATGGAGAAGAGCCATGAGATAGGCTGGTGGTCAGAACTGGTGAGCAAGGCGGGTAGCACCTACGGATAAATCAGAAGGCAGGGTTGAGGAACATGCCGACTGTCAAACTAAAGAAAAACCAGGATCTGAGGGGAGACCAGAAGGAAGGGCTGGAGAACAATCCTGGAGTCAGGACCACAGAGGGTTCAGCATCCCAGTTCAAACCAGGGAGCAGGACTGGAGAATAATCCCATTTAAGATCAAGGAGCAAGCCCTGCATTTTAAGACACACTAAACCTCAAGTAGTTTTTCTTTCTTCAAGCAACGCCTGTGGGACAGGAAGTCCTTTAAACTCCTTCCTGCCTAAAAAGGTAAAGGACCCCTGACAGTTAAGTCCAGTCGTGAACGACTCTGGGGTTGCGGCACTCATCTTGCTTTATTGGCCGAGGGACCGATGTTTGTCCACAGACAGTTTTTCTGGGTCATGTGGCCAGCATGACTAAGCTGCTTCTGACAAAACCAGAGCAGCACCTGGAAACGCTGTTTACCTTCCTGACGGAGTGGTACCTATTTATCTACTTGCACTTTGACATGCTTTTGTACTGCTAGGTTGGCAGGAGCTGGGACCGAACAACGGGAGCTTACGCTGTCATGGGGATTCAAACCGCCAACCTTCCAACCGACAAGCCCAAGGCTCAGTGGTTTACACCACAGCACCACCTTCCTGCCTAGTGGGATCCAATTGCCAGTCTGGGTGAGTGGAGTCACAGGATATCAAAGCCACTTCTGGAACCATAGTGGAATACAGTGCAAGTTTCGTGTTCATTTCAGTGTTATTTGAATCATAGAATCATAGAGTTGGAAGAGACCACAAGGGCCATCGAGTCCAACCCCCTGCCAAGCAGGAAACACCATCAGAGCACTCCTGACATATGGTTGTCAAGCCTCTGCTTAAAGACCTCCAAAGAAGGAGACTCCACCACACTCCTTGGCAGCAATTTGCTTCCAGAAAAAACCCATTTGCAGATAATATGGAACTGAGTGCTGGACTTGTGCTATATTTAACTATAGTTCCACTATATTCTACAGTTAGGGAAATGCTGTGGAACTGGAATAAAGCGCCATGTGTATGCACCCTCTCCGATTGTTGTATTCTGCTGATGCACTGTTATATGCTGTTGCTATAACTCTTTTAGATGTCTTGGTGCAGGGGTGTGGATCTCAGCCTCAAAAGGTTCAAGAGAGGAATGATCAACACCCTGCTCACTACCTCCCTCACCTTTATGCACACTTTGAATATGTGGTTTCTCTCTCCCTACTTCTGAAGGAAGAAAAAAGTGGAAGTACTCAGAGGCCTTGATAGCACTGCGGGAGGTCATTGCAGACAGATTTGCACCTCATGCTTCTCACTGGGGATACCAGAAATCAAAACAAAACAAATGGGCAAGTAATTGTGGGAGGGAAATGGTGTCTTGGGGAAGACTGTTCTGAATGGTTCTAATGATATCTACAGATACGCGGTGATCACCTAACTGTAATTCCAAACATGATGTAATGGCATTGCCCATTGTGAGTAGAAATTTGTACCTTGTGCATGCCAGTTTTGTGTTCCTTAAAGCCTCTGGCACATGGCTAGACTAAAATAAATGGGAGGAGTTATTGTAGTTCTTATCTTTTAGACAAAAATTTCCTTGCAAAATAGCACCATTTGGGGCCTCTCAAGTCTTTTTGTGTGTGTTAAGGAAACTGGCAATGTAGCACCTTTGAAAGATGCTCTCGGGAGGAAAAACACACAGCTAGGCTGAATTCCAAAAATAGCAATGACAGACTTTCAAGTTAAAGAAATCGCATGACCTAAGGATTGCTATCCCTGTCCCTCTTTTTTCTGGAAATACTAAAGAGACTGTTTAATTACTTGCTGCTTATGAAAGCAGGCTCAGATTTGCTCTCCTTTTTATTTTCAATAAATTAAGACCTCTGAAACTCAGTTATTAGCAAAACGCCACAAGTGCTCCCTTCTTGCTCTTCCTGTGCACAGCAAACACCTTTTAAACCCTACCCCAGCGTTTTGGGTGTAACTGTGATCTTGCTGACTGTTTTATGCTGGTTTGTGGTCTTGTGACCTTTTAGTTTATCAAGTACTGCGTGTATTTATACTTTAATTGTTTTTTATTCTTCCTGTTGAACTGCTCTGGGCATATGATTGAAGTGTGCTATAAAATGCCTTTAGGCTGCTGACTTAAGGGTTTTACTTGCAACCAAATGTGGTCTATGCTTCTCATACAGTGCCCTGCAGCCAAGGGCTGCCCAAGACATTTTGGTGCCTGGGGCAAAATGCACCCTGCTGCCCCTGGGATCAGAGTGTGGGGGGAGCATGTGGCTCTGCAGGGGCTTCTCTTTAAGGTGTAATCTTCACTAAGGCTTGCCAGCTTACTGGAGGTTTCTGAAGCTCCTTTTCTGCCCAGGCTTGGTGAGAGAAGCCCTTGCCCATCTTAGCTTGGAGCATCCATCTTAGACCTTCTTACTGCTAGGGTTCACATGGTGGAAGTGAGAGCACAAAGAGTTTGGTAACCCTTACTCTGAAGGTGCGGGGGGGGGGGGGAGAGAGTGACCTAACTAAACCTGGCAGGACATCATACTCTATGGTCTTAATCCATTCATACATTAATTAGAGTTAAGTCTGTTGATTATAAAAGGCTGCATATCTCACAGCACCATCGAATCTTATTCTCTAATGCTGGAGCTCTGTCTCTAATGTCAGTGGGGTTGTCTGAATCATCCAATGGTCCTGAAGGTTTCCTTCGAGTGAACATAGGATGGCACCTTAAGTAAATAAATATACAGACTTGGCCCAATGCAGTAGTTCAGTGCCGGATTTACAAGCTATAGCTTAGGGCCCCACTCTTGGGGGGCCCAAAAAAATTTCAAGGAAAAAGAACCCTGGATGTACATTTCCAAAACATAAGATAAAAAACAAATAAAATAAAACCTACATACAGCAACAGTGTTTTGTGTTGTGTAGGCTCCTATGATGTAAATAATGGGCCCCACCTGCTAGCCTTCTCCCTAAACTATCACTAAGGTAAAGGTAAAGGGACCCCTGACCAGTAGGTGCAGTCGTGACCGACTCTGGGGTTACGGTGCTCATCTCGCTTTATTGGCCAAGGGAGCCGGCGTACAGCTTCCGGGTCATGTGGCCAGCATGACTAAGCCACTTCTGGCGAACCAGAGCAGCGCACGGAAACACCGTTTACCTTCCCGCCAGAGCGGTACCTATTTATCTACTTGCACTTGATGTGCTTTTGAACTGCTAGGTTGGCAGGAGCAGGGACCGAGCAACGGGAGCTCACCCCGTCACGGGGATTCAAACCGCCGACCTTCTGATCGGCAAGTCCTAGGCTCTGTGGTTTAACCCACAGCGCCACCTGTGTCCCCGTATCACTAGTTTGCTATTAATATACTTCTTAATTGCATTTCAGTTCAACAATTACTTTGATAAAATACATATTTTGTTATGTGCAAATGGCTTTAGATACCTATTAGGCCCATAAATTACCACATAGCATATATTCAACACAAAAAACAGTGACAATTTGTTGTTGACAAAGGACAGCTGGACATATAAAGGGCCCCATTACCTTCAGTAGCTTAGGGCCTCATCAAACCTAAATCTGGCCCTGCTTACCATTCAGCCTCCAATGAATGGGCTGTTGGGTTTTGGGGTATATATATATATATATATATAATCAGTTTTAATGGTGAAAGTTAAAAAGATAGTGATTGTGTGCTTTGCAATATCAGTGCTGGCTGACATGGTGGGGGTTTGGGTGCTTCCCAACCTCAAGTGGAATACCATTCCATCAGCAAGGACTGAGTGGAATGAGGAATTGATCCTTGCCCTACTGTCATGCTAACAGCTGAACTGCTGTTTGGGCAATTAGGCTGTTGCCTGATTTCATCACACACACTGGTGTCCAGTCCCTTTTTTCCACCGTGCTCATGAGCCACAAATATGTACCTGCCTGGACAATGTAAATCACTTTGGGATGTCTCATGAGAACTGATTCAGAAATGAAATAAATACTAATAATAAATAATAAAATGCCTGAATGGGAGTAGGAATGGAGGGTCCTGTCAGCTCTGCAAAGCACAATGGGACTGCAGATTGCACCCGAGGCAGGAATTACTTTCAAATCAATGCACCTTTCCGCAATGAAACATATTTGCAGCACATCCACTTCCTACTGTTCCAGATTTGCATTCTGAGCGTGTGGAGATGGCAGTCACCTTGCAGCAAAGTTCTTTCATGAAATTATACATAAATTGAAGAGGATAAATACAATAGAGTGGTTTAGACACTGCCGACTTTTCTGCAGGCAATGTGCCAAATTTAATCAATTAATTTCCAGTGTCTGTCTGATTTGATAAGGAAGAATAGCCATAGTGGGTACCTGATAGCGATTGGCAAAGCCGATAGTATCAAAGCATTTATTCCTTCAGAATGTATATTAAAAATCATGTTATGTAAAATAAAAGCACATTCTCTTCTTTTTTATTCACAAAGTATTCCCCCAATTAACCCATTTGATCACCAGATTCATCAGCAGGTGGCAACTGAAGCACTGAAGAATAATTCATCATCAGGGTGGAACCACAGCTTTGCTTATGGGATACAGCAGTTGAGAATATATATTTTTTAAATAAAGATCTGTAGTGACTTAAAGCAGAAGTACATTAAACTTTGAGAAAGCAGTTATTAGTGTCAGTATAATTAAGACCATGGCAACCAGCTAGAACCATTACCTTATATTCCTACCACAGTGAAGAACGGCAGGAGTCTTTGGGGAAAGTATCATCAAGACTCAGGCTTAAAGCACAACTAAAACACATATGAAGCAGTCTCATACTAAGACAGATAATTGTCCATAACAGAGGGTGGCCAGGATCCATTCCAATGAGATCATGAAGAAGCTGGTGGGCTAGTTCTTGCTTTGTATGCTCTGGAGGTATTTGGGGGATCAGAGACCTTTCCAGTGGATGGAGCTTAATTAGCAGTGGCCTTTGCCTTCCCTCATACTGGAGCTAGAGCTTTGAGAGGTCAAATATTCAATAAGAAAAAGAACAAGAGAACAAAATCAAAAGGAGAAGAATGTAGGTCAACTCACTGATAATGGTCCAGGAAGGATTGGAGCCTAAAGTTTACAGCATTCTGCATTGACGGGACAGCCTTCCTTCTTCCAGAGGCTTGCTCCCTTTCCTCTTTGATGATGATGATGATGATGATGATGATAATTCTACCCCACCCACCTGTCTGGGTTTCCCCAGCCACTCTGGGTGGCTTTCAACAGAACATTAAAAACAGAATAAAACTTCAAACATTAAAAACTTCCCTAAACAGGGATGCCTTCAGATGTCTTCTAAAAGTCGGATGGTGCCAGCACCAAGAAGGCCCTCTGCCTGGTTCCCTGTAACCTCACTTCTCGTAGTGATGGAACTGCCAGAAGGCCCTCACAGCTGAACCTCAGTGTCTGGGCTGAACGATGGGGGTGGAGACGCTTCTTCAGGTATACTGGGCCGAGGCCGTTTAGGGCTTTGACTTGGGATAGTTGGCAGGAGCTTCAACCAGCTATGAAGAAGCACAGTTTTTTCCCTTATTCTCCATTCCCCCCGCCCCACAGTGGTGATCAGGACTGCCATTGTGGCTAGCTCCTTTTCCTCTGTGGGAGGCTGAGGTCCTGCTGGTGGTTCACCTGCTGTTAGTATTCCCAAGGTGCCCAAAGCAAAGGACAGAGCACTAGATATTTGAAGGTGGGCTCTGCTCCTTCCCATGAGTTGCTCAGTCTTTGTGGCCTTTTGAGCTAGACCGGCTGACTGTGTTTGTGTGTTCTCAGAACACAGATGCAATCAGGTGTCCCTGCTCTGCGTATTTGTGGGATGCCCTTTTCATGGGAATAATGCAGGCAAATATAATATGTGTAGGCAAAGGGGGGGGGGGAGCTGTGGCAGATTGGATATATTCCACTTGCCTACACTTGACTTTGGGTTCTAGGGCCAAACTGTGATTTGTGCCATCCTGTCCCCTCATTCTAGGTGAGGCTAATTCTTGAAGTGACGACTACTTTAGGAGCTTATACTTCAGGAACGCCATAGGCACAGAATCCCTCCATTTAGGGGTATCGGGGTAGAGTAGTGTAGTTATTTTAATTCAAACAGTGCAGTCCTATAAATGCACAATAGAAACTAAGTCTAAAGAAACTCAGTGAGACTAAGGAAACATTAAGAGGATCACCTGTAAATCAGTCTTCCTCTGTCCTCTAGATACTTTGGGGTCTAATTTCCACCCTTCTCACCATGCTGCCTGGGACTGTTGGGAATTGGAGTCCAACAATATTTGGAGAACAACAGTTTGTGGAAAGCTGCTGTAAATCCAAGTGAATATTTTAAGTTCAATTGGACTTAATCCTAGGCAAGCATGCTCAACATTGAACCCTTAGCCCCATGACTATTGTGCTATTGTCATCTAAAATGCTCTGGGAATAGGAACTGAGATTAAACATGAGTCATTAGGAACCTGGATAACACTATTTTTGATGATGGTGCAAGGACCAGAATCTTAATGAATCTGTTAGTTCCATGTTTATGAAGGTATAGTACAAATTTGTACTATTTTTCTTAACAGAAATGTGTATTGTCTCTGTTACAGGGGATGCACAGTGAATACAAAGACAAAGAAATATCATCAAGTTTATTTCTTATGAATCAATGCAGTCTCAAAGTTCTATTACTCATGAGTATCTTAGGGTTGCCATATTTCAAAAAGTGCAAAACTGGACACTTGTTTTGCAACACTACCAATATGGGTTTCCATACATCTGGATTTTCCTGGACACTTCAGCAATTTCCACCTAGACACAGCTTTCGACGGCTGATTGCCGGCTATGTCCGGGAAATTCCAGTCGTCTGGCAACCCTAGAATATCTGAAGTACAACTCCCAACATCCTGACTATGCGTCATGTTGGCTGAGACTGATGGAAGCTGTAGTCCAAAACATGTGGAAAGCATCACATTGTTATCCATTTTAGAGATTTTACAGAATAATCCTAATTATGACTTCTCAAAAGTAAGTTCTGTTGAATTAATTGGGACTTACCCTCAAGTAAGTGAGGTTAGGGTTACAGCCTTAGCTGTTAAATAGTCAAGTGTTGCTCCCCTTTTCCTCTCCTGTCCACACAACTATGGCGCTCATATGAAATGCACCAATCTAGCATATCCCCTCTGGATCTTCTTATATATTTCTCTTCCTGAGGTACCTTTGAAAAGCTGTGGCTCTGCTATTCTGTGGGAACGTTGCCTTGAATGGCAGTGGTAGTGCTGGAATAGCTTACTGATATATTTAGCCAGCTGCTGTTGTATGGTGATCACAATATTTTAAAAATCAAGTGCCGTGTAAACACTGGAACATTGGCTCTTTGGGCAATATATTAATCTGGCTAGAATTTCAGTAAACAAGATACTTGCCAAAATTCAAATGCACTGTGAGGATTCAGTCCAGTGCCACTTAAGAAATACCTGATTAACATATTCCTCCCATAGCAGAAAGTGTGTGTGTGGTGTCTGTGTGTGCGCGCATGTGTGTGTGCAGTCTTTGCTAAACCCAAAGTCTAATTAAGCAGATGGGTAATGCATAATGTTGGATTCCAGTTGCTAGAATGGAAAACCTTTTCCAATAATCCTGAGGACAGCAGTAGGATAAATAATCAGCTCAAAAACTGACAATGATTAGATGTTTTAAAGATTGAAGTGGGTGGAGTGCTCCAGATATAACCGTAAAATGAAGCAATATAATTTGCCCCCTCTTAAACACACGCAGCTTCTTCATCTTGTATTAGCAGTGTTTTGACTTTTCTTTTAGTTAGTCCTAAGGCTGACTTTTCACTGTTGTGTCACAGTCTGAGTTGGCCATTCGTCGATAATCAGTAAATTTTCTGTGTAGACTGAAAAAGCTGTGATTGTGATTCAGTACGAATCCTAATTTAATGGACGCTGGACTTCATTCTCATCACTGTCTCTGATTGTGGAAGTGAGGCTAAAATCAGCCCAGATTGATTAAATTTATGTTTGATTGACTGATATCACAGGGCATAGCATAAAGTGTTTGACTGATGGAATAAAATGTTTGAGTTAGTTTGATAGTTAAATGAACCAGTCAGTGATAAACTTGGGTTTCATCAGATACTCCAGAAAGCCAAAATTAATGAAGATAGAGTCCATGTCAATGTTCCCAAGAACATTTGAAAATGCCTTAATGAAAATTAATTTTCTGATCTGATTTGCAAAGCAAACGGTATTTGAATCATACTTTATGCCAAAGGATTGTGAGAACGTTTCTCAAATAAAGTAAGCCTCAAAATATTGTTATAAGTTGGGGGGAGGCAAGACTCCCCTAAAATATCTGGATTCAGTAAAGGGTTAGAATTTAAGCAAACCCCATAATTCCTGGATCGAGTGGGGGGCTGGAATTTAAAGCAGCTTTTCCCTCCTGTGTCCAGGAAACTGCCTAGTGGAAGAACCATCAAGAGGTAATGACTGGAATGACCAAGGCAAACCCATTAAGGAGGCTGTTAACAGAGATACTCTGGGGCTAGACAGAAAATGAGGAAAGCCCCTCCCTGAAGTTAGAGATAGCAGAGACAAATGGCCTGAGTTTCAGGGGGGAGAAGCAGAATTGCAGTGGGTGATGGAAAAAGTGTCAGTTTTGTAAGCTGGAGAGTTGGGGGTGAACGTGAAATGGGCAGTCTGTTTTATTCTGCAGAGAGGGGCAGACATGACGTTTCAATTGTCTTTGAATCTGAGGCTGCAGCAATGGAAGGAACAGGAACCCCTTCCAAAATGAATGGTCTGCCCTCTCTCCATCTAGGTTCAGGTTGTACATATGCATAAATCATCCATAGATCATAAACACACTGTTGTGCCTCATTGTTCCAAAAGGAAACATCGACTCTGGAAACCTTGTCTGGTACCCCTGGAAACTTGCACTGCGTTAAAAAAATACGTTGGGTGTGCATGCTATTTGCTTGATCCTTTCATTTCTTGATGCATGTAAGCAGACACTGGGGCTTCTCGGTGCAAGACCAGCATACAAACAGAGATCTGATATTCAGTGCCTCGCATCAGGAATATAGATATTTGTGCATGTGATGACTGATGACTTCGTAACTTATAAAGTAGCACTATATGCGTTGGCAGCTAAGAAGATCAGGGGAAAAGAGCTAGATAAAATAGTGGTCAATTGCACAGGTGATTTGGACGTTTAAGCTGCCACATTCTACCTGAGAAACCCCTGCTATTCTATCGTATGCAACAAATAACTATTAGGAGACATGACCGTGGTTTATTGTATTTGCAGTGCCTGGTGTTTTTATGGTTTTTATGGTTATTGTTGCTTTTCTTTTTGTTCCCTTTGTGGATGATGCCACGGCCTTTGGCTAGTGCAATGAAGTTTATGATGATGGTGGTGCATGTGATGGGATAGTGAAAGTGGGGTGAATAGGAAGAGAACAAGGAGGAAATGAACAGAAAAGTGAGAGTGCATTAGAATAGATTCTATTCTGACCGTTAAATAAGTCCACGGAAGTTGAGAGCCCCAAGAGGGAACATGAGAAAGGGCTTGGCCGGAAGAATGGCCACAACACATTGTTGTTGTTTAGTCGTTTAGTCGTGTCCGACTCTTTGTGACCCCATGGACCAGAGCACGCCAGGCACTCCTGTCTTCCACTGCCTCCCGCAGTTTGGTCAGACTCATGTTCATAGCTTCGAGAACATTGTCTAACCATCTCATCCTCTGTCGTCCCCTTCTCCTTGTGCCCTCCATCTTTCCCAACATCAGGGTCTTTTCCAGGGAGTCTTCTCTTCTCATGAGGTGGCCAAAGTATTGGAGCCTCAGCTTCACGATCTGTCCTTCCAGTGAGCACTCAGGGCTGATTTCCTTCAGAATGGATAGGTTTGATCTTCTTGCAGTCCATGGGACTCTCAAGAGTCTCCTCCAGCACCAGAATTCAAAAGCATTAATTCTTTGGCGATCAGCCTTCTTTATGGTCCAGCTCTCACTTCCATACATCACTACTGGGAAAACCATGGCTTTTACTATACAGATGTTTGTTGGCAGGGTGATGTCTCTGCTTTTTAAGATGCTGTCTAGGTTTGTCACTGCTTTTCTCCCAAGAAGCAGTCGTCTTTTAATTTCGTGACTGCTGTCACCATCTGCAGTGATCATGGAGCCCAAGAAAGTAAAATCTCTCACTGCCTCCTATGATCTGAAGCTCAACATAAAAAAACACAACGAAAATCATGGCCACTGGGCCCATCACCTCCTGGCAAATAGAAGGGGAAGAAATGGAGGCCACAACACATTAGAAACTCATTAGTAGGTGCTTTGTATGTAGGAGGTCCCAGATTCAAATGGTTCCATCTCCAGGTTAGGATGGGAAATACCCCTGCTCTTGAAACCCTAGGGGAACCTCCTGCACTCCAGATGTTGTTGGACTCCAACTCCCATTAGTCCCAGCTAGCATTGCCAATGGTCAGGAATGAGGGGAGTACAACATCTGTTGGCAACAGGTTCCGCATCATATCTGCCCTATACATGTAGAGCTTGCCTGTCATTGTAGAGTACTGAGTAAGATGAACCAATGAACTGTCTCCGTATATGATCCTGCTCCTCCTTCTGCTGAGAATTTCCTGCTCCTGAAAATTGCTTAGGGATGCAGCAGATGGTGTGGTCAATCCTTTTCACCACACTTTCAGATGCCTTTAACCTTAACAGACACATATTTATTGTGACATAGGTAGGGCTGCAAAAAGAAGTTAAAAGCAGGAATAGAATTCAACAGTTGAATTCAAGTCTTTTCTGATATTTTCCACCTACATAGAACTCCCACCATGCAGCCAATTAGCCCTTTCAAAAGGAGAATTGTTTGGGATGAAATATGATTAGTTGCTTGCTGTTAAATAAAGTCTACTATTGTTTACTGACCTATTTTTGGAATGTTTTAATGGTCTTAGAATAGCATGTTGATTGCTCTAGTTTTTTTTCCATGTGACAGTTCTTATCGAGAAGTATATATTACATGGTTTTGCTTCAGCTCTATAGATTTCTAAGTAGACATTATTTACAAATGAGCTATGCAGGAGGTGACTCTCCTTATGCTGCCAGGTGAATCCATCTGCTACTCGTCTGGCAGATCTATAAAGCATGCTGTCGGATCTATAAAACACAAACCCCACAAAGGAGAATTTCACCAAATTTTGATCTCATAAAAATTATTTCTGATAATTTTTGAATGCATTATTTTGTTATTAATCTACAAGGGGGGGATGAGAGTGGCAGAATTCCAAGGGAGGAGAGAGACAACAAAAATACTGTTTAAATTATAAAGCTTATTATAATTTGGTTATTATGAATAACACATTTATTTATAATTTGAAGCATTATAGAACTGAAGGGGGGGCGACCTAGAATCTAAAGTCTGTCTGACCTTTGTTTTGTAGCTTTGATGTGGTGTGGAGGAATAAAATACTGTTATGTTACCATGTTATTTATACCTATTCTAATTCCTGGTGGGCAGTGATTGTTCATTATAATGCATTTCTGAGACATTCTTTCTTTTTGTGCATTTGCATTTGCAATTCATTATTCTTAACCAATAATGGAATGGGGAGAATGAAAATTTGTGAGCCATTCCTTTCTACTTTGTGCACAATAAAATATCTTATATTGGTGTTTTGTAGAAGAAAATGTCTTGACTGAAGGCTATATGTTATCATAGTGCTTACATGAGAGAATTGTGGAGCCACAGCTGGGAGGGGGGGGGCAGAGAACCCCCGCACATTTACTCCTCGCAAAAGAAACAATTGAAGACTGCATTCTAATCTAATAACACAAAAGTAGACTTTTGCTTCGTCTCTTGCCACTGCCGTGATTGATCATTTATTTGTTTAATTTGGAAAAGTGCTGATGGCGTTCTCTCTCAGAACCTTTTTTAAAAATCAAAACAAAAATAACATTTGGTTTATATATTTCCAGTTTATTGATGACAAACCATGAACCAAGCTGCAGGCATATGTGACGCATCTGTTACTGGATTGTAACACTTCCAAATGTGGGTTGGGCATGGCCCAAGCTTATGGGTTCAAGTGACAAGAAAAGGAGTTTAAGAAAAACTTCCTGATAGTATGAGCTGATCAACAATGGAACATAGGTTTTTGAGTAAGCTTGGGAGGTCACCTCTCAGGCTGGAATACTGTAGTAGAGGCGCTGTGGTCTAAACCACTGAGCCTCTTGGGCTTGCTGATCAGAAGATCAGCAGTTCAAATCCCCGCAACGGGGTGAGCTCCAGTTGCTCTGTCCAAGCTCCTGCCAACCTAGCAGTTCAAAAGCACACCAGTGCAAGTAGATAAATAGGTACTGCTGTGGCGGGAAGGTAAACGGCATTTCCGTGTGCTCTAGTTTCCGTCACGGTGTTCCGTTGCACCAGAAGTGGTTTAGTCCTGCTGGCCACATGACCCAGAAAGCTGCCTTTGGACAAATGCCAGCTCCCTCGGCCTGAAGCGAGATGAGCGCCACACCCCATAGTCGCCTTTGATTGGACTTAACCGTCCAGGGGTCCTGTACCTTTATTACTGTAGTAGTAGTGGTTTTCCTGCATTGACAAAGGGTTGGACTTGATGGTTCTTTGAGTTCACAAGTCATGCAGGCCAATGCCCCCATCAACACTGAGGATAGTATGGGGGATGGCTGTGTGTTTGAAAGCAGCCAAATTAATACTAAGGTTATGTTTCTATGTTTCCAAATCCATGCTATGATTGCTGACTTAATGCATTTAATTGGTCTGGGGATTAAATTATAACACCGAAAGCTGAAGATTGTGACCCTGTATAACTGCTATTTAATTTGTGTAGCTCTTGCATTGTTGCTAATACAATACCATTTATGTAAACCTATATATAATCTTCCAAAGAGATAAATGCAAAACTCGTCTGGCAGTGTCATTTACTAATCTTATTTTTAAAAGCCTACATACCAGTTATCATAGGACAAGAAGCAGATGCAACCAGCTGGAAATTCTCCAGAGCTACTGAAAATTCAAACTTCCTGGGGATTAGAAAGAAAACCAGAGCACTGGATCCACATCAGTGCTGCCTACGCAAAGCTGGCCTCAGCCAACTCAGCACAGGAGGCCGTCCCCAGGATATTTCTGTCTTACAGGTTAAAACTGTGTAGCCTCACTTGTTATGCACATGGCGGAAAATATGTAAAGGATTAAAAGGATAAAAGGCTTATAGCACAGATTTTAGTTTGGTAAAGTATCTCAGGGGTCTTTAATCCCGCCAACACATTGCTCCATTTGAACTGTTAATCTAACAAGCTGCATGGATATATATATATATATATATATATATATATATATATATTGCATCTTAAATGTAAATATTTATTTTTCTTAGGTTTGGTAGAGAACCCAAACAGTTTTGTGAGGACCGCTGCTGAGTTCTATGCATCTGACCTTCAGATCCAATTGATTAGATATGGGAAAAGAATCGTTTATATCAAGCTATTGATATTATGAAAAAAAAAACCTTCCTTTAGATCACCGTGGATGATGATTTAATGAAGAATTATTGACATCATTATATGACATTGGGGAGGGTGATGTTTGCTAAATGTGGAACTCCAGCTATGGAGCCATTCCCCTTGACCTTTCCCCTTCATTTTGTTATATACCATTTCATATTTCAACAGACATCTCTAAGGGAATAAATCGGGGGGTGGGGATACAAATCCCACATTCTAAACCAAACAGTACTACCATTTCTGTGCATATAAGCAGCAGCAACATTAACTCTTGGGGTGAAAAATTCCAAAAGGTACATTTTGCATTAGTTCATAACATCAGCAGTGGATGGTGCACTCACCTGACCTGACCTCTCTCCTGCTGTATAGGACGGAGAGGGGGAATCAGCAGTTAGGCTGGTGCAGTGCAGATGCATCAGCAGAGCCACTCTGGTGCTTCTGCAGGTATATTTGCACTGCATCAATCTGACCACCACCTCCCCATATCTGACCTGATATGGAGAAGTGACTCAGAAGGAGGGAAGTCAGGTATATCATGAAGCTCCACCACACTATCCACTTCTGTAAAACACATATAACTCATTCACCATCAGTGATATCATGTTACATGCAAAAGAGATAGGCCCTTAGGGGAAGGTTGATGATCACTCCATTAAGAACCACCAGAGCATCATCTCTACCAGCATCTGACATGCCACATCGCTGCCTAACAGAAACCAAGTCTCATAAATGCTGGTTATTTTTATTGTGGAAGATGACTGCTGTTCTTTTTCAGCCTTAGCTTTTTAGGTCTTGGGTGGCATTTTCAACAAGGACATGGCTGCAGCTAGTTGCCAAGGGCCTTAGTCTTAAAAATGCCATCTCTCCTACAGCGCTTGCCCAAAGTGTCCTTTGAAATGTATTTGGAGATTCCTCCTCAGGTGACACTTTTAGGGCTGTCAGATGAAGAGAAGTCTTTTGACCCTTCAAAGTGATGCAAATGAAATGGGACCTTCCATGCAAAAGGTCTCAGGAACCGTACATAAATTTCAGAAGTTTGTAGTAAAAAGAATCTCAGCAGGTCTCACTTTACAACCTCTAAAATTACCAAATAATTGATGATGCTTAGCTGTTCTACCTCACTCTTTTTTCAGTAGCAGTTTTTGGAAGGATTAAATGAACAGGCATCATCCGCTGTGCTGAACGAATTCGCAAATTCCCCATCTTTTGCTTTAGAATTGCAAATCCTTGTCAGTTCTACACCTTGTGGAATAGATTTCATATTGGAAGGGGCCAGTGTGCTGTAAATATATACATGATACACTTTTATTAGGCCATAATGTGGCTATGCTCTGTTGCAGATATCCACATAAATTGCATGAATGCTGGCACAAAGCTGATGCATGACAAGCTCTAAAAAGCTGCGCTATGCATTCTGGTTTTCTTTGGGCACTTACAGGTTATTGCTACTTCCAGGTAGGATTCAATCTCATATACCTGCTAATTCAAGTTTCACAATTATAGTTGATTGGGAACTCTTGCCCAACAAACCCACTTCCCCAGACTTTTTGCAATCAGAAAAGGGACTGGAAAATTTAATGTGAGATGATACAGTGATACCACGTCCTCTAGCCTTCCCACAAAGAAATCAGAATGAATGGGCAATAGGCTGGTTGTCTAAAAACTCACTTTCTTGAGCAGCCTCTTTATGTTTGGCTGCTAACAAGGGTAAATGTTACCATTTGACGTTGAAAACAGTGAGTTGTAGCCAAAGTTAGCCATACTCAGAGAAAACCCATGGAAATTAATGTACTTGACTAAGTTATATTACTCTGTGTAGAACTTACTTGGAAGCAACCCAGAAATGAGAGTGCCTATTAGGGAAGTGATGGTAGCAGCAGCTCAACTGAACCAATGCATGAGAATAGTGATTATGATGTAGCAGCAGTTTTTATAGATGGGCGCACAGAATAGCCTATCTCAAAGCATCAGTCGCCTAATACTTGTGCACTGGCTCAGTAGCAGAGCACATGTTTTGCATGCAAAACAGTTCTAGGTTTAATCACCATCATCTTCAGATAGGGTTGGGAAAGACTCCTGCCTGCCCAGCTCCTGTCAATCTAGCAGTTTGAAAGCATGCCAGTGCAAGTAGATGATTAAGTACTGCTGTGGCGGGAAGGTAAACCGCATTTCCGTGCGCTCTGGCTTACACCACAGTGTTCCATTGTGCCAGAAGCAGTTTAGTCATGCTGGCCACATGACCTGGAAACCTTTCTGTGGACAAATGCCGGCTCCTTCAGCCTGAAAGTGAGATGAGCGCTGCAACTACATAGTCGTCTTTGACTGGACTTAACCATCCAGAGGTCCTTTATCTTTACCTTTACACTGTAAACCAGTGTTGTGGAGTGTCTTGAGTGTAGGATGAGGACTTGGAAGACCCAAGTTCAAATTATCACTCAGCTATGAAACCAGTGACAATTTGATTTTCATAAAATGGACAGGAACAGATGTAACGGATGACTTTTAACTAAGTAGAATTAAGGCCCCATTCACAGCATGGGCAACATCATACCACTTTAAATTGCCATGGCTTCTCTCAAAGAAGTCTTGGAGCTGTAGTTAAGGTTGCTAAGAGTTGTTAGGAGATCCAATTTCCCTCTAAGAGCTACAATTCCCAGAGTGGTTTAATTGTCCATCCCTCTTCCCAGGGAACTCTGGGAAGTGTAGCTCTGAAAGGAGAATAGGGGTCTCCTCACAACTTTCAGCACCCTTAACAAACCACGTAGAGCTCCCAGGATTCTGTGGGAGAAGCCATGTTTAAAGTGATACCATAGTGCTTTAAATGTATGGTGTGAATATGGCCTAAGTGAGAAAAGTATAATGCTTAGATGAAGCCACCTTTGCAGGTTAACAACATTTTTTCCCAGTTGATAGTTTTGAAGCAAAATTGCACTCTAGGTCAGAAAGTAAAAGTAGCATAATGAAATTACTTTAACTTCCTTAAATATTTATAAACAGTAGAGAGAAGATCCAGGAAATAAATGTTTTTTATATGTATTTTAATATAGAAGGCACCTCTCCATCCTTCTCCTTTTTTGCCTTTATAAATATTGCATCATAAGCTTAATGGAAGAGTCTTAATTTCAAGTACATTTCATCTCTCTTTCGGAATCAGGAAAGACTAGAAATGACACCGTTTTCCCTCCTTTAATATTAAACCTCTCATTTCTTTTTATGACTTTGTGGACAATTTAACAAGTACTGTGTGGGCCAATCTTCAAAGAACTAGGTGAAGATTGCACATCTTTTTTTTTTAGAGTCACTGGTTTGAGGACTGTTTCACACATTTTGAACAATGCTACTGTATCCTTTAGCTAAAAAAGCATGTGAATATATGTGAAGGTATGTTAGCCATCCAATGGCATACAAATATAGTGAATAAAGTAGAATAATCAATGAAGTTACTATTTAAAGAGTTAGTATAATAAATGAAATTGCTACGAAATTCTGATCAAATATTCCTTTCATATAGAAATGAGCTCTGCTCCCCTCGCTGCAGAGAATCTCTGTCAGGAACTGGCAGGGTTCTGATGAGTGTCTGGCAGAGGCAGGAGACCAGCGATTTATGGGGTTTTGCACCACCCACAAGTCAGAAGCCAGGGCAGGGGAAAGAGGAATAGTCAGAGCCGTCAGAGATGGAGATGGGCATGCAGGATGTGATGGAGGAAGAAGCTGTTCAGATGGGTCATTCTCCACCACACTGTCTCCGGGAACCAGGAGGGGCTTGAAGAGGGAAGAGCAGCAACAGCTTTCATGTAGGAGAAGCCTCAGGCTGTGTGCATGCAACCATCAGATGAGGGTACATTGGTACCTTGGTTCTCAAATGCCTTGGTTCTCAAACGCCTTGGTTCTCAAACACCGAAAACCTGGAAGTAAGTGTTCTGGTTTTCAAATGTTTTTCGGAAGCTGAACGTCCGATACAGCTGTCGGTTATTGTTTCTGGGCTGCCTGCACCAATCAGAAGCTGCGTCTTGGTTTTTGAACATTTCAGTAGTTAAATGGACTTCTGGAACGGATTATGTTTGGCACTTTGGTTTTTGCTATTTATTCTGTATTTTTGTTGTTGAGGCTTTTTCAGTTAATTTATTTTTGTGACTGTGTGGAACCCAGTTCAGCTACTGATGTGACTGGAAATGGATAAAAGCCCCCCATCCAAACAATGACTATCATCAGTGCAGGTATCATTTATAATAATGTCTTATTTATTTTATAGTACAGTACATAGATTATTGCTTTCATTTTATGGGTCTATGGTCTCGTTAGATAATAAAATTCATGTTCAATTGCTGTTTTAGGGGTTGTTTTTAAGTCTGGAATGGATTAATCCATTTTGCATTACTTTCTATGGGAAAACGTGCCTTGGTTTTGGAATGCTTTGGTTTTGGAATGGACTTCTGGAACAGATTAAGTTTGAGAACCAAGGTACTACTGTACACAAGCTAGTGGGAGCATGGTCCCATTGTTGCAACTGCTCCACAAGGCAACAGACCTGGGATCATCCGCCTAGAGGCTAGAACCGTGTCCACATTTCTACTTATCCCACCATTTTACCCCATGAAAACCTGCTCTTTACCATTAAGGTAAAGGTAAAGGTACCCCTGCCCGTTCGGGCCAGTCTTGTCAGACTCTAGGGTTGTGCGCTCATCTCACTCTATAGGCCGGGAGCCAGCGCTGTCCACAGACACTTCCGGGTCACGTGGCCAGCGTGACAAGCTGCATCTGGCGAGCCAGCGCAGCACACGGAACACCGTTTACCTTCCCGCTGGTAAGCGGTCCCTATTTATCTACTTGCACCCGGAGGTGCTTTCGAACTGCTAGGTTGGCAGGCGCTGGGACCGAACGACAGGAGCGCACCCCGCCGTGGGGATTCGAACCGCCGACCATGTGATTGGCAAGTCCTAGGCGCTGAGGTTTTACCCACAGCGCCACCCGCGTCCGCTCTTTACCATTACATTGGAACAAATGTCAGTCAGGTTTTATACATATTGACATTTGCTCCAACTCAGTGGTAAAGAGTGGGTTTTCCTGGGGAAACCAGTGGGGCAAACAGAAAACTGCTTAGGCCCGTCCCTAGAAAGTGAAGGATAAGTGGAAAGCATCTGGGGTCCATGCTTTCTAGGGCATGGGACAAGTGGAAGTGTGAATGGACTCTACGAGATAGTGCTGTTCTGAAGCACACTACAGGGTTTCATGCCTTGATGTGGCTTTGTGTCTAGTTTAATGAACTGCCACCAGATCACCAGAGCCCCTTAGAAGGTAGCCAGCAGCGCTGCATGGAACAAAAGGTGAGATATACACCAACAACCAATGAGCCTTCAGCCCCTTCAGCATATCTAAGCAAATGAACTATCCAGCCTCTAAAGTCCATGGCTGTGCCCACACCTAGCCTTCTGGCATCATCTAGATTCTGAAGACCTTAGACAGCCAGTGTGGTGTAGTGGTTAAGAGCAGTGGACTCGTGATCTGGTGAACCGGGTTCGCGTCCCCGCTCCTCCACAAGCAGCTGCTAGATGACCTTGGGCTAGTCACACTTCTCTGAAGTCTCTCAGCCTCACTCACCTCACATAGCGTTTGTTGTGGGGGAGGAAGGGAAAGGAGATTGTTAGCCGCTTTGAGGCTCCTTAGGGTAGTGATAAAGTGGGATATCAAGTCCAAACTCTTCTTCTTCTCTTTGCCTAGAAGGATAGAGCAGCAAGTTTCTCTCTCATTGTCTCTACAGACAAGCCCCTCTCATGCATACTTCCACAAAACTCCATCAAATAGTCAACAGGGATTGGCCAACACCCCTGAGAGCCCCTGTCCACACTAAAAGCCACTAAATACTACTACTACTAATAGTAATAATAATAATTTATTATTTATACCATCTTGCTGAGTTTCTCCAGCCACTCTGGGCAGCTCCCAATCAAGTGTTAAAAACAGTGCAGCATTAACCTGCCTTTGTATTTGTATAGAATCTAAGGCATGTATAGGTCGCAAGAGCCATCTAGTCCAACCCTGAAGAGCCAACTGATGAAACCTTGCCTGAAGAGCCAACTGATGAAACCTTGATGTCTGATTCCAGGATGAAGCACCAACCATTTTGTTATCAAGGCCAGGCATGTGGAATGCAAAAGGAAGAATGTTAAAGCAGAGATAACTGGGGGGGGGGTGTATTCACCAGCTGCATTATCCTGGGGTTCTTTGATGTGAGTGAATTAATAAACTGAAGTGAAGCCTATCAAGCCTGCCCCCCCCCCATGATATGGAGCTGCTGGCATGCATGTGCACAGCAGATGGCTTCATCTTGTCCCCCCCCCCCCCCAGGCTGGCCTCAACAATGCACCCAGCTGCAGCATTGCATGGCTAGCAGAAGCAGACTCACACAGACACTGGACTTTAATCTGAGCACTATTTTCTGAAAGGAAAAGAACCAGGGGAGAGAGCCCCACTCTTGTGAGGCTGTGGACTGTGACATTTCTTCAACTCCAGGTCATTCACTGTGGGTTGCCGCAGAAATTACTTTCCACTTATAAATAAAATTAGAAGGGGACTTCCTGTGTTTGAAAGTTGCCAGGCCAGTGCTCTCTGCTGCTGCTGCTGCTGCTGCTGCTGCTAAGGAGCATGTATTCGAAATTATTAAGCCCCATCTGAATCATCAACTGGCTGCTTTTGAGCTCAGCTGGGGCCTTTGCTTCCTCGAAGAAAGCTTTTGGTTTGTTGTGCTCTTCAGGCTGTGCTTGGCGCTGGCGCATCATGTAATGAAAACAAATTGAGGAAAATCCTTGCGCTTCCTAGCAGGGGAATAGCATCGGACCAAACAAAAACAAGCTCAGTGGATGGCTGCTAGGCTTAGATAGCAACATCGCCTGCCTGGATCCACTGTGTTCCAATGTGAGATGCTTGACAATATATTTTCAAGTTTGAACTGGATCAGGTTAATTGAAGTTCGCATTTCATGTGCTTCGTGTGGAAGCAAATGCCGTATTTGCAATCCCTCCTAATTTTGTTTGTCCCTTTGCATTTGATAAATCTGTCATCCAGTTCTTCATCCAAAACACAGCTGAGGATATTTAACAGATAGAAATGAATGCTTTCTCCCTGCTTTCAGAAACAGCTTACAGCCTGATCCGGTTGCATTATCCTCTCTTTGTAAAAATAGAGGTCTTCTTTTATTTATTTAGCAAGGCTCAGGTAGTGATGCTTCAAAAATTCCCAGCTGCATGTTTCCTCTGATTTTAGAATTCCCAATTAAAAGGTAAAGGTACCCCTGCCCGTACTTGACAGACTCTAGGGTTGTGCGCCCATCTCACTCAAGAAGCCGGGGGCCAGCGCTGTCCGGAGACACTTCCGGGTCACGTGGCCAGCGTGACATCGCTGCTCTGGCGAGCCAGAGCCGCACACGGAATGCCATTTACCTTCCCGCTAGTAAGCGGTCCCTACTTATCTACTTGCACCCGGGAGTGCTTTCGAACTGCTAGGTTGGCAGGCGCTGGGACCGAACAACGGGATCGCACCCCGCCGCGGGGATTCGAACCGCCGACCTTTCGATTGGCAAGCCCTAGGCGCTGAGGCTTTTACCCACAGCGCCACCCGCATCCCATAATTCCCAATTACTTGAACCTTATTTGAGTGTTCAGTTCCCCCACATGATTTGAATTGCATGGGGGATATGCTGCCTGGTCCCAGGGCCCTCCTTGTGTAGGAATGTGAATATCTGGAGTGGGGGGCTCACTATATTCATAAAGGCTCCCATGTACAGAGGTACAGATCTGGGAGGTTTGTACAGAAATCCACAAAGAATGAATTCCTCAAGCATTCCAGCTTTTGATAAGTATGTACATGGCATATTTATAAACTCTACAGCGCAAAGACGTGTGCTATTGCAATTTGAATGGTCTTATTGATTTCATTCATTTTGGAAGATTGCATTCTGTACATGACAGCTGTATGCTGTATTTTCTTAATGTGTTTTGCTGCAAGAGATTGTATTTTAATTAGTTCCCACAAGATGTATTTGACTTTGTTATAAAGTGGTAAACCAAACGTGCAGCTGATGTCCTTTGCAGGGCTGGACATAAGCACAGGCTCCTGTATAGCACAGGTGAGCCTGCACGGAGGTAACTGGGGTGAAAGTAAGGAGGCAGGTGGGATGAAGGTTCATCTGCAAGGATACACCTCTGCATCACATGAAGTTTAACATAATCTAGAGTTGCCTTAGGTCTGGCAAGATACGGAAATGAGAAACAAGAGGATTTTATATTATTCCTGATTGCCCCACAATTTAAGAAGGTTATTGACAATCTGGAATATGTGCAGAGGATAATGCCCAGTATGACCAAGGGTCTGGAACCTAAGCCTTATGAAGGAGTTGGGTATGTTTAATATGGATAAGAGGAGATATTATAGCCATCTTCGAATATCTAAAGCACGCATAGGCAAACTCCAGCCCTCCAGATGTTTGGGACTACAACTCCCATCAGCCCTAGCTAACAGGACCAGTGGTCAGGGATGATGGGAATTGTAGTCCCAAACATCTGGAGGGCCGGAGTTTGCCTATGTCTGATCTAAAGGACTGGTGAAGGGTCACATTGAAGACTGAGTAAGCTTGTTTTCTCCTGCTCCAGAGGGAAGGACTGGAACCAATG
This sequence comes from Podarcis tiliguerta, assembly GCF_965153285.1. Lineage (NCBI taxonomy): Eukaryota > Metazoa > Chordata > Lepidosauria > Squamata > Lacertidae > Podarcis > Podarcis tiliguerta. Next base: position 26,074,555 of record NC_139538.1, read on the forward strand.
GATGGCTCCTAGCAGAAGAATTCCTATCAAGAGAAGCTAGATTGGCTGTTATCCTTCTGCTAACAGGCAAGGCCTTCCTATTCAGAGAGGCCTTTGAAACCTAAGGTGCAGTCTATGCTGACTCCTGGGACAAATTGTATTTTAATTGTTGGTTTTAAATATGTTGTGATGCAGTTTAATTATTATTATTTTTACCTAGTTAGTTTTTATTACTCTGTATTTTGTATTTCAGAGCAGAATTGTGTAAAGATCTGTGCCAGATTAATATTATAGAGATAGTGTTTAATATAACATAGGTAGAACAAAACATAGCATGTGCTAATATACTGTTGCTTTTGATTCTGGGAATATCCATCGGAGAAATCTGAAAAGTGACAGGTGGATGGGTGCTTTGTGGCTTGTGTCTAGCGCTGCACTGCTTTCCATATATAGCACAAAGGTTTGTTTGCTTTCTGTTGAGCACCAGGTTTCATAGCATAAATCATTCAACAGTTGCTGCAGCCATTCAGCTGAACTCAATACAATTTGTTAACACAAAGAAAAGTGTGCTTTTTACTGATTTCAACTGTTCGGCATACAGGAATGAATCCTATTGTATAACACATTTCAAAGATACAGAACCTTCAGAAATCAATTGTCAGAGAGCACAGTCTCCCATGGACCCATAGGATAATAGGACAACCTCTGGAATGAAAGAAAACTGGAATGTCCAAAAGTGAAGATGCATCACTAAAATGCTCAAAAATATCTTGCTTTCTTTGGGACAAAACCACCTTTTTAGTATATGACCTGACATTTGGCTCATTTATCTTTTAAAATCCTAAATTGACTAAAAAGCTACCCCTAATTACTCAGTCATCTCTCTCTCTCTCTCTCTCTCTCTCTCTCTCTCACACACACACACACACACACACAAACTTCTTTGGCGATCACTCGTAGCCAAGTAAGATTGTCTTCCATAAACACAGTTTTAACAATGAGTCCGTAAGTGACTGTGGAGGCCAATTCTGGATCCACACATCCTTCCACAGTGGGGACATTGGTTCCCGGGCGGGAGTTGATCACAGTGTGGATTTGCCAAGCATGCCTTCCTCTTAGCACGTTTCTCCCTTGCATCCTGAATTCGAGTGTCACTCTCACACACACACACACACACGATTCCAGAAGGCAAACATATTTATAGATTCCAGTTCCTTCAATTAGGTTGTGTCCTGGACCCAGCGACCTTCACCTGAAGTCCTTCCTCATGTACCTCCGCCATGGGATGTCTGGAGGCTGACAACGCAAGAATAGGCCTTTTCAGTGTTGGTTCTCTGCTTGTGGAATGCTCTCCCCAGTGAGGCTCACCTGACACCAGCATTCCATATCATTAGGTGCCAGGTAAAACACATTCAATTTCAACCACACTGTTAGACAGATGTTTTTCTCAACCCTACCTGAAGATGCCAGAGGATGAACAAAGGACCTTCTGCATGCAAGGCAGATCCTGCTACAGCCCTTCCTAAGTGTGTCATACCAATAATATACTCATCAGAGTATGCCATGCTCCGAATTGCTTCGCTAATCACTCCACACTTGTGACTTCCAGGTTTTGCTGCATCTGTGGTCACCAAGAAGGTCAGGATATTGGTCTGGCTGCCAAGCTTCCCAATTTCAGACCCTGATCTTTCAAAATTGCCAATTAATCCTCTGTTGACTACACCAGAGACAGTATTCAAAGCTAAGAGGCACTCAGTAGTTTATTATATTTTTGAATCTCTGAACTAATTTCCTGAATTTTAATTAGTAAAACAACCCCCCAAGAGTTTTGAGGAAACTGTTAAAAGTATTGCTGTAAAAGCTAATTATGCAAAGGAATGTCAAATCTGGATAGATTTAGTTGGGGGTTTTAAATGTTGTTTACCAGCAGAGGATAGATATAATGATCAGAATCTTCACAGCAGCTTTCCATAGCAAATAGGTTTCTTATAAGGGAAAATATTTGATTAATTGTGATGCTATGGGGGGAAAAATAACTAACCCTGAAACCAAATAAGCACCATACATTAAAAAAAAGAAACACATCTGGAAATATATACAATACTGTGCAATAAGCTGTTAAAATGTTGATCTATGCACTGGTTGCATTATATTTAGCTTAGCTAGATCACATGATGTATGGAAGTGAGAGCTGGACCATGAAGAAGGCTGATCACTGAAGAATTGATGCTTTTGAATTATGGTGCTGGAGGAGACTCTTGAGAGTCCCATGGACTGCAAGAAGATCAAACCTATCCATTCTTAAGGAAACCAGCCCTTAGTGCTCACTGGAAGGACAGATCGTGAAGTTGAGGCTCCAATACTTTGGCCACCTCATGAGAAGAGAAGACTCCCTGGAAAAGACCCTGATGTTGGGAAAGATGAAGGGCACAAGGAGAAGGGGATGACAGAGGACGAGATGGTTGGATAGTGTTCTCAAAGCTACCAGCATGAGTTTGACCAAACTGCAGGAGGCAGTGGAAGACAGGAGTGCCTGGCGTGCTCTGGTCCATGGGGTCACGAAGAGTCGGACATGACTAAATGACTAAACAACAACAACAACAAATCACATTTTAAGATGCTTTTCTCAGAGGTTCGGGATTTCTCCTACATCCCCACCTCCACAAAAAATTACAAAACACATATATAGCTGATACCATCCCTACCAAATCAGCTGAAAGACTACTTATAAACTCAAATAAAATAGTTTAATACCCATTCTGATTAAGCAAGAATGTTTATCTTCTTGGGAACTGCATTCCAGAGCCGAGGGACAACAGTGGTAAAGGCCCTGCTTCCAGATGTAGTCCTAAACTGACACAGTGATAGAAAAGAAGATTGGCTTTAATTGGTGCATAGGCTTATATGCCTCCCTGTTGCATAAGGATATGTGATCCATTACTTTATGGGCTTCAAAACAAAATACAAGAAGTACCTCATACTTGACGCTTATGGGCAACCAAACAACTAATTCGGCATCGTTATAAATGTGTTTCTTGATAACGCAAAACAGGATTATGAAAGGTATTCCAGGGCATGTAGTCCTTTTTTAGACTTTCATCAAAACCATGTTGTTCTCTCCTTCCTAGGCTATCTTCAGGTACAATGGAGGACATTGTCCAATCACCAGTGCTGATGCTTCTTTTTGAAGAATGTGGCAAATTCCATCTTTTCCTTTGTCTCAGGCAGTGGCGGATCTACATTTTTGGGGCGAGCAATGAGGTCTGGATAGCCACTGGGTTATCTTCTTCAATGGGGTTGCTTGCAACAACCGTTACATCTGTGCTACTGACTCTCAAACTTTGGGATTATTGAAATACATACAACAAAGAATCAATTTGAGTTGTGTGACTCAAATTGCATCTACTAGACCTTTACATAAAAAAAGCTATGTTGACTAAAGTCACTTCTTGAGCCCCTCTGGGATTAGGGGCCCGAAAGATTAAGTTTCATTAGTTTCATAGCAGACCCACCCTTGGTCTCAGGAAGCAAAATGTATTGGACCAACACTTGATTGATAACCAATATTGACCAGACTTTTAAAAATGGATTAAACAATGAAACTTCTGCTTCATCAAACATTAACTTAGTTAAACATTTGCTTAGTGTGTGTTTCTGGAATAAAAAGGCTGCAGATATTTTCTGCTTAATTACCAGCAGATCACATTGTTTCTTAGCTCTTAATGGCCTTATAATGCAAGGAGAGAGAGAGAGAGCATCCATTTTACCTTCAAAATCAAGGCAAACATTTCATTGGCAAACACTTCACATACTAACAATGTGAAGTAGGTGAAATCATCCTCCTGTAAAAAGAAAGTACGTATTTTCTATTATGAAAGAGTGAAAAGCAATAAATCAGGAAGTAGAAGAGGGGAGAGTTGAGTGTTTTGTTTACTTATTTCCATAATGAACACCTATTTCATGCCTATTTAAGTTACCTTGTTAAGCTTGTTTTTTATTTGCTGCTTTGTTAATAGTGTTTCATAGTTTGTAATTGTTTAATTGGTGATTTGCTAATTATTTTTATATGATTTATGCTGTATTTGGGATGTTTAACTATGTCATTGCTATTTTTTGTCAGCCCATTCTGGAGAAAAGTCTCAAGCCAGATTGGCCACTGAACTTTGATTGAAGTTCTGAAAGGCAAGGTGTCTATGAGAGTATGGTAGAGTTGCCATACATCTGGAATTTCCTGGATATACCCAGAATACTGTGATTGGAAGCAGTGTCCGGGCAGAAATCAGCAAAATATCCAGGGAAATCCAGGGTTGATGTATGACAACCCTTGCCTGCAGTGTTGTTCTTGCCGATTTTCCATAAAAATAGCTTTAAAAGTCAAGTTTAGTGGGCACTCCACCCCCTCCCCAACTACTCACCCTACCATGACCTCAGCTTCCTCATGGGGCTTCTCCTGGCCATAATGCAGGTAGCAGCTCAGCTGACGCCACTGCCAGTACCTCACTCCCTATGGTGCGCCCTGTCAATAGCCCGGCCCTTCATGCTCATGATCCAAGAAGGTGTCGCTGAGAGCCAAAACAGACTGAGGTTTGGTTGGCCACAGAGGCAGCTCCCGGTTCCAGCCTACCACCTCCTCCGTTTCACCGGACGCATTTGGCGGAAAGCCTCAAAGAGAGGCTGGGGGGGGGGCGTGAAGGGCTGGAGAAGAGGGAGGAAGGGATATGAAGAAGAAGAAGAAGAGTTTGGATTTGATATCCCGCCTTTCACTCCCTTTAAGGAGTCTCAAAGCGGCTAACATTCTCCTTTCCCTTCCTCCCCCACAACAAACACTCTGTGAGGTGAGTGGGGCTGAGAGACTTCAAGGAAGTGTGACTAGCCCAAGGTCACCCAGCAGCTGCATGTGGAGGAGCAGGGAATCAAACCCGGTTCACCAGATTACAAGACTACCGCTCTCAACCACTACACCACACTGGCTCATGAGGCATGCGGGGAAAGTGTTCCTGCCATAAGTAGGCAGGAGGGAAAGAAAAAGTGCTGTTTTATATGGGGGGGGGGAGGGAAAAAAAGCAGCTCAACAACTTTGCCAAAAAAAGTTCAACAACTTTTGTGTCCAGACTTTCACTTTTTGAAATATGGCAACCCTAGAGTACGGAGGCATCTCAGATCACACAAAGCCTCCATCACTTCTCAAGGACAATCTCCTGATGTGATAACTGCACATTGCATACTGTGAACATTTCATCTTGTTTTAATTTATTGAAGGATATAGGTGCCAAACCGTTAATCAAATACTAGTTCACATTCATCATTTAATCAGGCTTTCTTCCCCTGACAGCAAAATGAGCAATGATTATATTTCCAAGAAATTCCAGGAATCATACTGATAGCCAGGATTAAATAAAGATATTGGAACACATATTCTGGAACAATAATAACACTTTGCCCCATACATCTCAATGGTATGACTGCAGTGCAGTGAAGAAACACAATTGCATATTTTACAGCACAAACCAGGGAATGTTTACTCAAGTCCTGCTGAGTTCAATGGAACTTACTCCCTAGTAAAGGTATATGAGTTGCCTCTTCATTCAAAGATAATACACAGGAGATTGAAGAGATAATATTGGCAAACACAAATAACCCTGAAAACTATTTCTATCCAGACCCTTCCTCTGCATTGAATTATTTTAAGTCTTATTTTTCTTGGCATAGTATGGAAATCAGATTGTATTTTCACATAAATGAAACTGTTACCAGCAAGATGTAAATGGAAGTGAAACACGAAAATGCAAACAAAGAACCTGAGATAAAGGAAGAACAACAATGAGATTTCAGGTACTCTGAAATCTTGCTGTGTACAATCTCCTGCCCACCCTGTAACAGCGACGGTGCACAGCATTTCACTAAAATTGAAAAAGTGAAGTATGTTTAATCATTAGTAAGCAAATTCAAACATACCACATAGGGATGGAAGGAAGAAAAGAAAGAAAGTCTCTCTCTTCTTTTCCCCCTTTCTCTCTCCAGAAGATGCACCCAATGACTGCAAAATTTAACGTGGCAATTCAATTGCAGCTTAAATGTATGCAAGAAAAGCAGTGACATTATCAAAAAAACTATTATAATACAATGCATCTCTGCTACAGCCAGGAATGGGATACTATGTGATTTGTAATATCTCCATTTTGTTGCATTGCTACCACCTATCGCCATTCAGCACAACATTCCAGCTCACCAGAGAGGGGACAAAACTGTCTGGGGATCAGAGATCAAGAGGTTCTTCTGTGGCAGATGCTGTGCAACAAGGAGTCGAATGGAGAATAGCGTTGCTCCAGCACTGACAGTCTCAACTTTACCAACATCCCTATCTGTCATGTAATCAGGGCCCTGATTAAGAGCATGTGAGGAATCCTGCCATGGGTATGACATGAATGAGAGACCTCATGCTGCCAGGTGAGCATTGTACCTTTAGTCCTAGGTTTCTTCCTGTACATGCTGCCATCACTGCTGCTGTGGTTTATCTTGGTGGATCTGAAATCAGGAGGGGAAAGCAGCAAGGGTATCTTGGTTTGCTATGACCTCCTCAAGGGAGATCTTTTGGTTGGTAGCCTTGAGTTGGTTGTCAGTATCTACTGACTCTCCTTGAACATTATAAGTAGCACCAACTGTTTTTCTCCAAGGTCTTCTCCATTTCTGGGCCAGCAAAATTATGGGAAACAACCCACTTACCCTACAATGTATCATTCTTTAGGCTCATAATGTGTCTCATACATGGGTCAGCAAACTAAGGTCCACTGGCCGGATCAGGCCTAATTGCCTTCTAAATCCAGCCCACAGACAGTCCAGGAATCGCTGCATGGATAGCTAGCGCATGGATCGTCAACGTGCACATTCTTTCCCTCTCCCTCCCTCCCCCTCACATGGTGCCACCGCCACCTCCTCCCTCCCTCCTCCTGGCTTCTCCCTGCCTTGCCTAGAGGAGGAAGTGGGCTGGGCTTTGTTGGTGCCAGTCCTTCTCTGGAGCCCTTTTGCGTGCCGCTCATCGTCCCTCTCCCACTGCCAGCCCCTGCCGCTCGCAAGACACAGGAGCCGCGGTTGGCTGAGTGCTCCTCTCGAGTGGCTGCCATTTAAAGCACCCCCTCATAACTCATAAGATCATAACTCATTTGGGGAGAGGCAATGGTACAGCTAATTTCAGAAGCTGGTCCTAGTGGCTACCATTTTATCTTCCCAGAATTCCTTGGACTCTGGTGCATTGTGGGGAAATGGTTGTGGTCAGGATTGGCTGCCCAAATCAGCTCTGCTTTCTTCAAGCAGTGGCAAATAAACCAAAGTACCCGAAGCTGCTAGTCAAAAGAGAGAAAGTATAGAAGAAAATGTGAGTTTCACAAATGAATAATGAAATGTTTTTGCTATTCCTTGCCCTTCTTCTGTTGAGAGCCCAGGATGGCTAACAATCAGAATACAACATTAAAAGCTAAAGCAGAACCATAATACAAAATACAATTAATATACAACATTATAGTAAACTAATTATGTCACTCTTACTAAGCTGCAAAGGCCTGCTGGAATAAATATTACAATTGACACAAGATAATATCACCAAGGCAACTATCTGTAAACAAACAGTTAATACGTTTTTGTGGTATTTTACTTTTGATTACACATGCATCTGCTTTCACCGGGGCTTTATGAATAATATGCTGGGGATATATGTGGCAGATGAGACCTTCTTGTACCCAAAAGTAAAATACCACAAAAAATTACCTGTTCTTTTGAGTTTACCCCACAGATAATGGAGGTAAGACAAATCATAAACAGATACTAGGGCATTGTATCTCACATCGAGTGTTGTGATCTCACTCGCTTGATAGGGTATTGCAGAACCTGCAATTTAAAAGATTTTGTTTGTTTGTTTGTTTCACAGTGATTTTCAATGACCAGAGAAAAATTCTCGTCTACCAATGGGACACTTTAAGTGTGGAGGCTGTTTAGCCTGCAACCACACTATTGAAACTGTCTCTTATCATATCCCTAACAGCTCCACGATTTTGAAATGGAATTCACTAACTGGCACCAAAAATGTGACTTATTTAATTGAATGCACTTGTCAGTTGATGTACTTTGGTGCCACTACCCGCCCTGTTAAGATTCGTATTTTAGAACACCAATCCCTCATTAGAGGCAAAATCAGAGAGGCTCGGCTGGTTGAACACATTATTGGACAAAACCACACTTGTGATGACTTTTGCATTTTTGTTGTAAAGCACATATCTTCAACTCACTCCACTGGTGTTAATGTGTCCAGATTATTTTCCCAGATGGAGTCCAAGTGGACACAGAGCAATGGATCCAAACTACAAGAAAGAAGATTCCACCTAAACATTAGGAAGAACTTCCTGACAGTAAGAGCTGTTCGACAGTGGAATTTGCTGCCAAGGAGTGTGGTGGAGTCTTCTTCTTTGGAGGTCTTTAAGCAGGGGCTTGACAACCATGTCAGGAGTGCTCTGATGGTGTTTCCTGCTTGGCAGAGGGTTGGACTCGATGGCCCTTGTGGTCTCTTCCAACTCTATGATTCTATGATTCTAAGTATATTTATAAAATCAATGCACTAGTTCCACATGGATTAAATTCAACATTAGAGTTTGCAAGATTCATGTCATTACATGCAGCTGTGCTTGTGGATTTCCTGCCACTATGTCTTTAAATTTGTGAGCCCTATCCATGTTTCCTAAGGAGGTTTAACACACTGAAGGACATCGTTTATTTATTGTTTGTTTACAGATAGTTGCCTTGGTGATATTTCTTTCTCCTTTCTCCATCCACTGTTTCCTTGTTCATTTAAAGCAGAAGAAAGAACAGGGAGGGAAAGGGTTAAGCATCCTTCTCCCCACCATTTATTATGTGCTCTCACTTGTCACCCCAGTGATCTTCCAAGGCATTTTAGTGATTTGGTGATATTCTCTTGTGACGATTGCAGTAATCATTGTAACAGGCATCCGCACAACATGACCAGTCCAACCAAGTTGATGTTGAAGAATCATTGCTTCGGCACTGGTGATCTTTGCTTCTTCCAGTACACTGGCATTAGTTCGCCTGTCTTCCCAAGTGACGTGTAAAATTTTCCGTCTTCCAAAGCAACTGCTTTATTCTGAACTTAAAAATGGAAAGCGTAATGCTGGTGGTCAATAAAAGAGATTTAAAGACTCTCTCAATGCAAATCTTTAAGAATGTAGTATAAACACCTACAACTGGGAAACACTGACCTGTGAGTGCTGCAATTGGAGAGCAGCTTTTACCAAAGGTGTCATGGGCTTTGAAGACACTCAAACTCAGGACGAAAGGGAGAAACGTGCTAAGAGGAAGGAACGCTTGGCAAACCATTACCATGATCAACTCCTGCCCAGAAACCTATGTCCCTACTGTGGAAGGATGTGTGGATCCAGAATTCACTTCCACAGTCACTTATGGACTCACTGTTAAAACTGTGTTCAAGGAAGACAATCTTACTCAGCTATGAGTGGTCTCCAAAGAAGAAGAATAAATCATTGTATCACCACCCAGTTCATTCTTTTATTGGAATAAATATTAAGCTGTCACCTGAATGAACAGATTATCTGGGTAAAATAATTAATGAAAATAATTAAGTTTTGTCCTCAACAACTTTCAACTTTGGCTCTGTAAAAAAAAGCTCAACAGCTCTTGCTCCCACCACAAAAATGAAATAAAGTCAAACCATTTTTTTAGGCAAATAATAATAAAATAATAATTTCAATGTGTGTGTGTGGGGGGGGGTGACAAGAAATTTTCTGCCGGGTACCACCTGACCTTGCTATGTCACTGCCCCTGCAACCATACAAAATCCACACCCTACGTATCTCAACTATTGCAAGGCTAGCACGTGGCAGAGCTTGATGAAATACCCACAAACCAACCAAACAAGATATTGTTACAAAGATTAGGAAACAGTTAAGCCAAATTAACAACAATGTTAAAGGATAGAGATAAGTTTTCAGAGGAAGCTAGATAACTGGAATATATTAACAATTCATGTGAGAAGAAAATTGACAAGATCAGGTTCTGGTGTGGCTTATTTATTTAAGCCTCAAATATCCATGGAGAGAATGTATATTTCAGTAATGCCTGCAGTTGCAAGAGTTTTGAGGTGGTCAAACTGCTTTATTTCCAATCAGTACATATCATGTAATTTCCTGCTGAAAGCCTGTAGCTGTTTATGCCACAAATGTGGTATAAACTTATTTTTTGTCCCACTTCTATTGTGCTATAGCCCCTCAAGACAGCAATAATGTGTTACCATTGGGGAAGCACCACAGAACAATCTGAAGAGGAATAAAACCACCACAAATGCACTATTATTGTGTCAAGAACAGGTTGCAGAAGCATTTCCCAAAAAATAGTAGTAGTAAAGGAAAAGCAATCAATTCCGGAGTTATCAGAACATTGGAAGCATTTTCAAAGTGCAGTTACAGGAAATATAGTATGAGCTGAAATCCAAGAAGTAGTTGTAAGAGGAATGCAAGTGGAAAGATGATCTGAACCATCTCTATTCTGCAGCCCATTGATTTACTACAAATGTCCAGTACCTACCAAGAGAATACAAATCCATTTGTCTCTAGTTTTTCTTTCACTTTTGAGTTTTAATGCACACTGAAACGATGTGCTTGATAACTCCATTAAGGAAAATTTGAAGCTGTGTATCAGTCTGATTAGACCGGATTGGAATATCTCTCAATAGTGAAGAAAGCATGTCTTTTTCCAGTTTGCCTGAGGTACCTCCAACATACAATCAGAATGAACAGACTGGCTTATAGAGGATTAAACTGACAGGTCACTTTAATACCATTCTGTCTCAGATTCACATGCATACAGTCATAGGTTCATTCCATCCTGGTTTCTGCATATATATATATATATATATATATAAAATCACCTTTAAAATTCCTGTTTAGATTGCTCATATTTTATATGAACACTTCCTCTAACACACTCACATGTTATGCTTTTCAAAGCGTTTTCCCCAAATGATGCATTTTTGTATGGATTTTTCTGTAAAATAGGCATTTCTGGGCACATTTTTAAAAACCACGATGACACCAAAAAATACAGTATATATGCAGCGCCAGCAAATTTGGGTCAGTTCATCATAAAATGTGGAATGAACTTCTTCCCCCTTCATCACAAATACAGCTGCTTGAGGCTGTACAATTCCAACTCTACAGTTCTATGATTCTATAAGTCAGTAAATGATGATCTATCTATCTATCCATTTTAAATGTCTGTTTCAAACATCCTGTCACACTTTAGTATGGCTTTAAAAAATAAAACCAGGAGAAGCAATTGTGGGTGAAAGAACAGGACTACTGGAAATACATTTATTATAATCAATTATTTCTTCAAAAAAGCAGCTTTGGAAGTGACCTGGCAGGGACATAGAAGTGACCTTCTTCCATTGGCCAATCTGGGGAATAGTTGAAGGAAGGATGATGCTGAAAGACATTTATAAAGTGTTGGCTGTAGTTCTTTTGTGTGTATGAGTGCACATGCCATTTCAGCTTTACTAAAGTTTAGGTACTAAAATGTCTTGGAACATTACTGGGGTGACAACTCAGAGCACATGAATGGTGGGGAGAAGGGTGCTTAATTGTTTCCCTCCCTGTTCCCTCCCTGCTTTAAACGAACAAGGAAATAGTGGGTGGAGAAAGGAGAAAGGAATCAATTCTCTTGTCATTTTCTCAGTTGCTCCACTAAGAAAAGCAAAACCTGTTTTCTAGAGAGAAAGAAAAAGATGCCTGGTATCTTCAACATGGGTGCTTGCATCTAACATGTAGTTAGCTGCTCAAATCACCAGAGACTAAGAGCAAGTTTAACCCTCAGCAGAATGGGGCCGCTAAGTGCATTCCTTTTTCTTTCTCATGCGTAAGTGAAACATTGCTATTCACTCCTAGGGAGATATATAATGCACAATATTGCAGCCATAGGCGTTGCTGCAGAGATGATAAAACCGGTGACTCATTTCTGACACTGTCTGGCCTTTATAAACATGGAATTAGACCCAAGGTAAGATACACATGCATTATTTCAATTGAACTAAAGTGCGGCTAATTTACTGTGACTCCAACCCATGGATCCTGCAGCAAATCCTGCATACTGGGATAGAGAGGGGGCAGGGGTGAGACAGTGCTGATGTCAGTGCAGTGCAAACATGCCAACAGGAATGACTGATGGGCTCTGCAGGCAACTGTGCACCACACCAACCTTGCCACTTTCCCCTCTCCATTCTCATATGCAGCAATTAATCAACCAGAGGGTGTTCGGGTGAGCAACAGAGGCCCATCACAATGACTACTTCTGCCTTCATCCACCAATATCAACTAACAACAGAGATTCTTTCAACATTACCTGAGTCAAAATTTAACCAGAACAGAATTTTCTGAAGAAGCTTTCTGGAAATGTACTATTCCCAGCCCCCTAAAAAATTGTGATGGGTAATTGTCCTCTCCTGAAAATATTTGACAACATGCTTCCCTCAACTCAATTTTCCCCACTAACAAATACACAGACAGATTTAGAAGGCTAGAAGATGTCATGGCACTGTGGCTCAAACTGTCAGGCTATTCAGCTTTTTATCAATTTCAGGTCTCTTGCCTAGAAACCAAGATTCACTATTTTTATAATAAACGCTTATATGTAAAAACAGAATATTTAAAAACATCAGTAAACAAGGCAATCAAGTAGGCATGGTGCTAGAGTAGGATTTCTGTCTGTATTGTTGTATATGGAGTTCAGGATCTTCTTTCTATGTGTTTATGTCATGCTGACATTGTAGAATACAAGTTTTACCTGCAAAACGGTGGAGAATGACTTCCTCATCTGTACCACCAGCAGAAATTCACAATATAAATGCAAGCAGTGTGGGTGGCAACACATAATTAAGCTCTCAGAAGGATCTGATTGATAACAGTAAAAATGTGTAGGATTTCTTTATGCAATATTAAGCTGTTATTGTTCACAGTATTTCTGAAAGCCTTGGCAGGTCACTGGCTGTCTTTTCATTGAGACAGCTTTGAAAACATAATAAAGTGTTTGTACCTTACAAGCATAGCTGATACAGAAATAATTCTAAGGTGCTAACTCAGCCATACAATCTTAGCAAAGGAGTAGAGTCTATCATTTCCTATCATGAATTTGTTTTTAATCTTGTTCTGCTTGGGTTGTTTTTTTCCCCCTTTTACCAATCTGGATCTCAGCTTTGAATATTAGTCTAAGGGTCAAACTAGACAAGACAGTGGAAGGTATATATTTTCACTACTCTAAAATGGGAGTCTTAAAATGGGAGGGAAGGGGCATTAAACACTCCTGCCCCTATGCTATGGCTTAAGTCTAAATCTCCTTCCTCTGTAACTGCCTTTAGCTATTTAAAAAAATTCTGAGGCGATCCAGTCATGGATCCCCCATTGTTTTCTCTGGGTTGGTCCTTCTTCCATCATGCTTTGATATTTCTCTTTTTTATGCGTAAGGTTCCTCACATATTAAGTTAAAGCTGAGTTCCTGTTTCTGCACCATAGCGGCAAAAAAGCATAACTTGTGGAGGAAGGCAAAAAGACCCATGAATGCATACTTGAGAATTTCAAATCAAGCATCTCTGGCACATGCTTATCACATTTTTGTACACATGCACAACCTTCTATACATTGCATTGTGTAGATATAGATAATTGCATATGGAGATATAGAGAGGGCAAACAGGTATTTATTCTTCCTGTAACATATTAAGCAGCTTTAAGATAGCAGGAGAGGCTGTCACACCAGATTCTGGAAGGTATCTGATACAATCTATGCTGAGATCTGCTCATAGATTCCAAATATTAACTTGCCAGACATAGGAGGTACATTTTAAATCCTGGTGTCATGAGTTATTTGCTGCCTCATATTGGGAGGAAATGCCACCTGATTTCCAGCTAGTGTTCTTTATTGGAAATGTTAATTACTAGTCCAGTTCCTTTTTGTTATGTGCATAATTAAGGTAGCATAATCCTGAGAAAAATGCCAATGATGCTGATGGCCACTGGATATCCTCTCACTATGAATGCTCATCTCAATGTATGACGAGTTTTATCTAGCTTCTGGGATAGCAGACACAGCAGACATTTATGAATAATGTACGAAAGAGGAAATCTTTGTCCAATGAATTATAAATTGCAACAGCATTTTTCACTTGTTGCATTTTCTTTTCTGATCAAGGAAACCACAGCAACTACTGATCCTGCGTTAGTGGCAAACAAGTCTCAATGGAGTTACTTTGCTTTCTATGAAATTTAAAAATGGTGACAGTTTTGGCAGTATTCATGCATTCTGCCTGAAAATATAAGGGGAGGGGGTGCATATAGAGTTTGGGGTACATGTCTCAGACATGCCCACTCAACCCCCCATGTTGAGTGTGGAAGGTCTGAAGGGGGCCTTAAGCAAGTTTAGAGGAATGACCTTCAAAGTTTCCTTCAGACCTTCTTACTCAAAGATGGATCAGGTTATTAAATGAACACAGGAACATCAGGGCAGAACTGGTGCCTGCTCCTCCCAGCCCCCCAAACTCCTTGTATCATCACACTTTCAGACTGAAAGCCTATCTACTTCTAAATCAATTACTCCACACACACACATCTTTTGTTTGTCTCAAGAGATTATTCAAATGGTCATTAGGACACATGAGCACCCTGGCAATGGACCGACTACCTCAGGCATGCAGACACCAATGTCAGAGTCCTGTGAGCATTCTAGAGGGTCCAAACCCTCTAGATTTAAAATATGGTCCAGAGCCCACTCTATCCTCCAGTACACATTTGGATCATGCCTGCTGCATTATTGCAAGCTGCTGGATGTGATGTTTGAATGACTAGCATCCATCAAAACGAGCAGCACTCATTAAAAATAAATGCAAAAACCAGACCTCATTCCCCATACACCACATTTCCCCATTTTATATTTGTCAAAATATTTATTTAAGAAAATGGTTTTACTCGGTGCCTTTGGATTTCACATTAAAGCACGAGGTCATAAAATATTGATAAAATAATTAGCTACCGTTTTCTCAGATTTAGCCTGGTATAAGCAAAAATGTGTTCTAGTAATCTTGATTAGGTTTCACGGGAAAATAGGTTCCATGCTAAATCAGAGTCAAATTATTTAGCTGAGAGACCAGCTCCAAGCACGCTGGTTGCTGAATTGAATTTGCTTAACATCTATAATGATCAAGCGAGGTTTTTAACAATAAGCCTACACTTAAGTTGTGTTTGCTCATCTCTGCTGCTTTATACTTATGAGGATATTAAATCAATGCAAGCCCTATTCATGTGTGAAATTGTAGAACAGAAAGGTGGGGAGAGAGTACACTAGCTCAGCAACACTCTAAAAGTTGGTGAACATCTGTACTTTTAAAGTTTCCAGTGGGATGTAAAACCCTGATTTCTCACATGGAGCTTACATAATGATGGTGGCAGAGAGAGAAAGAGGGAAAAGTTAGAACACTTTCCCCCAGTATCTCCACTCACATGGTCTTTTTATTCAAACATAAAATGTTCGAATTGGGCTACAGAGTTGACCACAAGTAGTAGAAGGTGGAGGTAAAGCTGCAAGGTTTCTTTGTTGATATAAAGCTGATATTATACACTTAAAATACTCTTGCTGGAACAGTCAGATAGCCATCATATTTGACTGCATTTCCAACAGCGCTTCAGAAAGCTCACAAGTTGGGTAGGACGGTGCCTATTATTTTTGTTTGGTTTGGTTTTTTGCATTTTTCACCTATTTATTATACACAAGATGCAACCAAACAGCACTACACTTTCTTTCAGTAAAGCCATCCATTAATATTCATGTCTTCTCTGAACTTACAGAACTTACAGCCATCCATTGATGTTCATGTCCTCTCTGAACTAACAGAACCCTTTCAAAAAGCTATGTAGGCTAATGACAATCATATTCAATTTTGACAATGAATTCAATAAGGTAGGCAATATCCAACATTGGTCATACTTAGGCAGACCCACGGAAATCAATGGACTTAAGTCTATTGTTTTTATTAGGTCTACTTTGACTTACACTGAATATCACTCATTGTATATAATTACTTCTTGAACCTACTGTCAGTTAATTGAATATAGAGTGGTACCTTGATTCCCAAATGACTTAGTTGATGAACAAATCGGCTCTTGAACCCTGCAAACCCAGAAGTGTTCTGGTTTGTGAACGATTTTCGGAAGCCAAACGTCCATTTTGGCTATTGCATTGTTTCTGGGGCCAATCAGCCAACCAGAAGTTGTGCCTTGGTTTTCGAACGTTTTGAAAGTCGAACGGACTTCCAGAATGGATTGAGTTCGAGAACCATGGTACCACTGTACAGAGTTTCCCATCTGTGAAAGTCGGGGTTTCTTCTGTTCCTAGAGGAGACTGAGACCCAGTGGAGATTCTTGCTAGTAAAGGGGTGACAGGAAGGCAATGCTCACCAACCCCCGCTCCCTCTGTACTACCTTCCACATCATTCCAAGGGTCTCCCAACTCTAAGGAGTCGCTTATTAGGGGGTTGCACTGGGAATCAGGAAAAATCACTGCCACTTCCTTCCTACAATAGGAACATCCAGTTAGGGGTATTACACTCATAGGAACCCCGGATGCAGCCCAATGAATTTATTTCTGTGAACTGAATACACACACACACACACAAATAAAAATCTATTAACTTTCTCCACCTCATTCATCACTGCACAGACCACTTTCATGTCCACTTTTAGGCATTCATGGAAGTGGTAGCTAATGCAGCTGTGGCCTGTTTAAACTCAGCTTCTTGTCCTTCCTTCGCCCTCCCAATCCCATGCTTATTGTAAGACATGCATGTCTGATGTATACATCCATAAAACGTAATGTTCTGCTTGAAGTATAGTGCTGCACGTCTCTAAATAAAGTAACAATATAATCCCTAAGAAATGTTATCTTTTATTCTGTCCTCCAAGAGGATGCTTTATGGAGCCCTCTCCGTAGTATTACCAGGACAATATTATTAAAGTATTAAATGACCTTGCTTGTCTCTGGAATGCCTGAACACTGTAAATTGCTGGATGCAAGCTGAAGTTAAGTGCACATAACTCTGCCTACAGTTTCAAGCTTATCCTGAGCCAAAGCACCCCTTTCATCTGCACCTCTGTGCAGTGCACAAATTGCATCTTAAAAGTCTCTACCCTATTTTATCTGTTGTGTATTTTAGGTATTTTATTGTTTTATTCTTTGCTTTTTAATGTATTTTAGCATATCAGGATGTTCAATTGTTGTCAAGTGCCTTGAATGGTGCACAGGCACCAGAAGGATGGGATAGAAAACCTTACATAAATAAGAGAAAGCAAACTTGAATAAATAAGGAAAAATACATAATATGAATGAACCACCACTGATCTACAATAGGACTGTCATCCCATCCAATGTTACCTAAAACTCAAGACTGCAAAGAGTGTTCACATATTCAGTGGTCAGTTTACAGTGTTTGATTACGCAGATGATGAAAAATCCAATGGTGCATACACATAATTGGGTACATAATTTTCATGATTAGAGCCAAAGGTTGGTATAGAATCACAGAACCGTAGAGTTGGAAGAGATCCCAAGGATCATCTAGTCCAACCCCCTGCAATGCAGAAAGCACAACTAAAGAATCCTTGACAGAGGGCCATGTAATATGTTTAAAGACCTCCAGTGAAGGAGACTCCACCGTCTTCCGAGGTCTTACTGCCAGAAAGTTCGGCACTAGTTTAGTTGGAATCTCCTTTCTTATAACTTGGATCCATTGGTTTGGAGCCCCACCCTCTGGAGCGGCAGGAAACAAGCTTCTCCATCTTCCATGATTCTATGATTATTTATACAGTACATAGCTGCCAAGCGTCTCTTATTTGGCGGGACAGTCCCTTATCCCAGTGCTGTGCCCCGCTGCTGTCCCGGATTGATGATGACCCTTAAATTTCCCAGGTTTCAAAGGAAGCAGCTCCTCTCCCTCCCTCCCTGCCGGCCAGGGAGGAGGGAGGCTCCAACTGTGTTGCTTGGCTGCGTTGCTCACCCAATAAGAAGTCTAGAAACGACTGGGGGGGTGGAGTTTGCATGCCTTGTGCTGATCAAATCGGCTGCGTTACCTGGGGACTCGCCTTTTCTCAGCGCTTCCCAGCAGAGAGGTAACGGTGGTTTTCCTTGAGGCTTCAGGCTTCGTTTGGCTGCTGGCTGGGCTTTCTGCTCGGAGGGGCTCAGAAGTTGAACATACCTGTGCCCGGAAAATCCCTTATTTTGGCTGCTGATCCCTTATTTTTGAGGCTGCTGCTCCCTTATTTTCAAATCTGTAAGTTGACAGCTATGAAACAGTATAGAATCTCATTCAAACCATTCCTTCCTTTTCTGGGAGTGGCAATGTGAGAATGGTTGGACTGAGCATTCCTAATCATAAAAGTGTTTAAAAAAACTATCCACTCTGCCTTAGCTTCAGATGATGTCAAAATATTCAAGGCAAAGAAAAGAGAAAGTGGGTTTATCGCCTTAAATTGGCCTTGCATACTGGAAAATGCTGGCTCATGTAGTAGTGCAGATTTTGGCCTTCGGTACTGATCCTTCTCTTTCTCTACAAGTTATTTCACTCTTGGTTTTTTCCCTCCCTTCTAACCTGCAATTTTAAATCTGGCTTGGAAGCTTCTAGACAATTGACAAGCAGAGCGCTTGTTCTCATGATTGCTACTAAAGATATTTTTTCTTGGGGAGGAGAAGTTTCCCGGCTTCTTCAGGGCTCCAGCTAGGCTGTCGATGAGCTGTCTGTTATTTCTGTATTTGCACATTTGAAGGCAGCAGGCGTGGCACGTCCTATTTCACTGCAGGAGGCAAAACAGGAAGTGCCCCTTGCCTTGCCATTGCTGTCTTTGCTGCCACCTACCTGCTCCTGCCACAGCCTCCTGCTCTGCTGCCGCTGTGAGCCCTGCCACATCTACTGATGGTGGAGAAGTGTCACTGCCGTTAGTGGCAATTTCAGACAAGATCTTGCCCTAAATGGATGTGATCTTGCCCCAAATAAACACCATTGGCAGTGGCGCATCACCGCTGCGGGTAGAGGTGGCATGGGCAGCAGGGCATCTGTGGGCATGCCATTTGGCCTCTGCTGCTTGAGTCAGTGACTGTCAGCATCGCCCTTGAGCCAGTGCCACTAACTGGACTCATCCACTTCAGCCCCAACTGGGCTAGGCGAGCTGGGTAGCACTTCCAGAGACCACCTTCTGCACAGGAACAGGTCAAAGTGCTGTGGACTCACAGCTTAGAGTTGTGAGCACCGGATTCACTTCCGCAATTAGACAGTTGTCTCACAGCAGAGTACAGCAGAGTCTAGCAGAGTATATAAACAACTCGGAGAGCAGCTCTGTAGAATATCTTCTTTATTCTATCTACAACTATTATACAGCTATATACAGAGCTAAATGAGCCTAAGCATAAATGAATGCTAAACCGTACTGAGTGTCTGCAGCTGCTCTTAGCAGCAACCTTATCTAAACACACAATCTCTCTCTAACACTCTCTCTCTCTCCGACACACTGACTAACTGACTGACTGACCGACTCACTGACTGACTGACTGACTCACTGACTCTTTGATGTGGTGCTGAAGCAGAATAAGTAGAGAGCAGAACACGCCTCCTCCTCTCTGCAGAATCAGCAGATTCCTCAGGAGATTCTTGGATATGGGAGGGGTGAAATCTCCTCAGTGACCTCATCCTGCCTAATGGCGTGGCCAGTTCTGGAAGGCAGGCAATAGAAGTGTGCAGGTCTCCAGTGATTTTCCTTCAGAATCTGGAAATTTTGTTGTGGTTTTTCTGCTGTGTGGTTTCTTTAGGGATTTAGTTGTTTTCAGGGGTGAAGACTGGGAAGGCCCATATCCTAGTGTCAGAGCATCTGCCTTACATGCCTTATGGGTCGGATACCCTGCATCTTTAGCTAGGGCTTGCTGCCAGCCAGAGTAGACCAGAGTTTCCCCAACTTGGGTCTGCAGCTGCAACTGGAGTTACAACTCCCATCATCCCTAGCTAGTAGGACCTGCAGTCAAGGATAATGGAAATTGTAGTCCAAAAGCAGCTGGAAGTTTGGGAAACCCTGGTATAGACAATGCTGTGCTAGGTGAACCAATGAATTCAGTATAGGGTCATGGCCTATGAGCCTATGTAGTGCATTATGTTACAGGGCAACTACTCCGCAAACACAGCTAATTGCACAGTGATGGTGTGCCATAATGCCACGTCTCAATTTATGCTAATATTACAGGCAGAAAACATGGTGCAATTAGAATAACAATTTTGCACTAGTGGAACTAACAAAAGTCTTGTTTGGCCTGCAATAAGACCAGATCTAAACATAGCCGCTAGCATAGTAGAACTGACCTTTTCAAAACTGAGCACACTATTTTACTTTTATAACCTTTTGAAGGAAGACATTTTGCTACTTCAGGAATAATAAGAGTCCTGGTGAGATCTCTCTGTGTGTGTGTGTGTGTGTGTGTGTGCGCTTTTAAGTGCTGCTCCTATTTGCCTTCAGTGAAGTCCAGCAATTAAACTTGTCAGCAATTAATTGTAGCATTTCATAAGGTAGCTCTTTCTACTGTTTTCACCTTCCTTTTCCCCCTCACTGTTTTTATCTGTAATATTACAGGGATCTCAGCATGCTTTTTGGCTTGTTTAGAGACTCATGGAAATGTTTAAAAGTGAGAATCAACAGAAAGAGAAAATTGAACTTTGCCATCATATCCGAAAGAAGACTCAAGAGAAAATGATCATGGGTAAACAGGTTGTATTTACAATGGTGCCGTGGGTTACAGACGCTTCAGGTTACAGACGCTTCAGGTTACAGACTTCGCTAACCCAGAAATAGTACCTCAGGTTAAGAACTTTGCTTCAGGATGAGAACAAAAATCGTGCGGCGGCAGCAGGAGGCCCCATTAGCTAAAGTGGTACCTCAGGTTAAGAACAGTTTCAGGTTAAGAACGGACCTCCGGAACAAATTAAGTTCTTAACCCGAGGAACCACTGTATTAAACACAGCAGAATTAGAGGATCTACAATCAAACCTATTCAGCTAGATTAACCAAATCAAATTCATCCAGGTGGGTAAATTGTAATAAAGGGAAGAAATTCTATTCCCCCATCTCCTGAGCATGTTTACAGCGTTGGGAAGAATTATTCCTCCCTGCTGCATGCATCTTTGGTGTGTGAAGCTGACATGCACACTGTGGTCCCACCAGGTAGCATTCACCCCAGTAAGCCTGCCTGGCCAAATGGTACCCTCAAGTACTCCCCAAGGCAAGTACAACGCAATGGTGCCTCAGGTATTGAAGCAACCATTTCATAAATACTCACACCTGCCCAGAATAAGTGGACCAGATTTTGAAAACACTATTCCAGACACACAGACGTCACTCAACAGTGTGAAGGGAGAAGAAAAAATTGGAGTCCCCAGAGACAATCAGGGACTCCACCTCAAAATTCCTACTCAGTCCCCAAAAGAGAGATTAGCAAAGTCAACACTGTAAAGGCAGGAGGCACTGAAAGAAGAAGGAAGAGTCGCTCAAATCGACCATTTAATTAAATAAAAATAAATAGTCTTGTGGTAGGGATTAAGTGCATTACCATCTTGGCAAATGGTAAAGTGGTATTTGGCCCTAGAAAAAATAAAGCGGCTAGATCTCAGAAATCAGTAATTATAGACTGGGCGTGTGACCCACCAAAGTTGTGAATAATGTTGAGCTGTGAAGGTCACCTTTCCCAATATGTTAAGAAGTCCCATGGTCCTCATGGAACTTCCTATGAGCCCTTTAAACCCATAGGTTCCAATTTTTAACTCCCTTTTAGTATCTTCAGCCTTATCTCTCTCTCTCCTCCCACCCCCCGGAAGATACAGAATTTCTATCTCTGGCTATACCAATTCATAGGGCCGGAGTGAAATACAAGGAATCCAATACCCATGTTGGCTTCTTCCAATATCAGTGTTGCACATGATGATATTATTGAGTATTATTACTTCTGGTCATACTGATTTGATCTCAAAAATGGAAACCTTTCCCAGTCTCTATACACATCAATATTCCTGAAATGAAGCTACTAAAATATAAAGTCGGGTATTGCATCTTATCTATATAATGGCTGCTAATAAAACTATATTTGCACTACTATCATTTCTCATGAAAGGGCAAGTTTTAGTGAAGTAGGAGGAACACTTAAATAATAGCTAACATTTTGGGTTTTTTCAATCAGAGTTCAGGGAAACCTATCATTAACTTTACAAATGAGACTCAAGTTAAAAGGTTTCTAGCAAATTACCAATGAACCAGAGCCTGTTCCAGGCAGAGATATTATTCCTGAATTGCTGCCCTGATATATAACTGCAACATGTTTCCAATTGATAATCTGTGGTGATTTCCTTGGTGCCGTGTCAAGAAGATTTCAAAGCAGATCACAACACACCTGAGACAGTGAAATATTCTAAGTTAAGGGTAATAACTGTAATGATATAATCATAATAACAGGGGGGAAATTAGGCCTGCATTCAACTAAACAGTTACACTAGCAGGAACCAGCACAAGGAGTACCACTAATTCAACAGGGCTTCTCCTCTCTCGTCCCTCCCCATGTGCCCCCACCCAAATCAGCTTGAGGGGAGGGCATGTTGCAAGAACCTTCAGAACAGTGCTTGCTGGATCACACCCCTGTTGTTTCAGTAAGTGTGAATTAGGTAAAGGTAAAGGTAAAGGGACCCCTGACCATTAGGTCCAGTCGTGGCCGACTCTGGAGTTGTGGCTCTCATCTCTCTTTATTGGCCAAGGGAGCCGGCGTACAGCTTTCGGGTCATATGACTAAGCATGACTAAGCTGCTTCTGGTGAACCAGAGCAGCGCACGGAAACGCCGTTTACCTTCCAGCCAGAGTGGTACCTATTTATCTACTTGCACTTTGACGTGCTTTTGAACTGCTAGGTTGGCAGGAGCAGGGACTGAGCAACGGGAGCTCACCCTATCACGGGGATTCGAACCACCAACCTTCTGATCGGCAAGTCCTAGGCTCTGTGGTTTAACCCACAGCGCCACCCACATCCTGTGAATTAGGTAGGTTGACCTTAACAGGTGAATCAAGTAAAATTTCTCCCACCCACCCCCACTACTCTGAAACCACTCCAGGAAGTGTAGCCAGCTTCTTCCTTCTAGCCACACTTCTTGAGTGACATGACCCATGAGATCATATTGCTGATCATAATGCTGTATCATGTTTTTAATATTTCGTTGGAAGCCGCCCAGAGTGGCTGGGGAAACCCAGCCAGATGGGCGGGGTATAAATAAATAAATAAATAAATAAATTATTATTATTATTATTATTATTATTATTATTACTACTACTACTACTATTGCTTCATTCTAGGAAGTGTGGGAAGCTGAAATTGACGTAGAGGGACTTGCACTGTTTACAGTAGCGCATTACCTTCCTTTTAAAGGTTTTTCTTTTTCTCTTTTTTAAGAGTACATTTAAGGTAACCAAAAGCCCTTGTCCTTCTCTTCTTTGAAGCTGAACAATGGTGGTGGGAGAGGAAGGTTGATTATTGTACAATCTAAATGTGTGTGTGTGTTTTGGGAGAAGAGAACACTT
This sequence comes from Podarcis tiliguerta, assembly GCF_965153285.1. Lineage (NCBI taxonomy): Eukaryota > Metazoa > Chordata > Lepidosauria > Squamata > Lacertidae > Podarcis > Podarcis tiliguerta. The sequence goes on from NC_139538.1 coordinate 26,098,232, forward strand.
CAGTCCCTATGAAATCACTGGTCTGCTGACCTAAAGATCAAAAACAATGAATATTCAGCACTACCCTACAAAGTCCCCCCCCCTTTCTGTAATCCAACATGTTTGTCACTCACTCTGTTCTCCTTTTTGAGACTCAGCAGTCTCACTGACATTAACGGGTGCTTGGCAATCCGACTGAGAGCCCCAGTCTGCTGTTTGTCAGATATGCAATCTAAAGCCCAAAGATAAAAGCAAGAGATGCAGCTTGAAAAAAATCAGCTGCACAGCCTTTGCCTGTCTTGGATCCCCATCCAGAATAGTGATTCAGGAATTGACAAGAGACACCATCAAAGTCAATTAGCATTGTTGAATCAAGGTAAGGGGGCACCAAATATTGAATGAGCTGGTAGCTGAAGAGCAATTTGGAGTTGGACAGTTCATTGAAAGAGAAGCTAAGCCCAGATACACTGCGTAGGATAAGGCATTAGTGCTTGTTGAAGGAAAATAACAATGTCATAATGATTACAAGTTTTTGTATTTGTCTATGTTATCAGACACATAGACGGGTCAATCTACTATTAAACTAATGAAGCTTAAGCTTCAGGGCTCCTGTTCCCAGAGTGACCCCATAAGCGACTTTAGTCTACATTGCTTAAAAAAAATGGGTCTAATTGACCCAATCTGAGCCGCTTTGATTTGACTCAAATTGCTTTTTTGTTATTGCATACCAAAGTTTGAGAGTCAGTAGCACAGTTGTTGTAAAGGTATGGTGATCTGTCATAAAAGAACCCCACTGAAAAAGATAACAGTGGTTACTCAGACCTCGTTGCTGATTGTGAAGGGGCCCCCACGACAGTAAGCTTCAGGGCTCTCAAAATGTAGGTGTGCCGCTGCGCGCGCGCGCACACACACACACACACACACACACACTATTATGAGTTAGTAGGTGCCAGTGTTTACTTCCTGGATTTAGTAAGTGTTAGAATTTAATCAGCACTGGGGGCCACTAGGGGGCGCATCGGAAGATGGCTGACAATAACATCTCTCCGAGGTAATTTGGAGGCTATGATGGGAGTAATTAGCCTCCCTACCCCCCCCCCCCCAGGATGGTTGGGGGGACTGCCTTGCCTGCTGTGCCCTATACAACCCCCGAATTTGTGGGGATGGGGGCACTAGCCACAAAGCCCTCCTGTGGGATTCCGGTGCTCCTGGACGCCATCCCTGATCCACGCCACTAGCTGCAAGAACTTCAAAAGAAACAATTTGGATGAAGGAATGCACATATTTCAAGGAAGGAGGGGGAGTAAAGACTGCTAACAGAGGAGATCTCTGATAAAACAAGACAAGAATAAATCATGAGAAGATACGCCAAGACTCGGTATTGGCAAATGACTGATGGGGGAGGGGAAAAAACTTTCCTTTCTTTCCTTATGTGATTAAACAAGAATCCCCTCCCCTCACGAGTCAGAAATGTCGTTTTAAGGACTTAAGCTGTGGATTTAAGGCTGTGTGGAGATAAACTTTCGAACCAAAGCATGTTTTAAGAAGAGCGTGGAATGTATAAGAGCTTTGGAATGACGCAGTTAAAAATGCCGTCGCCATATTGGGAAGTTCTGTCGGAGGTCTTGAGTCTGGGAGGAGAAAGAGAGAAATAGAGCTGTTTCTATACTGTGGGTGAAACTCCTCAGAGGGACTTAAGAGCGACAGTTTTGCGAGATTAAGGATGGAAAGAGCGATGTTATCTATGAAGGCGATGATATATGGAAACCATCTCGATTTGAGGATTGGAAGAACGGAAAAATTCACACAGGCATATTACTGGTGTTTATCGGCTTAAGGAGACTATCAGAAGAGATCATAAAGAAAAAAGAGAAAATATATGAACAAGATGTGATGTGGAAACAGCAAGATAAGACTGGATAGAATTATGAACTCTGTTTGGACTGATTTGGACTGATTTGGACATTAACGCAGTAGCAAGAAGATGATCAGAATCCCCCTTCGGATCTTGAAATATGGGTGCCCCCAACAAAATTTAAAATTTGGCTTTGTGATTTGGAATTTATGTGATGTGATTTAATTTGATTTGATTGGCCGGTTAATAAAAATTATTAAAAATAATAATTAATCAGCGCTTGGAGAATTAAACTGGAATTCAGACTCTTAATAGCTGGACTTAACTTCCCACATTGAGGTGATTGCTGGAGAGATGGGCCATAAACAGAGAACAAGAGCAGAGCCCTGAGACAATGCCAGAGTTGCTGTTAGGAGGAAGTTTTAGGAGTTGGGTTGGCTGTGGCGTGATTGAGGGTGAAAGGTGTCTGGCTGCTAAATGCAGCAAGCTGAAGGGGGTGGTGGTCAGAGCACAATGTGGGCTGACAGTTTGAATCAGATGCTGCAGCCATATATCATAAAGACGCCACAGTCTGCACTGTGCTTCATTGTCCTCATCTGTCTATCATCTACCTATCATCTATCTATCTATCATCTATCATCTATCTATCTATCTATCTATCTATCTATCTATCTATCTATCTATCTCTATCTATCTATCTATCTATCTATCATCTATCATCTATCATCTATCATCTATCATCTATCAATCTATCAATCTATCAATCTATCTATCTATCATCTATCTATCTATCTATCTATCTATCTATCATCTATCTAATCTATCATCTATCTTTCCTAGTATCAGGGTGAACAGAAGACAGAAATGTACTCTGAAGTCACCACACACCAGTTCTAATTGCATATAAATATGAAACAAGATAGTGCCTATAGGTTCTGGTTACATAAGGAGTTGGGTCTTACCACCCTTTTGTCCACAGAACACTCAGTTTCTTTAAGTACAATTGCATATGAATCAGGTAGTTATGATAAGAGGCAGTTTAATCACTGGGGCATTTAATAGATTTTTAATTCAGTGGTATAAGTGCATCAATCAGTTTTGACACTGTGAGTGTTTCATTCTGAATGTTGTGTAGTGCTTCCTGTAAGCATGGTGCATTGGTAATTCATCATGGGGGGGGGATATTTTACTGAGTTAATGCAAAATAAAAATAAAAATGGGGGGATAGAGATTCTTTTTAGTGGAAGGCTGTCTGAAAATATGGTTGCTTGCCACTGATTAATATCTACAGCAGAAATAATGATAAGAACATTACAAAAATGCAGAACTGATTAGACTCATACAAGAAACTTTCGCCGTCTCTCTGAGTAATTGAACTGCATTATGGAATACAACAGATATAAATTAGGGTCCTTTCACTAAGGACCCAGCCATCTGCCAGTTATCATCTTCGCCCTTTGCTTGCCAGCAGCAGCTGAAGATCCCATTTATAATAATGAGTACTAACAAGCCAGACAAAGAAGAATACAATCTCAAACATCAGGTACTAAATTGACCCGTGCAGAAGGAAAATGAAAGATTCCTCCCTGTGGGAAAACTTTTAAAAATCATCTTTTGTGACTGTGCGAAGAAGGAATTGCTAATTGGACATATTTTTTAACTTTTCCAGCTACTCTGTATGTTTGTAGTTTGTGGTGAGAGATAGAGAGAAGAGAGAGAATGTAGATCACATTTCTTGCTATATCAGGTTATATATTTCACTATCTCTTCAATAGTGTTCAGATGCAACCTACTAAGGTAGTTTCATTGGGTTGGATCCATACTTTGTTCCTGCTTAGGGAAGACCCATTGAAACCAATGTAATTACTGGAGGGTTGGTCATGAAGAGATTTTGGATAAGGTATCACAAGAATTCTGATGGTATCCAGTTCTATGTCTGTGTAACATCTGAATCAGGAGAGGCTGTGTGTGTTCTCAAACATGCCCTGGATGTAGTCATGGGGTCGATGAGGCAGAAGACAAACATAGCATAGCAGTTCAGAGGTGGGCAGGATTCCAAGAGTAAGACATTAGCAGGGGGCTTGGGGTCTGTTGTACAAGTCAGAAGAGAAAGCAGGAACAAGAAGCTGGGTTGCTCAAGTTAAGAACCTGTGTTGTTCCAGCAGCTAACAGTCTACTATTGAGTGGTGTTTTGTTCTTATCTTGGTTTAAGGGAAACCACTAAGACATTTTTTAATTACATTGTGGTATAAATTGTATAGCTAAACAGTGTCAGGTCAGAGTAAAGAGATTTATCTTCAGTATGTGATGGAAACACACAACTAAGGTGCCAGATGCACCCCGTGGGGGGAGAGTTCCACAACTTAGGGGCTGCCACAGAAAATGCTCTTCCAGGCCACCTCCACCCTGACCATCTGAGGGCAGCAGAGCTACCAAGAGGTTTCTCTCTGCTTATCTCAGTACCTGAAAACAGTCTTTTAGATATCTGGGGTCAGAGTCATTTGGGGTTTTTAACATTAATGTGAGCACCTTGAACAGGAAATGAACTGGAAACCAATGCAAATGTTTTAAAACAGGGGTTATATGTGATCTAAGTGGAACCCCTGCATTTTGGACCAGTTGTTTTGAGTCATCTTCAAGGGTCTTCCCATGTAAGAACACATCGTAGTAACCCAATCTGGAAGTCACTACAAACTGGAGTATATATTGCAACTATGGTAGCATAAGTATTTGGTAATAATTATAAATGAATAAATATAATAGGATTTGTTTATTTTTTGTAGGGGAGATAATAAAGAAATCTTGGATTATTCTTATGAGTTTTTGGGGAGGGTCATCTGGATGACACCCTGTCCCCCTTCCAAACCTGGGGTAGAATTTATAACAAACCAGTCAAACCAGTTCCTTTGTTAAGGTAAGGGCTTTGGCCAGCTAGTTAAGTACCATGATTTACAAGTCCAAAGAGGCTGCCATAGAAACCAGTGGGTGTCCTTACCCCACTGCCTCTCCTAGCTGCTACCTCTGAGAACTATAGGCAGAGTTTTGTGTCAGCTGAAGAGCTGAATGTTTATCCTGTGCTAGACTTTGAGTCTCCCATGGAAACTGAGTATGGAAGCAAGATCTGATAGGGTGCTAATGCTGTGAGCCTCCAGCCCCACCCCCCAATGCTCAGGCTATATGCAGTATGCGTGTAAATAAAACCATCTCCCTTAAGGATACCACAGTCTCTGACCTTCATTCCAAGGAAACCAAGCCCCCGATAAGCACGCCTGGAATCCCTGAAATCTCTCACTGCTTGGAGATTGGGGTGAATCGTAACATTATAAGTATATTTGGCTCCAATAAATTATTAGTTGGTCCTAACAACAGTATTGTCCAACTGTAGATTTTGAATATGGGGAAGTTACTGAACTTCACTTTGTAACCGTATAGACATATTCCTTTGCATTTTCTTCCTTTCCCTCACAAACTTCTTTACCATTTTTGCATATCAAAGCAACCATATTTTGAAATGCAAATTCACTCAACAGATAGAGCTGTATTTTCCAACTACCGCAATTTAATCTCAGAATGATATTTTTTTTTTACCAATGCAAAGAAGAGTCTGCTTTGGCTACAGAACACATTTCCTTTCCCACAAGCTCTTTTCGGCTTACACGTTACAAAAGATGTTTAATGAAAAATGTAAATTTTGCAAGGCACCAGCTGTAAAAGATCATTTCCCCTTCATTTGACTCAAAGATATATGGAGAACTTCACTGCTTTTGTAATGTTATCACAGCAGTACAACCTATTTTTATATATTTTTGTGAGGACTTGGAATTCAGATATATTTTTTTACACAGTCAAGTTATTCATTTATTTCAGTGGTGGCTTTATTCAAATAATAGAGCTGCCTCTTTATTTAACATTGGGCAATGTTCTTGGCTATGACTGGGTTGCAAAGAGCTACTTTAGATGGACCCAAAGGATTGGGTCTACTCTGTTGGATTTTATTTATTTATTGGGAGAAAAAAACATTTTTATCGAGGAATAGATATTCAAGGCATTTCAAAAACTCCTCTGGGAATTTCCATCTTGATCATGCAGAAATGGTGGTGCGGTTCTTTGGTCCCTGGTCTAGGTCTTCCTCAGACCACAAAACGGTCTGAAGGCAGAAGCTACAGTTCTGCCTCCAAAACTAAACAGGTGTCATGGATTGGCTGGATACAGAAGAGTGGCGGGAGACCTTAGCTGATGTGTTTGTTGGAACTGCAGGTGTACTGTTGGCTGTGCTGCTCCATAAAGCCTCACTAGTCCCTGCCAGAGTTTAGGATTCCACCCTAAGCTCCCATTCACAATTAATTTTTCTCTCTCTCTCTCCCTCTCCCCCCCCCTCTCTCTGTGTGTGTTTTATGGACCAGATCAGTTAATATCAGAATTTACAAAGATAAAGTTCCTCAAGCATCCCTAGTTTGATAGGTTCACTTCAGGTTCACTTCATAGAAGAATGGAGGCATTTTCCTAGCAGCCTGTTGCTCAGATCTCTCTCTCACACACAGACAAAATGGAGCTAGACCTGACACTTAATAAATAACGACTTGATGCCTCACATTCATTTCTTATCCAAAGAGACATGTCCAGGAACTCTGCACTGATGGTCTTGGAGTATATATTTAAAATGACAAGTAGCAGTCAATTGTATTGATAGGCCAATATGACCCAGCCATATGTTCAATCCGTGTTTTCCACAGATACTTCAATGTCCAGCAGGAACATGATCGAAACACTCAAGAGAGAATAGCAGAACCACAGCTTATACACCACAGTGCCTTGTTTTTCATTTTGTGTCTTTGCAAGATGAAAAAGGGAAATAAATCAGGGCGAGAAAGCCTGTCTTGAACTCCTGAATGACACTTGGGAACATTGAATGTGATGGAGTGGCAACAGAACAACACAGTAGTGGAGGAAACAAAAACAACAACAAAAACCAAGATAAAATGACTGTGCAGATAAATGAAAACATTTAACTCTCCGACCAGGTCTAATGGCTCTGGGTATAGGAGGGATGAGTACTAATTATGTTGAAGTAGTAGAAGGCCTTCAGAGATGAACTATTCACATTGCACTAGATCCAGTACTGAAAGAATGATATGTAAGTTTGCAAAATTATTACAAATTATTATAACAAATATATTACCTAACTTAATGTGTAGGTATACAAAAAGTTTGAAGTGTCAATGACAAGAGGATGTCAAGGCTGGATATGTAACTTAAATCACAAACAAATGAAGTAGCAATTGACCTGCCTTGTTGGTTACAGTGAACAATAATGGGGATAAAAGCATTGTAGGAGCAGAACATAATGGAAGAAGTTGCCTAGAAAGCATGGAAGTAAATTCAAAGCTAAGACTGAGTCACCACAATCTAATTTCTAGAATAAAAGCCTTACCCAGGGAACCAAGGAGCAGATATATTGCATTTCCTTTGTTATGACTGTCACATGGAGGGAGGTGAAGGCCCATCCACCTTGGTGGTACTTAATGGCATTTGCTTCTATATACCTGCAGACTGCAAAAGTCAAGCAACTGAAGGAATGTCAATTCTACTCCAAAGCTACATCCTCAGCTTCTGAATTTGATTTCTCATGTTTGTATCTTTATTTTAGAACTCTCGGAAAAATCACTGAAATCACTACCAAACACAGAACAGATTTTGCACAAATGTAAAAAATGAATATATATCTGGCAGATAAGCTACCCAAATTCGTATGCTTAGCTCAGAGCAAAAGCTGTCAAAACTTGTGTAAGTAATGCACCATATATTTATGTCATCACAGTGATGGATTATTCTCCTGGCAACAGTCATTTTCAGTTTTCTACAGTTCAAAGGATCCAATAAAGTCAAAAAGGAGAGGGGGGGACTTGTGGAAAACACCACAAGTATGGGACAGCAAAGGAGAAAATGGCGGCCAATACAAAATGGACAGAGTGAATGGGGCTTAGACCAGTATATTTGCTCTAGTCACAGAAAACATTATTTGGAAGGAGTCAGAGTTCCTTCTAGGGATGGAATTTTCTGAAAATCTCAGTGTCAAGTTTATCCATAGAGATTTTATTTTCTAATGTCTGTCTCACTCCTTCATCTCAACAAGAAGCAAACCCTTTCCCCAACTTCTGCTGAAATTATGAACAATTCTCACATACTATCTGCACTGCTATCAGATGATTGCCATATTGGGTGTCAGGCTTCAGGGAATCTGCTTCCTCCCCTCCCTTTCACCATAGATAAGCAGAACAAAGGAAAGGAGCCTTCTTACCAGTTAAAACTTTAATGATCACAGTGACAGAACAAATAATCCATTCCTAGGAACGATGGTGCTCCCAATTAAGGGTTCCACCCACTTCCTCCCTAGTCACTCCCGTCACTTCCGCATCCTGTAACCTGAGCTCGTAACCACTGTGCTGCTACCTTATCAGCTCTTCTTGACCTTGGGCTGAGCAGAGGAATGCTTTTCAGAGACAGTGAATCTGTTAACTCTCTCTCTCCCAGTGCTTCTTCTCCTAGCTGTTCCCCACCCAGTACTTCCCAGCTTCTGCCTTCTGAAGTATGTCCCTCTGCAAACCACTGTTCCAAATCTATACTGTTATCCTGCTCTTGGAAAGATTCAGGATCCTGAGCAGGAGCAGGAGCAGGGTCCCACCATTCCTCCTCAGCACAGTACCTGACATTGGGTAAACATAAATTTACAGGGGGGGGGGGGAGCAATGAAATTGGTGTTGTTTGAGGGTAACATCACATGGACTATGGAAATTAAATAGGAATGCAAACAGCTTCAAACACACAGTAAAGTCTGCACTGTGGAATGCCACATAGAGAGAAGCAAATTCATTCTAAGTGTATATCCAGTGGATGGTGGGGATGTACAAAAGGGTGGGGAGAAGATCCCACAGCCCAAATTCTGCCTATCCTTATTTTATAGCATAAAATATATTGATTTCTAAGAAACTCACATCTTCTTGCTATATTATTATTATTATTGACATGAGAACAAGAACAATAGACAGACAGACAGACAGACAGACAAAGAGAAAGAAAGAAATCCCATGGCATTGCAGAGTGACAAAAGAAATTGATGGAGGCAGCACAGTGTCAAGATTTGGTGAATTTTACTCTTAAATCACTTCAGCTAAAAGTAGGTAAGAAAAGAGCATGACTAATCAGTTCAGCAATTGCTTATTGTATTGAAACTTCAAGTATAATCAAATATTTATTTTGTAATCTTGTTATATTAATGCTAATTAGTGCAGTATTTACTGCTTCATGGGATACTTTGAAATGCTCATCCCAATAGTTTGGAATTAAACAACACCTAGCAAGTTACTAATATATTATCTCATCTTATATTCTATTAAACGGGGAACATACATTTCTGTTAAAAACTGCTTGTTAATGCCTTTGATGAAAGTGTTCAAAAAGCCTCCTAATACTAATGAGGCACATAATATACATATTCCTTTAGCTCATACAGCGGTACCTCTAGTTACGAACTTAATTCGTTCTGGAGGTCCGTTCTTAACCTGGAACTGTTCTTAACCTGAGGTACCACTTTAGCTAATGGGGCCTTCCGATGCCACCACATGATTTCTCTTCTCATCCTGAGGTAAATTTCTTAACCTGAGGTACTACTTCCTGGTTAGCAGAAACTGTAACCCGAAGTGTTTGCGTGCTGAGGTCCCCCAAAACACCATAACCCCAATAACTCACACATCACACATCATTTTTGTTTTAAGGTTTTTGGCATAATTTTGGCCACAACTTTATTATCATACAAATTGTGAGTGGTTGCTTAGGCATTGGTTATGACTAGCTGTCCCCCCCGCCTTGGGGGACAGCACTGACTCCCAGATTCCAGCGGGAGCCACTGTGGAGGAACAAGACCAGGGATAACTGGAGCTGTGCCACAGACCCTCAGCTTCTCCCTGCATGCTCCCAGGAGCTTACGCGGCCCGCACCCTACACCAAGGGTTTGGACAAAGGGGATGGTAAGCCCCTGAATTCCTTTAACGGAATTCCCGTGCAGCAGCAGCATTGGAGGGGCAGGCACAGCCAATCCACACCCCTCCACCAACCAATTTTAACCAATGCCTAACTGCCAACCTTACAAGTTGTGACGATTTGCTACGCAGTAGGCAAAACCCAATTGGCACACACTAATCAGCCAAAAGGAAAAATTCCTACCAGGCCCCAGCACCAATGCGGACGACCCCATGACAGGCATAGCAAGGTCAAAGTGCAAGCCCAATCAAGGGAGGGCGGGCGGGTGATCCGGTGCCCACAGCGAAAGAGAAAGGAAAATGCTGTGCACCTTGTTTAAATAACCTCTGTCCCCACCCCTAAATTGGCAACATCAAATTTACCCCAGTAACACCAACCACCAATCCAATTCCATCCCCTTGAAACTAGCCTGCCTGGTAACCATGGGGTGCTTTGTTTGGCCCCATCCACAACACGTGCTCTCCTTTAATGAGAACACGCTTTGTCACCCATGGTGTTTGTAACCCGAGGTACCACTGTACAGGGCTCCTCATACTTGGTCAGCACTTAATATAAAGAAAAAAATTACCTGAAATAAATTTCATCCAGTTTCTTTGTCTATTATTACAATAATCATAACAGGATTTTCTACCTTTGAATATGTTTTTAATCAAATGCCAGCCAAGTGGGAAAGTATTCTGCTATAACTGTATACACATAAATCTTAGGAGAGGCAGAGGTTTTACTTTTGTAAGTAGATTCATTTGACTGTATTTTGTATTGTTTTAACCTATTTCACAAGCCAAACCCATTTACTGGTCACCACCTTAGATCACCTGAGTTGGCAGGTTTGAAGTTAATGGAGGGGTTTTCAAGCCAATCCCTAGACACAATACTTGTGATTTTGATCTGGGAGAAGCTAGAGGGCATGGTGAAATATATCGAAATCTAGATTTGAAATGTATGTTTTCATCTGATGGCACCATTTGCAACATTGTAAATCTGGCCACGAGTAGAGGGAGTAGAAAAAGATACGGAGAGGAGGAAAAGTGGCAGAAGAAATGTGGTGATTTAAAACAACTTGAGAGGCTTGAGTAATGCAGAAATGAAGAAACACTGAAAGACCAATGGGCCTATAATCATAGAAGGTTGAGGTAGTAGCCCCCAAAATACGGGTCGTAGAATCATAAAATTGTAGGGTTGGAAGGTGCCACAAGGGTCAGTTAGCCCAACCCCCTCCATTGCAGCAATCTTTCACCCAACATGGGGCTCAGACCCACAACCCTGGGGTTAAGAGTCTCATGCTCCGCCAACTGAGCTAAAGGTAAAGGCAAAGGACCCCTGACAGTTAAGTCCAGTCGTGAACGACTCTGGGGTTGCGGCGCTCATCTCACTTTAAAGGCTGAGGGAGCCGACGTTTGTCCACAGACAGTTCTTCTGGGTCATGTGGCCAGCATGACTAAGCCGCTTCTGGCAAAACCAGAGCAGCACACGGAAATGCCGTTTACCTTCCCGCTGGACCTATTTATCTACTTGCATATTGATGTGCTTTTGAATGGCTAGGTTGGCAGGAGCAGGGACCGAGCAACAGGAGCTCAGCCCGTCACGGGGATTCAAACCGCGGAGCTTCTGATCGACAAGCCCTAGGCTCAGTGGTTTACACCACAGTGCCACCCTCATCCCTACCAACTGAGCTATCCACTCATTAATGATGAGTGGATTTGTAGTCCAACTATATCTGGAAGGCCATAGACTGCCCACCCCCATTTTACATGAGGTGCCTACTTATCTGTCCTAAACACTAAATTCTGTGCAGCAGATGACTGAATATTATCCACAGAGGGTGCAGAGTAAAATGAAAGATAAATATGAAATAGCACCCCAGGGAAATTTTCCAATTTCCACCTTAGTAATTTGTTTTTTAAAAAATTATACTCTCTTGTGGAACTGTCAAACAGCATCTCGATTGATGAAATGTGACCTTTAAACTTTTTTTCCTTGAGAAGTTCCAGCAGGTAGTATTATTGCCAAGTTCCCTTCCCTAAAAATAAAAGTTTTGTTTTTCAAAATCCATATCCTCCCACAAGGATACCCTATTGCTTTCATAAAACATGCTGACATCTAACTTTGTATCAGCTGTCAGACATTTAGATTTGGAACTCTACTTACTGTTATTAACTTTTATTAAAGACTTGTCTTTAAAGAAATACTGATGTTCATGAAATAAAGCTTTTCATTTTTATTGTGTCAGTCTTTCAGCTCCCAGAGGGATCTGCCACATACCGATAGAGTTATTGAAATTGAACTACAGGTGTTGGAAGTCTTGCTTCTCATTTTCATTTTTTCAGTTTCTCGGGTTTTTGCAAAACTAATCTGAGTTTTAAATTTACAGCTTTGTTATGAGACACAATGATTACGTTGTCTTTGCGTTTTTAGAAAACAACCACCCATAACTAGTGTCACTGTATTTCCGTACCCATGTCACTTCCATGAGATGTTTAGAATTTGTTATGTGTAACAGATGGGGGATTTTAGCCTTATACATCCTAAAGGAAAATATTTTACCACTACAATAATTTGAAGTCTGTCTGCAGCCTCAGGTGTTAAAAGGAAAGATGTCAAGAGCATTTGAGGCAATCTTATTTTTTTTGGAACATAGGAAGTTGTCTTATATTATGTCATATCATTGATCCATTGAGGGGATCTCCTTCTTGGACTCCAACTCCCATCACCCCAGCCAACATGACCAATGGTCAGGAATGATGGGAGTTATACTGCAGCAACATCTGGAGGACCACAAGTTCCCCTATCCTGATCTGAACTGACTGGTAGCAACTCCTCATGCCAGAGTGGGAATCAGGGACTCTGCACATGTAAATCATATGCCCTGTCTCTGAGACATGGCCCTCATTTTTGAGGCAGTGCAACTGAAGAACATATTCTTCTATAGAGAGAAAATACAAAAAATAGCTAAAATATAAATACTTCTATAAATTACAAAGGTAGGGTTTCCCTGGATAATTTATCATCACTGGAAATATTGGTGCATATTTTGTTAGACAGACATGTGAATTTTGTTTTTATTAGCTTAATGTATACGCATTTTCTTTAAGGCTGCCAAAAAGAAAAGGAAAGATGGAAAATGTAAGCTGTCATTGTTCTTAAGCAAATTATTCTGAAAAGTCCACACACTGACTTTTCCAACTACTTTACACGAAGTGGAAATGAAGTACATACAGCACTGACTGTTGCCAACTGCAGAAAATGAAGGATTGGGTGATGATTTGCCCAACAATTATCCCCCCACAGTGCATTGGCTGATTGTCACATAGTTCCTGATAGCACGCTAAATTTAGGATGCAAAACGGCATTGTTTTCCATTCTATTGTCCCCTGTGGCTCTTCTTTTAAAATACTGTGGGGAATTTTGCAGAAAACTTTTAACTCAAAGAAGGGAGCATCTCCTCCAGTGGAGCATAGCCATAGCCACACCCCTCAACCTCCTAGTAAGCAGCAGCAAATGCTGATGCCAAGATGGTATTGCTAAGCTGCACTCCACCAAGCAAGTCACTCCTGCCCCCAAACCAAGGGTGACAGTGGTTTTTGCCATAAAGTCCCACGAGTTGACCAAGAAGCTCAGCACTTTTCCCCAGTGTGCCTCATGGCTGATTCCAAGACTGGTGGTCCCAGGTGGAAGAACACACTACACCTTGGTAGCATCCTCCTCAACCTCTCCTCCAGTGTCTTGGATAGAAAAGAGAAGAGTGCTGGCTTCTGTAACTGCCTTCAATCCTTTTGTGAAGACTTGAGCAGGTGCTCACACACACAAAAAGCTAAGCCCTTTTCAAGGGCAAATCTTGGGATGTTCACATACCTCTAGTCAGAAGTTTGAGAAATGCTGCAACAAATAGACCAAGGAATCAGAACATAGTTACCGTTTCCATTGTGGACTCAAAATGTCATTTTGTACAGAGCTCAGTGCATCTCACATAGACCTTAGGGTGTTTCCTCCTCCACTGGGAATATCAGGTGTGCAATGATGTGAGCTCAGTAAAGACAAGAACAGAATTTTAAGTCCACCCAGCCTAGTATATAAACAGTTCCATTTCCAAATAAACTTTGCACATTGCTTTCAGATAAGCTTCACATCCATAAAGCTTTAAAAAAGGAGAAGTTTGTGTTCATGCATCCAGACAGCACTCGGAGATTACCACTGGCTATCAACTTTCAGTCAGCTAGAATGTCAATTAATTTTCCAGGCTGCCGTGTGTGTGTGTATGAGAGCACTTGCACATATTCTAATTTATCCAGCTCCAGTGCCCATCACTGAAATCAACTCAGTCAAATAGCAGTGTCAGGCAGTGTAAATCTCAAAGATCGCTAGAGCTTCAGGCTCACATTTCAGCTGTCAAAACACAAGTTATCATTATCACTGCCGGAATTATCATCTGAATCCACAGCAGCATTTGTCTGCTATCAGAAAGGATTTGATTCTTAGCAGGGGGAGGAAAGACTGAGAAAGAGAAGGTATATGTACCTCAATCCACAAACAATCTGCATATAGGAGGAGCATTGTGGCAAAGTGTATATGTTACAGAGCTGGATAATTTTATTTATTTACTTCCGCTTTTCCTGCAGGGAGTTCAAGGACACAAGTGTGGCTCTCTTTCTCCACATTTTACCCTCACAATAACCCAATAACTGCATCACAAATATATCAAAAGAAGCTATGAAGGAACAGTGGTGCAGTTAGAGTAATTTAAGACCCTGGACTTAATGCTCTCATAGAGATCCCCTTTTTGAGATGCCAAAGTGTATTACTTAACTTCAAATTTAAGTTCAGGTACACCAGCCCTTCTGTCTTGCTGTTGAGTGGGGCCCTCAACTCTGACCTCAAAGTCCTGGGGGAAACAGAGACACACCTGGCCCAATATTTTGTTTCCTACAGCGGCTGGATAGATGCTTTCAAGAAACCCACTTGAGGTTGCCTGCCACTCTAGAGTGTCTGGGCATTGAGCGGAATACTGCCTCTGAATTAAGAGTTTCTATTTATCTCTCACTGCTAGAAGTATCATCCGTGGAAGCATTGAGCTTGCATGATGCAGAAGGTTGGAGGTTGGCCTTTGACATAAAGTCATTGGAAACTTGGAGATCATGTAGTCTAATTCTCTGCTCAATGCAGGTTCAACAATGCAGCACGCATGTGCAGTGCTCATGACAGTCTCTGCTTGAATACCTCAAGCAATGGCAATGGAAACCTTCATTGAAATCTTTGCTATGCATTGATTTTGGTGACTTTAGATATCTATAGTATTTCAGGGCAGCACAACATGTTACAAGTGCCGCAAAAAGCATTGGTCAACAAATGCAAAGAATAAATAAATGTGGAAGTAATGTATGCATATATATGTACACATATCTGGGGAAATGGGTCCATCATTCCTAGATATGATGACATTAATCAAGGACTGAGAACTTCTGGTCCTTTAGATGTTGTACAACTCCCATCATGCTGTTGGCCATGCTGGCTGGGACTGATGGGAGTTAAGAGTCTAATAACTGGAGCCAATTTGTTCCTCATCCTTGATATAATTATTTTAAAATCTGTACATATATATGTGATACATCTCCACAAATCATTTAGTATGGGAATTCCTGGTGTCACACCTCAAGTATTCTGTCTATAAAATGGAAAGAATAAAGGGTGACACACAAAACTGATGCACTGAACAGGACTGAAATCCACTTTTTACATTAGCATTTAGTAGATGATAACACAGAGATGGCAGGCAATTATTAACTGTATAATGCTTTAATCAAAAAAAGTTTAAAGTGAATACTTTAATATATTAACTTATGAATATTCATCTCAATATTATACAGCTTGGGAATCAAACTGGAGTGCCTGAAATATCCCTGATAGGTGTCTGTCAAATCTTCTTTTGAAAAAATGTGAGGGAGGAGATTTTAACACCAGCTTCCTTTCACACCACTAATTTGTGATTGAATACCTACGATCAGTTTGAAACAAGAGCAGCTCTAGATGCACCAATGAGCAAGAGGACTTTTGCTCACTGACAGATGCCCTTTGCTTATTTGCCAGTGAATGGCATCAGCTATGTGCCCTCTTCTTACTCATTTACAGAAAGTCAAAGGTGATCTGCTTTTCCTTGACCCAAATGGCACACAGCTTTAATCAGCCTCTTCATCTCCATTAAAGTGGTTAAACTGAATCAATTTATACTAATTAATCGAGGCTGATGTTGAATGTAATCCATTATGGACATTAATTTCTTCCCCATGATGATAGCCAGAATCACTGAGAATGAAACCTTAGTACATGTGCAACATTGCACCATGCTGCATAAAGTAAATGCAGAGTGCACATAGTGTATAATAACTCTACAACCCATTAAAAGAAGTTTAAGAGTCTGCAAGAGCATTTCCATTAGGACATACACTATACCCACAAAATATATGTCATCTTAGCTGCTCATCCTTTACCTGATCACCTTCTGCCACGCCAGCACCTCACCATCTTTCATCTAATCATAGACTTTGAAAAACTTAACCCATTTTCACTATATGTGTCAGAACACTCCTTGTACGTTATCTGGAGTTGTTTCTTGCTTTCACATACAGCCATTAGGTTCCTCCTTAGCTGGTTCATACTCTTGCATAGGTGGCACTGGCTTCACTAAATAATGGGCCTATCAAAATCCCACCTCAGAACCAGTACAGTGGTACCTCAGGTTAAGAACTTAATTCGTTCTGGAGGTCCGTTCTTAACTGAAACTGTTCTTAACCTGAGGTACCACTTTAGCGAATGGGGCCTCATGCTGCCGCTGCGCCACCGCCGCGTGATTTCTGTTCTCATCCTGAAGCAAAGTTCTTAACCCAAAGTACTATTTCTGTAACCTGAAGTGTCTGTAACCTGAAGCGTCTGTAACCCGAGGTACCACTGTATTCTGAGTCAGAGATCAGCTAAACCCTAACTCACTTATTCCAGCAGTTCAAGACTGCTTCCTCTTCCAATAAGAAAATACTCCCCTGTACAAGAAGTGGGAGAATTCATCCAATCAATCCAGCTATTTGTGACTGCTGGAATAGTTCCCAGTGTTGTCTTTAAAAAATGCCATGCAGAAAGAAGGCAATACCTGTGCTATTTCAGGAAATCTTAGATGGACGCAACGTTTCAAACACTATTATTAATAAATCTGGTCTTGGCTTCCAAAAACAAGCCTCTCACCAGCAAGAGCATTTCCTGAGCATGAACCATCATTTTTATGCATTTCTAGTAAAGCAATTGATCACAGTAATAAGTTAAAATTGATGACTTTACTGGCAATACTGCATGGTAGAACAAGAAAAATAAAGCAGCCATCAATTTCCATGCCATTTATTATCTTTCTCTTGGCATCTGTCCATGTAAATGTAAATGTATATTGATGCAATCCAAAGAATGTGCCAAAGAAGCTGAATTTCCCCCCCTTCTGTTCATCAGTGAATTGTTTATGCAAGTGAATGGAGTGTGAAAATGGTCTGTTTGCCAGATGCACCCATCTTTTCCTCACTAGCAATTGGCAGAAGACCAACATTAAAATACTGTATGGAATTTTTCTTTGAGAGCAATTCATCAGTTGTTCCTTACTATATAGGGGTGGTCTATGACAGTATGTTTATTTCAGAATGCATCAACATATCAGTTCAGCTTTATTTTTTTGTTCAGAAGCAAATGCATAGAATAATGAATGGGTACATTTTCCATTACTTTCATTTGTACAGTTTCAACTGTACAAAGTTTTGCTGTTTTGCACTGTTTTGCAAAATTATTGTGGTAAACATTGGGTGAGATTTAACTAACCCAGGTTTCTGCTAGCACAACAGGCTCACCTCTTCTTACTTTTCTATTTAGGTCAGTCAACATCTTTTTTATTCCTCTCTACTTTACATCATTGAAAGTAGTACAGCTAATGCCATAGGCATGTCAAAATTTCTTGGAAGTGAAAACTGTCCATACAGATAAGGATCTGTTTCAGTGCCACCGTTGACAGAATGACATTCACTTGTACAGCTTGCTTAATAAATGGCAGGAGTTTAACTAAGCACAATAGTTTTTATTCCCTAGCAGTCATTTCATAACCCTTAATAATACAATGAAGCACCATATGGCAAATACACCTTTTGAACATGATGAATGGAAGCACTAAAACCACTATCCTTACTAATAACATTTTATGCTTAAACATGTTATATTTATCAGTATAAAACAAAGAGAGATCCATAATATATTGGTTATTAAAAAATAGAGACATCACCTTGCCAACAAAGGTCCGTATAGTAAAAGCTATGATTTTCCCAGTAGTGATGTATGTAAGTGAAAGCTCGACCATAAAGAAGGCCGATCGCCGAAGAATTGATGCTTTTGAATTATGGTGCTGGAGGAGAATCTTGAGAGTCCCATGGACTGCAAGAAGATCAAACCTATCCATTCTGAAGGAAATCAGCCTTGAGTGGTCACTGGAAGGACAGATCATGAAGCTGAGACTCCAATACTTTGGCCACCTCATGAGAAGAGAAGACTCCCTGGAAAAGACCCTGATGTTGGGAAAGATGGAGGGCACAAGGAGAAGGGGACGACAGAGGACGAGATGGTTGGACAGTGTTCTCGAAGCTACCAGCATAGGTTTGACCAAACTGCGGGAGGCAGTGGAAGACAGGAGTGCCTGGTGTGCTCTGGTCCATGGAGTCACGAAGAGGTGGACACGACTAAACGACTAAACAACAACAACAACAAAGATTAGACAACACCTCACTCAACAATTTCCTTGATGCTATGTCTGGAGTGCAAATAGATACATGTTTTCACTCAAGCAGGTCTACCCAGAGACCCAATCACCGCCCTCAGATTTCTAAATTCTTGTTGGAATTTCTACTTCTAATTTAGAAATTCTTCTTGCATTTGAACTGGTGGCTTCTTTTCTCATTTTCACACAAGACATACCCTGTGCATTTTAGCCTCCTTTGCATTATTTTGGGTATGCCCGTGAATGCTGTCACTTTGGAAAATATATATATATTGAAACTAGAAAAGGTACCAAAAAGGAGAACCAAACTAATCAAGGGGCTGCAGCAACATAAAGAAAGGTTACAGCATTCTTGGTGGAGGATAGAAAAAGGTGCATGAGGGGGGAATGATAGAGCTATATAAAATTGATATGGAGAAAGTGAAGAAAGAGATTTTGTTTTTCCTTCTCTCATAATACTAGAAACCAAGATCATCCAATGAAGCTGAATGCTGGAATATTCAGAGCAGACAAAAGGAAGTACACAACACAATGCATATTTAAAATACGAAATTTGCTACAGTAAGATGTAGGAATGGAGAAAGCTAGAGAGTTCCAGAAAGACATCTACTTCTGCTTCATTGACTATGCAAAAGCCTTTGACTGTGTCGACCACAGCAAACTATGGCAAGTTCTTAAAGAAATGGGAGTGCCTGATCATCTCATCCCTCTCCTGAGAAATCTCTATGTGGGACAAGAAGCTACAGTTAGAACTGGATATGGAACAACTGATTGGTTCAAAATTGGGAAAGGACTACGACAAGGCTGTATATTGTTTCCCTGCTTATTTAACTTATATGCAGAATTCATCAGGCGAAAGGCTGGGCTGGATGAATCCCTAGCCGAAATTAAGATTGCTGGAAGAAATATCAACAACCTCAGATATGCAGATGACACAACTTTGAAGGCAGAAAGTGAGGAGGAATTAAAGAACCTTTTAATGAGGGTGAAAAAGGAGAGCGCAAAATGTGGTGTGAAGCTCAACATCAAAAAAACGAAGATCATGGCCACTGGTCCCATCACCTCCTAGCAAATAGAAGGGGAAGAAATGGAGTCAGTGAGAGATTTTACTTTCTTGGGCTCCAGGATCACTGCAGATGGTGACAGCAGCCACGAAATTAAAAGACGCCTGCTTCTTGGGAGAAAAGCAGTGACAAACCTAGACAGCATCTTAAAAAGCAGAGACATCACCTTGCCAACAAAGGTCCATATAGTAAAAGCTATGGTTTTCCCAGTAGTGATGTATGGAAGTGAGAGCTGGACCATAAAGAAGGCTGATCGCCGAAGAATTGATGCTTTTGAATTATGGTGCTGGAGGAGACTCTTGAGAGTCCCATGGACTGCAAGAAGATCAAACCTATCCATTCTGAAGGAAATCAGCCCTGAGTGCTCACTGGAAGGACAGATCCTGAAGCTGAGACTCCAATACTTTGGCCACCTCCTGAGAAGAGAAGACTCCCTGGGAAAGACGCTGATGTTGGGAAAGATGGAGGGCACAAGGAGAAGGGGACGACAGAGGACGAGATAATTGGACAGTGCTCTCGAAGCTACCAGCATGAGTTTGACTAAACTGCGGGAGGCAGTGGAAGACAGAAATGCCTGGCGTGCTCTGGTCCATGGGGTCATGAAGAGTCGGACACAACTAAATGACTAAACAACAACACAGGAATGGTTATCAACTTTGTTGGCTTGAAAAGAGAATTAGACAAATTCATATAAGGATAAATCTACCAATGGCCATTAGTCATGATGACTGTACTACTTCCAGTATTTGAAGTCCGATTACCTCATAATAGGTGCAGCAGTGCTGCAGGTTGGAGGCCTTCTTCCCTGGTGCTCATCTGACACAGGGTTCGAAAGGATGGAGGTTTTCCGGCAGGTGGGAGGCCAAACAGGCCTTCTTGTCTGCCAGGAAACTTGAATTCAAGCCTGCTGCTAAGTTGGCTAATGGCAAGCAGGCTTAGGGGCGGGCGCTCATCTGGTGGCCAGATGCAACTGAGTAGCAGGTTTCACTTGAGCCCACTCCTTGAGTATAAAAGGAGGCCCACCTCTTCCTTCGCACACAGTTCCTCGTCCAATCTCCTGCCCACCCTCTCTCAAGATGCTGCTGCATTTCCACTCCCCCCATCTTTACCCACTGGCAATTCTGGTTGTGGTTTATTGGAGCTGGAGTCTAACATCTGGAGGGCCACAGGTTCACAACAGCCAATTCTCCAGGAGTTCGGATGAAAGTCTCCCCCTTTGCCTGAACTGGATATGCCAAGGATTTGTTAGGGACCGGGCAGAGGAGAATGGTGGTGACCGCCTCCCCATCCTGACCCTTCCAGGGAGGAGGAAGACAGTATAGATTTACAACAGGGGTTTGAGGGAGGTCACAGCTCAGAGGCAGATGAGGGGAAAGTTAGGAAATCGTGGGAGAATCGGAACAGCTGACTGACACATTGTCATTAGAAAGCATTCCAGACCCACCATTTGCCAGAACCCGACAGGCCTTAAAAGTAGGAGAGCAAAGTGCTTGAAGACAGAGGGCACTTAGCAGCACCCATAGAGGAGGTGATGATGATGAGGAAGTAGGAGGGATGGAAGTGGTGGAGATTCCCTCGGGACATCGCTATTATCCTAGAGACTAGGTTCTATAGCCTCTCTCTGTAAAGTTTGAAATGAAAAAGGACTGTAGGAAACTTTCCCTTGTCTTTATACTTTCCTGGGCAACCAGCTGGGAGCTGCTCCAGCATCCTGACAGGATTGGACACAGGGCTTTTGCAAGTATAGGAGTTAGGAGTTCCCTAACCTATTGGTATTGGGGGACTTCAACATCCATGCTGATGCCACTCCCTCCTCACAGGCTCTGGACCTGGTGTCTTCCATGGCGACACTAGGGCTCTCCCAGTTTGTTTCGGGCCCCACACATCAAGCAGGCCACACGCTGGATTTGATCTTTGGCGTCGGTATAGATGTGATCATGTCTCCTTCGATGAAGGTGCCATGGTATGATCACTACGCTCTGAAAGCCAAGATTGATTTCCCACCCCCACCCTGCTTAAGTGGCGAGCCAATTTGGGCTCGCCCGCAGAGGCTGATGGACCCTGATAGATTCCGTCAGGCCTTGCGGGACCTTGCTCCCCCTGGCGACTCATTGACTGAGCTTGTTGAGGGCTGGAATATCCAGCTCCTAGCAGCCATTGATGAGATCGCACCTAGGTGCCCTCTGCGACCCCGCAGAAACCGGGCTCCCTGGTTTACTGAGGAGCTTCAGAAAATGAAGCGGGACCTCAGACGGCTAAAGCGAGTATGGCGGGGTGCCCGTGACGGAGCCTCAAGAACATCTTATAGGGTTTTTATGAAAACCTACGAGAAAGCAGTGAAGGCCGCTAAGAAGTCCTATTTCTCGGCCTCCATTCCCTCCGCTAGCTCTCGCCCGGCGCAATTATTTAGTATAATTAGGTCTTTAATGTCCCTTGAAGGACAGCCAAATTTAAATAACAATTTGAAACACAGCTGTGAGGCATTTGCGAGCTTTTTTGTGGAGAAGGTCCTGTTGCTCCGCCATGACCTCCCTGCCAATTTGGATACAATAAAGGAACTGGAGGCCCCTCGACTGTCCTCGGGTCCAGTATTGGACCACTTTGACCGGATATCCCTAGCCGATGTGGACAGACTCCTCCGAGCTGGAAAGCCCACCACCTGTCCTCTTGACCCGTGCCCGTCTTGGCTGATTAGAGCATGTCCAGACGAGGTGCGGGGCCCCCTGGGTGATATCATCAATTTGTCCCTTGGCACCGGGATATTCCCAGGGGAACTGAAGGAGGCAGTGGTGCGTCTGAAAACATCATTAGATCCCTTAGATCTATCCAATTACCGTCCGGTTTCGAATCTTCCATTCCTGGGTAAGGTGATTGAGAGAGCGGTTGCTGAACAGCTTGGTAGGTTTCTGGATGAAACATCGGCTCTGGATCCATTCCAGTCCGGCTTCCGCGGACCGAGACGGCTCTGGTCACCCTAACAGATGATCTCCGCAGGCAGCTGGAACGAGGCGGGTCGGGGCTGCTGATTCTTCTAGACCAGCAGCCTTCAACATGGTCAATCACGAACTCCTGGACCACCGTCTTGCCGATGTGGGGATCCAGGACACAGTCCTTCAATGGCTGCGCTCGTTTCTCTCTGGTCAGGGACAGAGGGTGGCGCTTGGGGGGGAATTGTCATTGCGCCACTCCTTGGTGTGTGGAGTGCCTCAGGGTGTGATTCTCTCCCCGATGCTTTTTAACATCTTTATGCGCCCCCTCGCCCAGCTTGTCCGGAGTTTTGGGCTGGGTTGCCATCAGTATGCCAATGACACCCAACTCTGTCTGTTGATGGATGGCCATCCTGACTCGGCCCCAGACACACTGACCAGATGTCCGGAAGCTGTGGCTGGATGGTTACGTGGGAGCTGGTTGAAGTTAAATCCTTCGAAGACAGAGGCTGGGACGGGGCGATATGGAATTGAGGGGGCAACTCCCATCTCTTGCAGGGGTGCAATTAGTGCCAGCATTGTCCGTTAAGAGTTTGGGTGTAATCTTCGATACCTCCCCTTCCATGGAGGCGCAGATTGCAGCTACAACAAAGGCGGCATTTTTCCATCTCCCCCAAGCTAAGCAGTTGGCTCCTTACCTCTCTCGCCCTGACCTAGCCACTGTGATCCACGCGACGGTCACCTCCAGACTGGATTATTGTAACTCACTCTACGTGGGGCTGCCCTTGAGACTGACCCAGAAACTCCAGCGGGTGCAGAATGCTGCAGCGAGACTCTTTATGGGGTCTTCGCTGCGAGAACACATTCACCCGGTGCTATAACAGCTGCACTGGCTCCCGGTGGAGTACAGGATCAGGTTTAAGGTGCTGGTTTAAACCTTTAAAGCCCTATACGGCCTAGGACCCTCGTACCTACGGGAACGCCTCTCCTGGTATGTCCCACAGAGAAATTTACGGTCTGCAAATAAAAACATCCTGAAGATCCCAGGCCACAGAGAGGTTAGGCTGGCCTCAACTAGAGCCAGGGCTTTCTCGGCCGCGGCTCCAATCTGGTGGAACGCTCTGTCACAAGAGACTAGGGCCCTGTGGGAACTGACATCTTTCCGCAGGGCCTGCAAGACAGAGCTGTTCCACCAGGCCTTTGGTCAGGGCGCAGCCTGACCCCCCTCCTCTGACAATCGGCACAGAATTTTGCTTAATGGTTGCCATCAATTTGCTTTTAATTAATTTTATAATGAATGTTTTTAGAATGTTGGATTATTTTGATTGTTGTTAGCCGCCCTGAGCCCAGCTTCAGCTGGGGAGGGCGGGATATAAATAAAATTTTTTATTATTATTATTATTATTATTATTATTATTGTTATTATTATTATTGCCAATGAGCAATGGCCCTGTGTATGGTGGGCATGACCAGAAACAGTGTGCTGAACCCAATGTAGTCCTAAGTAACACCTCCCATCAGTTCAAGGAGTTCCACTTCTTCAGTGGGATTTCCCTTCTCCTTGTGTGCCTTCTTAATCTGGACTAGGGTTCCTCCATCCCTCTGGAGCAGATCTGGGGAGGGTTCAGCAACAAACATGGAAAGACGAGGAGAGGGGTTACCATTGTGCATTGATGGGATGTGTTGCTTGGATACCATCCCTTCCTCCTTCTACATGCTGAGTTGAATCTCTATATGGGGCATTTTCACTTAATGGAAAACAACATTCTAACAATCAGAGAACTTTGAAGAAATATATGCTTACAAAAGGATATTTGTGCTGTTTTTCCCCCTGGTTACTGAATTAGTGATTGATGGAGGGACTTTAATTCTCTTAGGTTCATTAGCTTCCAGTGCTAGTTTGATGAGTGATGCTGTCATGTATCGCAATAGGAAACTAAATGCAAATGGAGCAAAAAAAAGGGGAGGGAGACTTTGCATTTATTACAGCCTAGCTAAATTTGATACCCATGAAGCATTTGAAATTAATTATCTAACCATCTATTGCTGCCCTTACTTTATATTGACATGCTGCAAAGTTCACTTTGAGTGCGCTGCATATGAAAATATAGTATATTGCTGTCTCTATAATTGGACCTTTTAATCTGTTAGCACTGTGGCAGAATTGTGCCCTTGCATTTTTTTTAAATCTGCCTTCAGAAAGTTGAGGAAATATGGCTAACTTGTATCTTGTTCAGAATGTGCCTTTAAAAAGAGGGAATCCCACAGCTCAGTGGCAGAGCACATACTTTGTGTGCTCAAGATTCAATCCTCAGCATCTCTGGTTAGAATTATCTCTAGACCGCATGGCTAGAAAAAATCGTCTGCTTGAAGCCTTGGAAAAGCCAATAACCCGTCAGGGTAGACAACACATATCCGACTCAGAATAAGACAGCTTTATAACATGGAAATGTGTTGCTTCTGATATTATCAAGAACATCATAAACCATATCTAGAAAGATTAGTTATGGAAAGATGGCAAGTAAAGCTTAATCAACCAAACTTGATACAAGCCTAGGGCATAGGCTTCACTTCCAGAATCCACTTTTTAAAATGCTAGAATCTAGGCTGCACTTGTGGTGTAATGATCAAAAGACACCTGAATGCCTTTCCTTCCCCACTCAGGGGAACACAACCTGAACCAGCATGTGGGATGAGACAGAAAGCTTACTATGTGGAGTGAGAATGCAACTGGAACTTGCCATCAGGTGCTGCTCTAAATGAGGGCCAGGTGGGTGCAATTGTTGTCCCTATCCAACAAATCCATTTGGGTGATTACAGAGACAGACACCAGGTGCTCAGTGGAGTTGTTTTATCTGCTGCTGCCAGAGACATCCTTCTCTGCTAGCAGGCCTGAAAACTGGTACC
Organism: Podarcis tiliguerta; assembly: GCF_965153285.1. Classification (NCBI taxonomy): domain Eukaryota; kingdom Metazoa; phylum Chordata; class Lepidosauria; order Squamata; family Lacertidae; genus Podarcis; species Podarcis tiliguerta. Next base: position 26,123,786 of record NC_139538.1, read on the forward strand.
CGCAGTGGAGGAGATGGTCTGGCCATCTGCCACACATTTTGGCATAGGTGTCCCATTAAGGAGCCTCCTTCTGAGTGCCTCTTCAAACCTGGAACCAGCCAGGAAGTGAATGCCTTGTTAATGGATGTGAAGGCTTGTGACCTGCCTGCCACTTCAGTTTTGTAAATTTTCTAAGCAGTAAGCGTAGCATTACCAGGTAAAAATGCACCTTACTAGATGTACACGAAGCCTGCAACTCAATTGGCTTGCTTGATTGCAGCATTACGTGGGTAGGGAAATAAATAAAAGGGAAACTCACCACTCTCTGCTCTCTGTTTATTTATTTCACCCACCCATGCCTCCACCCAAATGCTTTCCTCATCAGGCTTTGGGAAGGGAGTGGAGGTCCTCTGACAGTTCTTGCACCACCTTCCCAAAGCCCAGTAAGGGAGGTGCCTATTTTGGGATGGAGATCCAGGGTCTGGGGCACTGCTGGAAGGTTTGCATCTTATCCACAAAGCCCAGTGCCTTGGTTACTGGATTTGGGGAGGCAGCACAAGGGCTCTGACAGCATCCCAGAGCCCTCCTGTGATCTTCCCTGACCTTCCTGGACCCTGGTAAGCAGCCCTCTCCGTCTACCAGCAGAGCTAATGGATGGTATTCAATTAAGTTTTACTCAGAGTAGATCCATTGGCATTAATGAATGTGACTGTTAGGTCCATTAATTTCATTGGTTCTACTCTGAGTAGAATTTAGCTGAACAAAAGCCTGTGTGTGAGACAGTTATGTTTACCTTGCTACTTAAGAGCCCGGGAGGCAGTTTGCACAATAATATTCCATATCAAGATAAAATATCACCAAGGAAACCAAGAGATGAAAGCACAATTTAAAGAGGAAAGTGAAAACCAAAAAGAGGGATTTTAAATAGCATTAAAAGCCTGTAAGAAGATGGCTCAAAACATTAGTATCTTACTGGAAAGACTGGCTTGATAAAGTTTGGGACTTGGCCTTGTTGGAGTTGCAGTCCAACAACATCTGTAGGGCTGCTGGTTCCCCCCACCTCTGGCACATAGGACTGCCTTCAGTAAAGAGGGATACACGGGCAGCCCAGCTGCTAAGTCCCAACCTAGGAACTCTGCCTGCCTCTAGAAACACGGTGAAATGGGTAATTATTAGGAAAGGTCATTGCCATTGATCTAATAGACTCATGCCCTGGGCTGTGAAATGATACAACGAATGCCTTGAAATATGCCCAATGCCTCATGCTGAGTGGAGAAAGATGGAACATCTAAAACGAAAGGAGGCTTTCAGAGCCATCAAGCTGAATCCTATCGAGATCGTTCCTTTTACAAACCATATACCGTCCCTCTTCAAGAGCTACATTTATTGAGGATGATTCACACACCCATTCATCACTGCAAGTTCAGTTGACTGTTAACACCCAACAGGTTAACTTAAAAGTGAGGCTCGCCATGTGTTCAGTAGCCTTTACTCTCTAGTAAGTGTGTTTCAGATTGCAACCCAAATCTTCAATAATTAAACCTGCAATTATATGCTTAGGAGTTTCCCCCTTTACATTCAGCGGGGGTTACTACCAAACAGCACTCAAAATCAGTTGTGGGGAGCTAGGGGGCCTTTATGAAATCTATAAGACCTCCCCACTCCCCCCCAAAAAATCCACACACCCCTGTGGTAACCTAATAGTGGCATTCTTGTAGCTTTCTAAATAGAGTAGCTATGGAGGTGAGTCTTTTCCACCATCCTGAAATTGGAAGACTGCTGCTGAATAAACATGTTTCAGACTGGTGCCAAAATATTAATTAGATCCAGCTTGGGGAAATTTGTTCAAGCTAAGGACCAAATTCCATGCTGGACAATATTCCAGGGCCACGTGCCAGTGGTGGGCAGGCAAAGAAGGGCAGAGCAATTAATATAAATTATACCTTTGTACAACACACACACACACACACACACACACACACACACACTCCATTCTCTATCCTGGAAAGCAAAATACATTATCAGAGTTGAAGGACACATTCCAGCCAGGGATGTGGCGTTAGGCCTGGAGAGATGGTCTGGGGAGTGTCCCAAGGGTCTGACAGAGAAGATTAGAGGGCTGCATTTGGCTTCTAGGTCCAGGGTTCCCCATCCTCATCCTCATTTTCTTTGTATGCCACTCTCCATACTTAAAACCATGCTCAAGGCAGCTTACAACCTGAAAAGATCTGCATAACTGCTAACATAATAGTAGTCGTAATAAACAATAAAGTAAAACATATCAAAAAGTACAGAACAAAACTGAAAAGTTTCCACATTTCAAAACCAGCAGCATAAACCCTTTGCTTAGAAAAGAGACAGACTATTTAACCTGAATCAATGTTTCAGTTACTTTGAGGTGTTTAAAAAAATGAAAAAGCTTGCAAAAGATGCTTTTTCAGCATGATGATTTGTTTTGTAATTTTCCAAGGAATGTATTCAAGAGTACCCTTTGGAGCTTGCTAAATCTTGTCAAAACCCACCATCTCCACAAATGGTCTGTCCTGCCTGATTTCTTTGTTTGGCAAGCTCTTTCCTTCCAATCCCAATGGTCCTGTCTTTCCTGTGTGGACTGTTCTTCACTTCTGTATTCCTTTTGAAAATGTTCCATTTCGTCTTCCACCTCGAATCCTGCAGGTCTGCATATCAGAACCTGTGATTCCATCTCCGTTAACAGCATCCTGCAATCAAATAGCTGGGAGAGACCAGGCATCCATCTGTTCCAATCCTTCCTCAAGGCAGGACCATCTATCCACCTGGTCCCCCCAAACAGACCCTTCTGTTGCTTGCAGTTAATCAAACAGAACAGGCACAGTTGCTTCAATGACAGATGCATCCAAATGTTCTCATGCTATCTTGCTTGTGCAGAGTATTTTCCTTCCAGATTAATTATGCATCACCACCTACTTAACTGTCAAGGAAGAGCTTTAAGACTCTTTTCATGCGAGCACAACATATTTCATTGCCCTTGATACTGTCCCCCTGAGCCATTCTTACCCCGTTTAACTGTCAGATTTCTGACTTAGTACAGACCCCGACGTTTTGGTGGCTACATGTGTCTCAACAGGTTTACATCTTGTATTTCCCCCAAGAGATACCATCAGGAACGCAGCTAATAGCTGCCTACAGCCATGGTTAAAATTCACAGCAAGCTATTACTGAAGTGATTATTTTGGGGATGACTTGCTTGGATATGAGCACACACACCACACACACATAACACATTGGATGCGGGTGGCGCTGTGGTCTAAACCACTGAGCCTCTTGAGCTTGATAATAATAATAATAATAATAATAATAATAATAATAATAATAATAATTTATTATTTCTACCTCACCCATCTTCCAACAAAAGATTAAAAATACATTAAAACATCAGTCATTAAAAACTTCCCTAAACAGGGCTGCCTTCAGATGTCTTCTAAATGTCTTTTGGTTGTTGATTTCTTTGACATCTGATGGGAGGGTGTTCCACAGGACGGGCGCCACTACTGAGAAGGCCCTCTGCCTGGTTCCCTGTAACTTTGCTTCTCGCAGTGAGGGAACTGCCAGAAGGCCCTTGGAGCTGGACCTTAGTGTCCAGGTTGAACAATGGGGGTGGAGATGCTCCTTCAGGTATACAGGACCAGCAGTTCAAATCTGCGTGACAGGGTGAGCTCCCATTGATCTGTTCCAGCTTCTGCCAACCTAGCAGCTCAAAAGCATACCAGTGCTTAAATAGATAAATAGGTACTGCTGCAGTGGGAAGGTAGACAGCATTTCTGTGTGCTCTGGCTTTCCTTGGCCTAAAGCAAGATGAGTACCGCAACCGCATAGTTGCCTTTGACTGGACTTAACCATCCAGGGGTCCTTTACCTTTTTTACCTTTTCCATAACACATAACACATGCACACACACATAAACACACACAGATAGAATCTGTGCATCTGCTTCTGTCATTAGCAAATCCTAATGTATAGAAATTCACAGAAATCAATAGAAATCTGGCAGGTTGTCCCTCTCACTTTACCTCCTTGTCAAGAAAAGTTTCACCTCCTGTTACTGATGGGCAAAACTGTCAGTTTCAGTTTCTTCCAGTTTCTAATTTTCTCCTCAATATTTTCACATCAGTTTGCCAGTGTGGGGAATTAAGACCTCATGAAAACTCATCACCATTTAGTGCAAATTTCTCCTAACATTGGGTTGGAGCCTGTTGCTGTGATGCTATGCCCTCTCTGTCTTTCTGTGTACTTTCTACATGTAATACTTTTTTCATGCGAAAAGGAATAATTAGGAAAGAGGAACTGAAGCTTTTGGATGACAAAAACCCGGAAGTAACTGCTTCGGTTTTTAAACGCTTTTCGGAAGCTGAACGTGCTACGTGGCTTCTGTATTGAATTTCCTGGACATAAATGTTTCTGGAAATGCATGCTTCAGTTTTTGAACATTTCAGAAGTCGAACAGTCTTCTGGACTGGATTATGTATGAAAACAGAGGTACCATTGTACAGTATTCCATTTCCTAAATCGTTTCCATGATCATCCAGATCAGGCATAGGCAAACTCTGCCCTCCAGATGTTTTGGGACTACAACTCCCACCATCCCTGACCACTGGTCCTGTTAGCTAGGGATGATGGGAGTTGTAGTCCCAAAACATCTGGAGGGCTGAGTTTGCCTATGCCTGATCCAGATGGTTAACAGAGCCCCTTGTTGGAATATAAACAGAAGTCCTTGGTTTATGTTGAACCACAACTAGAAAACCTGACTAGTCCAGGAAGCAGAAATGTAATGTGTGTACTAGTAGCAGAAGTTACAATAACTGCAAGAAGGATAAGGATGGAAGGCAACTGTATTTCTGAATCATGGAACTCTCTTTTTTCCAGGACATTCTTCTAGTAAGTGTGGAACCCAACTTTTGCACTGAAATTGCAAATTTACTCCTGAAAATACAAGCCATCTGAACAAGCTTATATAAATCCAGTACCATGCAGTGTTGGCAGTGCAGCTAATGACTGCAAACACACACACACACACACACACACACACAAACACACACACACACACACACACACACACCATGAGTATGAAAAGGGCCTAGACCTTTCATTAGTTTGCAGCCGTTTTCTATTTTCATCTTGTTTAATAATCCTCCAGAAATTGTTTGGAAACGCTTGATAAAATAATTCGAGCCTGCAGAGCAGAACATGTGATGGCCAGATGGCCCAAGGTCTTGTAATTCAGCAGCCATATGTTTCAAACATAATTGTGGATTGCTGTTAACAGAGTAGTGGTTTAAGCTCTCGTAGATCCTGCCTGGCAAGAAGACTCTTTACAGATGTTGCAAATCTCTCCTGTTGTCAGAGACTGTGTTGAACTGGAAACTAGCTTCATTTGCCTTGTATCACTGCAAAGTAGTAAAAGCTTGCGGGAGGGTGACTCACAGCACCCCAATTTCTTTGAAAGCTTCTGCTTGAAAAGGAAAAGGCAACCATGAAGAGTAATAATAGTTTCCTCTGAGACATGGGTAGTTAATCAAATCAAATCAAATCAAAAGATTAGGTAGGTAGGTAGGTAGGCAGAGATCTCCAAATACCAATTATCTTGCTTCAGTTCCTCTTCCCTAATGATTCCTTTTCACGTGAAAAAATTTTTTACATGTAAAAAGTACATAGAAAGACAGAGAGGGCATAGCATCACAGCAACAGGCTCCAACTCAGTCAACTGTTTCAATGAATTAAAGGTAGCTAAGCATATATGCTTGTTCATGGTTCCCAATCACAGGTCAAATTTTCTAAACACATAAAACACGTGCAAATATTTTCCTACATCAAACTGGGAAGTGCGGGGCAATGCTTTGTTCCCAATGCCATTCCTCCATCATTCAGTTCCCAGCATTCCCCATGTTACATGGAGAAAGTATAAATGGGATACTGTATTGGCTGGCAACCATCTGTCTGGGGAGACAATGGAGGAGTGTGTCTTTAGGGGTGAAATTAAACTATTGGAAGGTTACAACGTCTGCTGTGGCTGTGGAAAACAAAATGGGAGAGAGATATTTTGGCTGAACCCAGAGAGTGCTCATTGATGGTTCCCTCATCCTGGGAAAAAATGACAAGTGGGGTGCTGCAGGGTTCTGTCCTGGGCCCATTGTTGTTCAATGTATTTATAAACAACTTGGATGAAGGAATTGAGGGGATGCTCATCAAATTTGCAGATGACACCAAACAGGGAGGGATGGCCAACGCCACAGAAGACAGAATCGGGATTCAAAATTACTTTAACAGATTGGAGAGCTGGGCCCAAACTAGCAAACGGAATTTCAATAAGGACAAGTGTAAGGTTCTGCTCTTGGACAGGAATAACCAGCTGCACCAATATCAGATGGGAGGATATGTGACTTACATGTGAAAAGGATCTAGGGGTCTCAGTAGACCACAAGCTTAACGTGTGTGAAGCAGCAGCAAATGTTATTCTAGACTCCATCAGCGGAAGTATCGTGTCCAGATAAAGATAAGTAATAGTACCACTCTATTCTGCCTCTATTCCACACCTGGAATACTGTGTCCAATTCTGGGTGCCACAATTTACGAAGGATGCTGGCAAGCTGCAATGTGTGCAACCAAGATGATCAAGGGTCTGGAAACTAAGCCTTATGAGGAATAGTTGAAGGAGCTGGGTATGTTTAGCATGGAAAAGAGGAGACTGAGAAGAAATATGATATCCATCTTCAAATATTTCAAGGGTGTCACATAGAAGATGGAGCAAGCTTGATTTCTCCTGCTCTGGAGGGTAGGGCTTGAACCAATGGCTTCAAGGTACAAGAAAGGGGATTCTAACCAAACATCAAGAAGAGCTTTCTGGCAGTAAGAGCTGTTTGACATTGGAACAACTCAGGAGGTTGTGGACTCTCCTTCCTTGTGTGGCCTTATTGGAGTTCACTGATTGGGTCTGTGTTGGTCCGGGACAGGAGGAAGGAAGTCAAAATGACACTGAGTTGGTTCAAAGAAAGAGTTTCTTCTGCTCTCCGGATAGCAGAAGGCACTTGCGTGATTAGTCCACAGCAAGTCCAAAGAAATGACAAGTTTCATGCAGTTTATATATCCTCCAGGCATCCTCTCCCCCTTCCCTAGCTACGTCAGCTTGACATCACATATGTTCCTGCTCTGGTACTCTCAGCCATAAAAGGATCTTCCTTCCTGTACTTCTGACCATAAAAGGATCTTCCTCTTCCTACGCTTATCTGGGACGAGGTAATCATCTCCGGGAACACGCTCTGGCGTTTGTTCCCGGACCTGGGTTTCTGTGTCAGAGTGTGTTCAGGACATGAAATAAAGCACACACACATCATCCCTGCTGTACTGGAACTTGGCAAGGTCACTCATTGCCGCCATGGACTGATAAGGGAGAGAGCTTTGTTCTTGTTATGGATTTACTCAACGGCTTGAGTTTATGCATTTTAGCTAAGGAAAAATAGGGATTTTGGTGCAATTTAAAACTGCCTGCACAGTCAGTTTTTGGGTTTTGGAAACCCATTCCTTCACTTGGAGGTTTTTAAGCAGAGGTTGAATGGCCATCTGTCATTGATGCTTTAGTTGAGATTCCTGCATTGAATTAGAAGACCCTCAAGGTCTCTTCCAACTCTCCCATTCCATGATTCTAAGTTTTGATTTTATAGTCAAGGCTGCATTCCTATAACTGGGTGTAAGCCCCATTGAACTTAATTGAGCTCACTTCCACATGGACAGGCATAGGGTTACACTGTAAATCTTATAATGATGTATCACCATAAAGCCTTTGGACTGTTTTCATGATTTCCTATTAATTTTCATTGCACACAGCTTCATGCTTCTACTTTACAGTCTGCCACTTATAATTTTCTGAAGCCTTCTTCATATTCCTGGTTTACATTTTCCTTCAGAATCACTTCATATTTCACTGTAATAGAGCATTTGCACATTTTTCTCAAAGCTGGCAATATTATTATTATTATTATTTATGATAATTTATAATATTTGCCTAACTTGGTATGAATAAATAAAGAAACCTGATGTGGAAACAAAGACCATTGTAACAATTTAATAAGTTATTTTCTTAATTTAGAATCTAATATTGGTCCCCCTCCTGCATTTAAGCAACTAATTTAATAATTGTAAATCACCCAGTTGGGTTGAAAACATTCTTTTGTACATATCCCTGCTTTGTAATGCAAAGAATATGAGCTCTGGTAATTTAAAGGTTAGTCATTTATTAAAACTTCTCTGAATCTATAATTTGATTTAGGGTGGTTTATCCTCAGTATTATTCTATATGAAATACCTGGGGAGAAGTGGTATAAAATCATTAGCTGCCTAAGGGTGTTATTTCTAAAAGGTGGGGTAGGCAGGGATAATATTTTTATAACCTTCACTTCATTAGAAATATCTGGATCAGTAAAAAAAGAGGAGAAATGATGGAATTTGGAGATCAGGGATCTTCACATCTCATAATTTTATATTTTGGGGGCTTTCAGAAACAACAACACACCTGTTACATAGCGTGGTGACCTTAAGGTTAGTTTACCAAGGGGCTGTTGGTGAGGTGCCTTTGAAGAGCATCTGGAAACTTGAATGGGTCCCAAACATGGTGGCTAGTTGCCAAGAGTATTTTATGGCATGTGCAGAGAACTACATGACCTCCCAGTCTGTTGCCAGTAAGAATGCTTGAGAAGTTCAGTCTTTGCATCTTCCAGTGTGAATTGACCTTATCTCCACCTCAGATCAATGTGCAGACAGACAAACAGAGAAACTTATGGAATGGATTTATGAATAAAGACAGACAAAAGAAGTATGGATTTGATGAGGAATGATTTGTTCATCCATGGATTCCAGATTGTTAGCTTTTGAAGTCCTTTTTTGTTATTGACCAAGGATACTTGGTAGGTAGATACCAAGGATATGAAATAGAAGAACGTTGCCTCAGGAGAGTGAGGAAAATTCTCAGGGATGATTTACACCCTGGCTGGCACTGCTCTCAGGCAGAAGATATAGAAGCATGATTAGTCGCACCAACAAGGAAAAGAACAGCTTCTATCCATGGGCTGTTAGGCTGCTGAATGAAAAGATAATAACAGGGCAACTGACTTTTGGGTTTGGTGTGTGTGTGTCAGTAAACGAGGGGAATTAAGACTAAGAGAGCTGAGTGGGGGGTGCTTGTGTAATCTCACTGTATACAAGTTGTTCAAGTGACAATGAAGTATTTCAATACTTGAAAGAGTGCATTTAAAAATATGTGCTTCCTTGGGTGCTGATGTCTCTGGGGGCATGGCAGGGGGGCGGGGTACAGAATCTGGGTTCCACAGCTTTCCAAGGCACGCTTAATGATAATTGGGAGCAAAGCGCTTCTGGTTGTGGCACCCATAAAGTAAAATTTGTTTAATGTGTAGACCCATTCTCATCATTTAAGAAAGTTTTTTTCATTGCCATAGCATAGAGCATCTTCATAGCTATTGATGCTTGAGAAGTTTTAACTGCAGATGTTTGGGCAAGTTTGGCAAGGGATTCACGTAGCTTTCTTGCTGCCTGGAAATTTTTAATTTTCTCTTCAAATGTTTGTGGAATTCTCTTGCTAATGTATGATACCAGTGTTAGGATTTTTATTCACTGTGCTGCTCAGCAAGTAGCACTATGGTTGTTTATATCATGCGAGTGTCTGAGACAGGAAGTCTCAGTACTGTTGGAGTACTGCTGGAGAAGTTACTTTCACTTCTGTGTGAGATGCTGTTCTGTACTGCTGCTGAGAGAGCACAGACACACTGATGGATTCTCTGTATATAAGACTGTAAATAAAGTAGTTTTAGAACTACGATTGTCTCTTTTTTCTGCAATGAGATGCCAGAAGACGAGCGTGCTCCTCTCAGAAGGGAGGGGATGCTTATCATCAGTCTCTCTGGACTGAGGAAAATTTACAGCTTGAGGGCGATCACCAAAGAGACGCCCCGGTGTCTTGGGAAGGTGGTGGCCTTCCTGGGCGTTTTTCCAACAACCAGGTTATGAACATTTATTTGTCGTATTGTACAATGAAAATATGGCCTTGTCAGGCAACATGAAAGCAGAATTAAGTACAATTTAACTTGAGGGCACATACAATATCAATTTATACTTCAATATTGAAGCAATATTGGTTATGAACATATCTGCTGTTGCAGACAGAATGAAATGTTTGAACTGGCCCACCTGCTGAAATATCATTGATGGCATTTTTTTAAAAAAATAAACTTACCAGTTTAGCATTTTACTTGGTCTGTTATGCTATTCTTACAGCTGGACTTGCTCAGCAGTGTCTAGTCTAGTCACAGGACAAGAAGGCAAAGGTTAGCTGCCAGTCTCCAGACCAAAAAGAGAGAGAGAGAGAGAAACCAGGTAGGCTTTTAAAATACAGCCGTACTTTGGAAGTCGAATGGAATCCATTTCAGAAGTCCATTTGACTTCCAAAACTTTCAGAAACCAAAGTGCAGCTTCTGATTGGCTGCAGGAAACTCCTGCAGCCAATTGGAAGCTGTGGAAGCCCAGTTGGACATTCGGGTTCCAAAGAACGTTTGCAAATTCGAGCACTCACTTCCGGGTTTGCGACATTCAGGAGTCAAAACATCTGAGTACCGAGGCATTCGGGAGTCAAGCTACGACTGTGTGTGTGTGTGTGTGTGTAGATAGATAGATAGACACCAGATCCAGAGGCACACAGAACGCCACAAAATCCGACACCAGATCCAGAGGCACACAGAACGCCATCACCAATCAACCACACCAGACCCAAACCCAGACCCTCTCCACAGATAAATTACAGACACCATCCAGTAGCCAAACCAGGGTGGCACCTCCGGATGCTGCACCCCCCTGCAATCCCTACACAGATCTGGCTGGCACAGGCCACAAAACCACAGCTCGCCCCTATACACGAAGCCAAGCCAGAGCACAACCAAGTGCAGTACAGCCATCTTCTCAGAAAAACTCTTCACAAAGTTCAAGAGTTCAAGACACGAAGGCTTTAGCAACTAATCCACACCTAATGACCCACCTAAGTGGGATTCAGGAAATCACTCAAGAAATCACTCAAGATATCCCTCAAGTAATTAAGGAACAAAAGAAGAAAAGGCACACTAGCCTGGGAACCTCCTCTCTGCCCAGAACTTTGGAGGCTATACACCACACCTCCTCAACAGTATTTATAGGAACTCAAACACTGAGATCCTGCTCTGTTCCAGTAACAAGAAGCCGAAAGCACCAGCCTGAAGATGACGAGTGAGACCTCGTCGAAACGTCGCCTAGACACCCCAACTTTTACACGGGAAGACACCCGAGGACACCAAAACCTGCATAGATAGATAGATAGATACATAGATAGATAGATAGATGATAGATAGATAGATAGATAGATAGATGACAGATAGATAGATAGATAGATAGATAGATAGATAGATAGATATAGATGATAGATAGATAGATGATAGATGATATAGATAGATGATAGATAGATAGATGACAGATAGATAGATAGATGGTAGATAGATGATAGATAGATAGATAGATATAGATAGATATAGATAGATAGATAGATAGATAGATGATAGATGATATAGATAGATGATAGATAGATAGATGACAGATAGATAGATAGATAGATGGTAGATAGATAGATGATAGATAGATAGATGATAGATAGATAGATAGATAGATAGATAGATAGATAGATAGATAGAGATAGATGATAGATAGAATATACCTTGGAAGGATTTGATAGAGCCATATAGAACAGGTGTGATTTCAGGAAAAAGTCTATATATTTTACTGCATTTTGAACTATCACTAAATATATGTATCATTTTCCATGGGGATTTGTTATCTTTGTGCGTAAAAAGTATTAAAAATGACACTGTGCCACAGTTTAAAAATTTTATTGGCTGGAGCTTTGAGATGGCACTCTAATTCTCAGAAGCTGATATAACCTTTACAGCACACTATGAATCCTGTAGGTGCCACACATTTTAGAGAGTGAGATGCTTTCAGGCTTTTTTAAAACAATTTTTTTTTATTGATTCAATCTTTCATAACCCTCTGCTTGTAAAATTGGGTACATTTAGGAGCAGTTGGCAGTCTACATGATTCGCAGGAGGAGAAAAGTCATCTCTCTAAAAGTTATTTACCCTGGTGGAATAGCATTATTTTCACTGTTACAATCTGCTTACAGGTGACTTTGGCCAGAAATTTTATAACCAAACTGGCTACAGGCCCTTTTTAAAAGCCCTAAACATGTTTCATAAAACTCAGCCTTCAACATTCACAATTAAAAACTCTGTTGGCTTCCAGCACTCCTGGAAGAAGATGCGAACACAAGTTAACAAAGGCCAATAGCTTTATTACATACAATCCTGATCTGCATAAATGTTTAACAATGAGTTTCATCTGACAGTGCGGGAACTTCCCTACCAAGATAGTGGTCAAGAAACTTCCATTCTGGCCCTTCCTTGGAACACCGATATAAAATTGTGATTTAAATGAATGCAAAGAAGAACAGCAGCATGAAAGTTCAATGAATAAGGCGAAATTCTCAGGATCCAGTTAGTGAAGCTATCAAGAATTGTGAATGCCAGAGATAGAATACAGTGGTACCTCGGGTTACATATGCTTCAGGTTACAGACTCCGCTAAGCCAGAAATAGTACCTCGGGTTAAGAACTTTGCTTCAGGATGAGAACAGAAATCGTGCTCCGGCAGCAGCGGGAGGCCCCATTAGCTAAAGTGGTGCTTCAGGTTAAGAACAGTTTCAGGTTAAGAACGGACCTCCGGAACGAATTAAGTATGTAACCAGAGGTACCACTGTACAAGAAAATAAAGAATCGGTGTACAGTTTTTTGTTCCATTGTAGGGCATCACACAACCATGTGGGTGGAGAAGAGGAATTGCTTGGCAGAATTTAATTCAGCTCACATTTATTCTCACAAACCAAAACACAGCTACTAATGACTACACCTTGATTTATGATCCAACAGAAAGTGGGCTAAAGGAAAGGAAGGAACCATTCAAACCGCTGGGACAGAGCAGGAATCAGGAACCTTTTGAATCCAGCAGGGCAGGTCTGTATCTTCCACCACTCCATGGGCCAAATTTGACAAGTGGGTGGGACCACCATCATTGATGTCAGGTGACTGATAGGTAGGTAGTCCCATCCACCTGTCAAAGTTAATCTTAGAGGGGGAAGGGATCTGCTTTCCCAGCATATTCTCCGCAGGGAATGTGAAGGCTAAAGATGAACTGGTAGGATTGATCTCTCATCAACTGAAGGTTCAATCCTTCTCTCTGCCGTGGTCTGCTTTGCAAAGCAGGACACAGCAGGAATGAAGCCTGCCCCACCCAGTTGACTGAAAGGAAGGGAAATTAGCTCACAGGCCAAATTGGAGCCCTTGGCAAGCCATATTTGACACACTTGCCAGAGGTTACCTACTCCTGGGCCAGAACATGGAACCAGAAATGGTCTGGCATAATGTAAAACATGTGGTGGTAGTGTCCCAAAATCCAACTATTCTGGACAACAGCCATACATGAAATATGTAAAATAACCAAGCAAGTATTAGAAATCACTCCAGAATTGGCCCTACTAAACATCTTCCATGACAACAATGCCTACTTATACCACAAAGAACTCATAACCCACCTACTCTCAGAGCCAGAAACATCATAACCAGACCCTGGAGAGACCTGTCAGGAATAAACATGGACCAATGGTACCAAATAGTATGGGAAACAGCCTTACTAGAAAAATTAACCAATAAATTGAAACTGACACGGGGACAAATAGAAGAAGTCACCTTCGCCCTGGTATAGCTCCCCTTTGTCACATACACAGCCCAGCAAGACAATGACAGAAATCCACCAACAGCATACAAATCAATATGGCTAACCTGATCCAAAACACCCACCCACCCCACTCACACATGAAAACCACAGCCAACCACAAATGAACAGCCACACCCTAAGCCAACCCCAAACTCTCTCACCACCACAGGAACACAAGTGAACAGCAGAGAACCTGCACAAGCAACGCTGACACAAAACCTCACATATATTAAGTAAAATAGAAATATCACCACACCTACTCATCTTTTTCCCCCTCCATCTCTTTCCCCCTATTCTTCCTAATGTCTCAACAAATGAAACCAATTTGTTTTTTAAAGAAAAAGTTACATGGGGGGGGGGAATACGAGAGAGAGACATCGCACATACCTTTGTAAATCAAGAAAATCTTTAATAAAAATACATTTTTTAAAAAATGTAAGACTGCAGCATGGAACCATTTCCTCATAAGGATAATAGTGGGGGTAGGGTATGCAGCACAGGCTTCTATAGTAAGTGTATGTAACAAATGGAAGTGTTCTGCGGTGATTTGGTTTAAAAAACCAAACAAATAGGATTGTTTTGGGTGAATCAAGGTTATGTCATTAGCAGTCTCTGAATTGCACCTAAAGGCAACAGCTTGTACTTTAAGAGATTGACTTTGGGAAGAAATCCGGAATCCACTGATCACATCTCTTTGCTGTTTTATTTTTTGGTTGACTGAAGGTCTGTTGACAATTATAGGCTTCGACATGACAAATAGAAAAATTATTATGTAGAATTATGAATGAAAAGGTAAACAGATGAATTTTAATATCAAACAAGGCAGTATGTTATGGCTCATTAAGCTATATTCATTGCCAACTGAAGTGCAGAGAGACACATTTTAACGCTTTAGCAATGTACCAGATGTTCAGTTTTTGTTCCCAGAACTGCTACACTTTTATTAGAATGTGAGGGTCAATCCTGGCTTAAATCAGTGCATGTAGTGTTACCAACACTGTTGGCTGGAGGATGCATACTGGTAGGAAGCAGCTGCCACCACCACGCATTAACAGGGTGTGGGAGGGCGAAGGCCCTTACATGTCAGAAGGTGGATTCCATGATATATCTGGATCAGCACTTTGCAAGTGTTTGGCTGCTTACCCAGCCATCCTCTTATTCCCACTTCCCACCGATGAAGGCATAGGACCCATCTGATCAGCAGCAGCAATGATTGCTTGCTATCATCACACTCTGACATCAGCTACCACTGACTACCAACCAAATACAAGTGGTTGTCTGTGTCTGTGTGTGCCCATTTCATTGAAAACCAATGAACAGCTTCTAATTTAAGGCTGCTGAAGCAGAGACCTTAGGATCATGGAGCACATAGGTAGCATACTTTGGCAACTAATATAATTTGCTCCAAATCGCCCATATCTGAAGCAGTGATGCTGCCAGAACTAAAAATTTAGTTGGTTCATTAATAAAATAGAATAGGTTCATAAATCCCAAATGTATAATAAGCCTGGACTTCGTTCCCACAAATGCCAGTATTTTTGTGGTTCGAACAAAGCCAAACTCTGCTACTTTTGTGCATTCTCAGATGTTATTATTGTTAGTTACATATTTATCATTCCTTTCCTCCAAGGAGCTCAAGGTTGTATACATGGTTCTCCCCACCCTCATTTTACCCTCACAACAACCCTGCCAGGTAGGTTAAGCTGAGAGTGAGTGAGTGGCCCAAGGTCACCCAGTGAGCTGGCTTAGTGGAGAGTTGAACCATAGTCTCTCAGGTTCTGGTCTGACACTGCAACTGCTATAACACATTGGTACAGTATTGGCCCAAATTTAAGCCGCACCCACAAATAAGCCACTCATTTAAAATTCAAGGGGGAAATGGGGGAAAAGACAATACCCAAATATCAGCCGCTCCCTTAAAATTGGGTTACAGGCTGAAAATCGCTGTGGTTTGTAGAATTGTAACTCCGAGCCAATTTAAGCCTTTGATCTTGCAGGCCCGCAAAGGTTACTGTACAATTGCTAAAATCGCAAATCGCTATTCAATTGCTACAATTCCACAGGCACTCGGACCCATAAATGGCAAATGAACAGTCTCAAGCTCGCAAATTGGCAATAAGACATTTTTTTGGTTCCATTTTACCGTATGTCTGTTTCCGTAGCGATATCGTAAAAGCAAATTTTTGTAAGGTTGCGAATTTAAGCTGCACTTTAACTTTTCACGGTCGGAATTTGGGGGGAAAGTGTGGCTTATATTCGGGCCAATAAGGTATCTTGGTAGCTGAAAGACTGCACTTTCTGGATGAAATGGGGGGTGGGGGGTGGAATCCTGTCTGGAATGCACCTGTATACATAATGATTTTACTTTAATCCTTTAGTTACTCTTTGCCAATGGAACCAATCAGTTTAAATGGTCTGAAACCACATCACCACCAATCACACTGGAAGAAATAGCTGTATAGATTTGTCTTCACTTTCCCCATCCCAAATGCTTCTTTATCATTTATGGATTGGGTCCTCATTTTAGATACAGCTCTTTGATTTATATGCCTGATGCTTCCCTTGAGTATCAGGCAGAAAAGAACTTTTCTAAACAAAAGTTTGGAAAGCAGTGTTGCGATTCAGGAGGTTATATTGCACTTGCTTTTGGTGATGTGCATGCACAAAAGTTCAAAGTCTCACAATCACAGAGGGCTGTTAGCCATCTTTGTAGCACCAGATTCATAACTTGTGAACATATTAAGAATTGCGCTAGGACAAGTTTGCCCATTGCTACACCTTTTCCATCTGAAAGAGAACCTCTGAAGGTTTGACATGGCTTTGGCACCACCAATGCCTTCACTGGGACATTTTTATACAACAGGGCAATCATAAGCATACCTGTGTTGTCAAAAACAAAAATGTGAAATGCTTTTGATACATGTACTGCAACAACTGCTTGTGGAGTTGGGAAAACCCATAGCAATTATACTAATTAAAACCTAAATAGTGATTATGAACAAAACAATGGAAATGATCTTGCTTTTCTTCTGGGGGCCTTTGAACAGCTGTGCTGATCAGAGCGCTGCAATCAGTATCAGAACGCCTCTTACTGGCAGGCAGCTTGAAGCTCTAGCTGCAGCGTCAGGCTCAGCAAGGTTAAGGGTTGATTGCCCAGGAAAAGTTAAGAAAAGAAACACTTTCCAATGTGTGAGTTAAATGTGCATAAGTTAAGTTAGACATCTGAAGGCAGCCCTGTTTAGGGAAGCTTTTAATGTTTGATGCATTACTGTATTTTAATATTTTGTTGGAAGCCACCCAGAGTGGCTGGGGAAGCCCAGCCAGATGGGCGGGGTATAAAGAATAAATTCTTATTATTCTTATCATTATTATTAGCCATGAGAGCTATGCTCTGCCTCCACAGTTGGAGGCAGCAATGCTTCTGAATGGCAGTGGCTAGAAAGCTGAGCAGAGTGGCCTTGAGCTTGAATCCTGGTTGCAGGCTTTCCACAGGAATTTCATTGGCAACTGTGAGAACACAATGCTGGACTAAATGGGCCTTTGACCTGATCCAGCAGGCTCTTTTTATGTTCTTAAGTCTTTCCATGTGAAATTAATGAGACTTAAAATTTGGCTAGACCATACTGTAAAGTACAAAGAATGGGGCCCCGTGAAGAAATTCTAATTTCAAGTTTTGTTCAGGCAGATGGATGTGCTGTGCTGAAATCCAACCTCCATTTTCTTGAAAGTTACCTTCCTATGGAAAAAAGCCTTCGTTTTTCTGTCTTACTTGCAGCTCTTTTGAATTTTTGGTGGATGTGGATTTTGAGATTACCTTCTTGTTGCAAGCTGGAAAATGGTAGTCCGTGTGGTTTTCTTTCTAGTGAACATTTCCTTCCTGGTTTCTCATGCTCTTACTGATGTGGAAAAGCCCCATGGGAGAAGTTAGCTTATGAAATCTCCCCCTGGGCTTTAATTGAAGTGTGAATATCTGGAAGGGCTGCAGCACACAGACTACTGGAGATGTGGTTTGTAGAATGAAAGAAAGGACACTTACAAACAGCCCTCAACCACCTCAGAAGATTGATAGATAGCACAAAGTCACTGGTTCCATTCTACAAGGATCTCTCCTTCAGAAATGGAACTTTCTTTCCTCTTCTTACTTACCCCTCAAATCCATTCTGGGTTTTCCTGAGCAAATTTAGGGATGACATATGTTGCACTTCAGGAGATCAGAAGGTGGGAAGTCCCATTCTAATCCTTGCACTAGTGTAATTACTTCCTTGAATACTGACATCAGAAACCACAACAAAATCCCTGCATCCCAACCATTAGAACTGAATTTCTCTTGCCCCTTTGATAATTTTCAAGTACAATTTCTTTTCTTATTAATTGATGAGTATGGTTAAAAAAAACGCAGGATAATTTTCTTGGGCACAGAACTTTCAGCGAACCCAAAATTATACAATAAATGATGGAGTTGAAACTGAGAAGAAATATGGGACAAAGTAACTAATACTTTTCATTTCCTCCTCTCCATCACTTCTTAGTTCTGGAAAGACATTTCTTTAAATTATTTACCAGGATGCTCCCCCAACCAGAAGTCCTGTAATGAGTTGATTTGGGTTTGAGACCAATTGGACAGCAATTAATTTGGTGAAAGTGAGGTTGATCTGGAATCTGACCTGGGGAGACTGCAACTTCATTCAAATCCCCACGAGCAACCCATACTATCACTGACTCCTTTTCTGGATTTTTCCAGGAGACAAGTGGCAGAATCCAGACTTGACAGCTGTAGTGACCTTTTGCTTAAGGCTAGCTTGCTTGGGACATCTGCTTCTGTTGAGCCTCTCCATTGCTGTCTTTTCCCACAAAGATAAGTCTGGTGAAGGAGGGCTGGATACTAAAGAGACTGAATCAAGCCCCTTCAAAATCAGGCCTCATCTCAGAAGGCTATGAGGTTCTTTGGAAAGGGCTCAGGAAGCACGTCTTTAGTACAGTTCTCTGAATCCATGGCATTTGGAGATTCGTATTTACAAAGAGTGATCATCCAGTAGCCATAGCAACATTTCTCAGCCTTTTGCTAATCTGGGTAGATTTGTGTTTTAGGGAAGAAGTTTGTTCCAGCACACCTGGGCTCCCTTTAGACAGCAGATTGCAAATCACAGCACAAACTACTTCCTAAGGGTTTTTAGCTGGGCAGAGAAAACTTGCTCTGTGCTCAATAGCTGATTCACATTCCTTCCCCAGCAGCTCCCATTGACCTGCCACATATGCTTAATGAATCCAATAGGCACACCACCAGTTTCAACATTAGCTTAAATAGCTCACTGAGTCTATCTAAACAAACAATTGATCACTTGGAGCCTATTCAGTTATTCATGGCAGCGCTAATGATTTTAGACTTTCCCCCAGTCTCCACCAAAGAGATTTGTGAAGTGCTCCTGCATATCAATCTTAATAAAAGCATTGGAGCTGATAACCTAGAACCAAAGCTACTGAGGTTAGCTGCCAGAGGCCAAGCTGGTCCTGGTTTTATTTTATTCTCATTATGAAATGTCAGAGTTGCCTTCATTCTGCTACTGCACCCAAGCACTCTGCTTTGAAAACATGGAGAAATATCCCTGGGATATATCCAAGAAAGCAATACAGTGCTGGATAGAGCTGGTAGAGTCCAACTCATACTTTCCAACATATCCCAGAGGAAAACTGGGACACACGTCTTTCCGGGCCAAGCTCCTGTGCAAGTCACATGATCCACGTGAGAGCTCAGCCTCCCCAAATGACATCTTTCAGAGGTGCCATCTTGCGGGAGTCAGGTGACTCCTCCCTCACAAATGGGAAGCCCAAATTAAATTGGGACAGTTGAGGGGTGTGGTGTAGGGCATCTTCCAATGGACTTGTATTGCTCAGAGTTTGTAGCAATATCTGGAGCTTGAAATTGGCATGCATTTCTCCTGCAAGGGTTCATTCACAACCCCATGCATAAACCCCAAAGACTGAAGCCGATGGCGACAAAAAAGGGGGGGGTTGTTTATTCTTTGATGGGAGAGGTATGCTAATGTGTGTGTGTGTTGGTGCTTGGTGCTCATATCCCATTCTAGACTTGTACTTTGTTTATGGCCTTGGGGATGCCACTTTGCCTGAATCTGGCCCAACATCCTGTTTCCAGCAATGATGCCCTGGCTGACTGTATGTATGTACTATACAATGTGCACGTATGTTTTCCATGTTGACTGTGGACTTCTGCATGGTCAATAAGTGACCATATCCATGTACAGTGCGTCATGTGACAAAGACACATGAGAGCAGAAGCAGCAAAGCAGGCTGGGAAGTGCTGGGACCTCACAATCATTTTGGGCCTACTAAAGTTATTCAGGCCTAACTGCTAAGTGTTGAGTCACTCTGACATGTGACTTAGCAACCAGTTTCTCCTTTGTGCTCTCTGTAAGATGTCAGTGAGAGTCTGT
This sequence comes from Podarcis tiliguerta, assembly GCF_965153285.1. Classification (NCBI taxonomy): domain Eukaryota; kingdom Metazoa; phylum Chordata; class Lepidosauria; order Squamata; family Lacertidae; genus Podarcis; species Podarcis tiliguerta. The sequence goes on from NC_139538.1 coordinate 26,144,099, forward strand.
CTGCTTCAGCTGTGAGCAGAGCAGTATGTAATCTCAGTCAAACTGTTTGGAACCATGTTGTTTAGGAAGAAGTTTATTTTAACTCAGTAAAGCTTTTATTCTTTAAAACTCTGCATTATTAATTTACGCTGTGCGTCACAGTGGTACCTTGGTTCTCAGACTTAATCCATTCTGGAAGTCCGTTCCAAAACCAAAGCATTCCAAAACCAAGGCACGCTTTCCCATAGAAACTAATGCAGAATGGATCAACATGAATTCTACTATCTAACGAGACCATTGATCCATAAAATGAAAGCAATAAGCAATGTACTGCAGTCACACAATCAATCAATCAGTAGCTGCACTGGGTTCCATGCAGTCACAAATACAAAACAAAAAAGCCACAAAAACGCAAAATAAATAGCAAAAACAGACAGATCTCAGCATAGCACTCAAAATGGAAGTGTGGCACTCAAAACGGAAGTGTGTCACTCAAATCGGAAGTGTAACACTCAAAGCGGAGCATGTTCAGCTTCCGGAAAAAGTTTGCAAACCGTAACACTTACTTCCAGGTTTGCAGTGTTTGGATTCCAAGTTGTTTGAGTACCAAGGCGTTTGAGAAGCAAGGTACCACTGTAACACGGATAGCCCACTTGGTGCCATCCACAGGTTGCTGAATTGCACTTCTCATTACCTCCGATTATTCACACATCTGTACCATATATTTGAAACACTCTCATACACTTCCCAAACTTGGGTTGCCAACTGTTAAAGTGGTCTCAGCTCTCAAATGCGTGGTGTGGTTGTGACCTTATAGAAGTGCAGCCAAGGCCAAAGGAGAGCGGGATGCCATTGTCCAGTGGTACGGGATGAATCCTTGTGCGCACTTAGGATGCATCTCCTCAAATTCTTCTCACAATTATATAGGAGAGTTGGTTTTTCTCTTTAATTTTCTTTGCACATTTCATTGTATTGTAGAAAGATCTTGTGTATTGCCATGGCAACAAATGCGTTAGCCTTCGCAGCACTTTGGCACTCAATTAAGAAAGCATTCCTGACTAACTCCCCCTTGCCTGACAAACCACAATATGTTACACAAATACTGCCAGTCTATGCAAATTAACCTATATGCTTATTGCTCAGTAAATGTTTTTTAATCTTCTGTTCAAAGAAAAATGTTGCCACTACCTATTCATCAGAACTCCGGCAGATACCTTAACACCTTCTGTGCCAAGCAGACTCAGAAGTAAAGGAAATTCTATCTTTGCTAAGAATGTAGCATAGCCAGCTTCTGAGGTGGATGAATTAGATGCCCTGGATCATGTACAGAATGGCATCTTCAGAGAAACATCTGAATGGCACTGAAAGATGGTTAGGAGAAGAGGCACCTTCAGGCCTTAACAAAAAGAGTCAAGCTTTTGGTAATGCCTGAAGGCAGCAGGGTTTAGTATGTTTTCTACACCTGCTTCAGGGCCATAATGTTTCCACCTCCTCACTCCTCTTGCCCCTTCACCTTTCTTCACACTGTGCCCACTTTTTATTGTCGTTCTCCTCACTCCACCTGCCTCACCACCACTCTAGTTGTGTTTCAACTCATGGAGAGCAAATTTATGAAGTGGGTACCTGCCTAAAATGTGCAGGGAGGAGAAGAAGAAGAAGAAGAAGAATAAGAAGAAGAAGAAGAAGAAGAAGAAGAAGAGGAGTTTGGATTTGATATCCCGCCTTTCTCTCCCTTTCAGGAGTCTCAAAGCGGCTAACATTCTCCTTTCCCTTCCTCCCCCACAACAAACACTCTGTGAGGTGAGTGGGGCTGAGAGACTTCAGAGAAGTGTGACTGGCCCAAGGTCACCCAGCAGCTGCATGTGGAGGAGCGGGGAATCGAACCCGGTTCCCCAGATTATGAGACTACCGCTCTTAACCACTACACCACACTGGCTCTCCACAAGTACAGGAGCTTCCACAAGTACAGGAGTCTCCCTGTTTCACAAGGTTACCCATGAAAGGTGATGAGGGATGGGGCAGTCTTCCCTCCTGCTTGCCTCCCCTCCAAATAATACCCCCTTATCGGTAATATCTCAAGGAGGCCTAGGTCTCCAGGAGGAACAAAGAGACATTATTTAGTAATGAGTTCCTCAATATCTCCTAGAGGCCTGTACAATCTAGTGGTTTTGACATGATTGGAATTTGCCTCAATCTATTCTCTGCGTATGCATAATTTCCCCACTGATAATACTAAGCAGCTCATAGATCGTCCTAAACGTTATCATTCCATCACCTCATTACCCTTGAAAACTCTTTCTCCTCTTAATGAATTTACCTGCAGTTTGTCCATCCTTGAACAAACCACAAAGTTCACAATTTACAATTGACCGAGGCCTCACAAACGACCATGAAAGCTCATTTGCATCCCATTGCACACTTGGGCCAGCTAATACATCATTTATTTTTGACCTTCCTGACTCTGGTTTACTATAGTTTGCAAATAATTCCGGGCTTTTCAGCCTCATTCCCAGCACAGCATGGTGTGGAACAGCAGTTCAGGTTGCTTCAACCAACCAACCTTCCCACAAGCAGAGAGCAGGTTCACTGCAGAAAGGTCCTTGCAGAGGGAGCAAGCTTAGCCTATGCAGATGCACACGATCTGGTGTTTTTCATTTTGCAGGGTACTAAATTGTATGCAGAGCGCCTTTGACTCTGCAAGAGGCAGTGTGGCGTAGTGGTCAGTGTGTAGGATCAGGAGTGAGGAGATGCAGGCTCACCCCCCACCCCACCCAGCCATGAAGTTCATTGGGCAACCATGCTTGAGCCAGTTACGATTTTTCAATGTATCCTCTTCCAAAGGATTGTTGTGAGTATGAAATATGTGGGAGTGGAGCAGCAGTGGTTGCTGTCCTGAACTCCATGCAGGAAAGGGTGGGACATTTTTAATAAATAAATAAATAAATAAATACAGGACATGAGTATGCACTGATTGTAGAAACTGAACAAATCTATTACTTATTATAGTCTGTTTTTATTTATTAAATTTGTATACTGCTTGTCATCCGAAGCTCCCACAGTGGTACACAACAGCAAAATACAAAATGAGTATACAAAATACATAATAAAACATTCAGCATAACCCCCCACGAACTCATAACACTGTGATGAGGACATCCATCCTATGCATAACTCTTTTCTTCAAGTTAAACATATCCATCTCCTTCAGCCATTCCTCATAGTGCTGAACAAGATGCAAAAGTATTGGACAGGCAGATCAGTTTTCTCCGCTGTTAACACATCAATGGATTAGATATAGGAGAGGAGGGTATTTGAATAGCAGGGTGCCATTAGTCTTGAGCAACCACCAGCAGGTAATAATCAAGCCTGCAGGGTTCAGCATAGGATCTGAAATTTTCCCTGCTTCCTTCAAACACCCAGGGGACATAAGCCACAAAATGCTAGGTAACGGGTGGAATTACTTAACCAAAAAAAGAATCCATCCAAGAGGGCCATGTTGATAAAGCTTTGAAAAATTGTCACGCTAAACTTGTTATATCCGAATATGAGCACCTGCTGTTAAGGAGTGTTTAGAATTCCAGGCGATCTTCTGCAAAATGAACCTTAGAGATATGTGGGAATGCATGTGTACAATCTTATGTCTTAAATATGTTTAAATGCATGGAAGGTTTTTAAAGGCGTCAATTTCTCCTGCCATTATAACATGCTTGGCAGAATAGAGTTAACCCCAAATCACTGTATGGTATTGTGCTGCCTTGTATTGTATAAATGTATCTTCCAAGTCTCCCCCTCCCTTTCCTCTGATAAAGACTTAAAGGTAAAGGGACCCCTGACAGTTATATCCAGTCGTGACCGACTCTGGGGTTGCGGCTCTCATCTTGCTTTACTGGCCGAGGGAGCCGGCATACAGCTTCCGGGTCATGTGGCCAGCATGACTAAGCTGCTTCTGGCGAACCAGAGCAGCGCACGGAAACGCTGTTTACCTTCCCGCCAAAGCGGTACCTATTTATCTACTTGCACTTTGATGTGCTTTCGAACTGCTAGGTTGGCAGGAGCTGGGACCAAGCAACAGGAGCTCACCCCGTCACGGGGATTCAAACCACCAACCTTCTGATCAGCAAGTACTAGGCTCTGTGGTTTAACCCACAGCACCACCCGTGTTCCTGATAAAAGACTTAGCCCCTAAGAAAAGGAGACATTTTTCCCCACTGTCCTTTGTATGCCAGGGGTTGCCATATTTGAGGGGCCTGCTGAAACATTTGTGAACTGAAAACACTGGTATGGAATACCAAATGCAGGGTTTTAATAAAAGTATGACTTAGGGGGCAATCCAAGCTCTCCCTACCGCTGGCAGGGTTTGCAGAGCAGCTGAGCCACTGCCACACCCACAGCCCTGTTGTTCATAGTAGCTGCAGCAGAAGGTGGGTGTGTAGGATTATTGAGCCTGATCTGCCAGTTCCAGGATGGTGCAACAATTGACCCCAGGTTGGACCCAGTCACATTGTGCAATGGCTGTAAATCTAGTGGCTACTGGGCCAGCTCAGCCACATCCCCTCACCATCTTTTGCATGGCCATTCAGAGGGTGGAAGAGGGAGATCTGTCCATTGGTGGTGGCTGGTTGAGCTCCACCTCATTCAACTCCTCCTCCACCCAGCATAGTGTGCTGCCTGTCAGCTACAGTCCGAAGTGTTGTGCTGAGTTATGCTGAGAAATATATTTGTGTCCTGAATTTAAGCTCTTCCTTCCATGCATTTTTGCATGGTTAGGCTTTCTTCCATGCATGTGTTTTAGTATACAGTCGTATCTTGGATTCTGGACACCTCATGAGTTGAATGTTTTGGCTCCCAAACACCGCAAGCCCAGAAGTGAGTGTTCGGGTTTGCAGACATTCTTTGGAAGCTGAACGCCCAATGCGGCTTCCGATCAAGTGCAGGAAGCTCCTGCAGCCAATCAGAAGCCGCGCCTTGGTTGGCAAATGTTTTCGGAAATTGAACGGACTTCCGGAATGGATTCTGTTTGACAACCAAGGTATGACTGTACAGTCAATTCGTAACCTAAACACATTTAACCTGCGTGATTGTAATTTTATGTGCTGGCTGAAAATTATACACACACACACACACACACATATATAGGGAGGTAAGAGTCAGCAATGACACCCATCATTATGCTGACCCTGGGAGAGGTGCAGGGAGAGTCTGCCATAGCCTTGGAGAGTGTGGCAAATGCTGTAATGTATTTTTTATGGTTTTTAAAAGAATTGTTTTGATGATATGCAATTTTGGCTTTACATATTATTCCCGGAACGTAACCCCTGCATAGGTTGAGAGTCGACTGCATCAAGTATATTGAAAGTATATTTGTGTGGGTTAGCTTTTACTATAGCATCTGATATATACAGTAGGGAGAGCAATCCTGTATTGTGGGACAGGGGAGATGTACAACTTACATTATTCTAAAGTTGTAGTAAGTTATTCCAATAATTATAGCCCATCCACCACCTCCTGCCAGTGTAACGTGACTGTAGGATTATTCCCCAAGTCATTAGAGTTAGGGTCTAACAGTATATTGCCTCCGGGAGGTTTCTACACTCCATTTCTTTCCTTCTAGCAACCCTTCCCTTAAGTGGTCACCCCGTAAGTCTCCATCTTGCAGCTTGCTATTCCTCCAGACTCCACACAATCTAGGTTTAAAAGCACCAATGGACTTTAACTTACGGTAAAAAATACATTTCCATTTCAAAGCTGCCACGGTCACAGCAAGACTTCTGTTAATGCAATGCAAAGGCATGGAGCAAATGGCTCCTGGAGGCTATAGAAAGAAGCCATCAGAGAGGGAAGAATAAATATACATGCCATGCTTCTACTGTAGCTTGCAGCTTTGTAATGCAAACAGAACAGTAAGAACATCCAAGCAGAACATGGTAAGTGCTTTAGCTATGTCTTTGTTTAACAACGGGCAATGACAAGTCAAGCAGATCAAAGGACAAAATGGAACTGGTCATATGCCAGCCAGCTATCATTGTGAAATTAGTATCCTAGAGTGAAATACCAACTACAAGGCCTGAATTAAAAACCTGAATGAAAATACAAAAAGTTGTATGCTTAGGATGACTCAAACCCATCGTCTCAAGTGCACATGTTACATTGAGTCTTGCATTGGGAAAAGTAAAAAAGATGACAGTCGTTTTTAGAAAAAACACTGTTGACCAAAACTTGATCAAGCAATCTGTTGAAATCTATATTTACTGTAATCAATAACATTCCAATTATAGGGGTTTTCAAATATATATATATATATATATATATATATATATATATATATATATATATTCTAGAGCTGAACAAAAATGGGTTTCCCCAAATTCTTTGCCATGCTGTTCTTGGTGAGATTTGGAGCACCCTTCTACCAAACATTTTCTTCCTGGAAAGGTGGGACTCATCATTAGCAAAAATATCAGCTCAAGTGTTTCTTTCCCCTTAAAAAAAGTTGTTGATGAATAAAGGTCAATGTGTATTATTATTATTATTATTATTATTATTATTATTATTATTATTATACCCTGCCCATCTTAGAGGGTTGTCTCAGCCACTCTATTTATTTATTGTCATAGTTTTGATAGTTGTTTTGCTTTTACAGAAAAATAACTAAAGCGAATAAGCCATAGATATTGAAGAACTATCAAGCAAGCAAGACTCAAGTGACTTTTAAGGTAAAACTGGCAGAAATGCCATCCTGAGTGAACAGCAACATATACCAACAGCAAACCATGAAAGTAATGTGTCAATTAGTGAGTGAAAAATGTAGAGCAGCTGACTGGGCAAAAACTCAAGAATGTCACAACTGGAGACAGTGTCAGGAACAGCATTTATTTTAGATGGGAAGCAGAGAACAAGAGGCATGCAGATAACATCCTCTGAATGCCATGCCTTTTCTCTTCACCCATGAACCTACTGGGGAGGGGGGAATAAATTGCAAAATTCAGATTGATGCTGTTCTTGTTATTAAATATCAATCAGCAATTAATCCAGATTATGGAACAGCTATGACACTGAAGACTGACACTGACTGATGTGCATGCCAGGACGACACAGCTTTCAACACAGTGTGTGTTCGGATATTAACTCTGGCTATCAAAACATAGCCTGCCATGAACAAAACGGTTCCTTCCAGCGATGGAAAACTTTTGATCCAGCAAAGGATTCCCCACTGGTGCAGGGATCGGCAGCCAATTTATGCCAATTCCCTGCTTCCCCAGACTCCCTCCCCAAGCCCCTTGCAGAAGATTTTTGGTGGACATACAAGGGGTTGTAAGCCAGGACTTCTGCTAGATCAGTCCAAAGGGTCATCTTTTCAGCAGTAGCCAACTAGTAGCATAAGGGAAGACCACATACAGGGCTTGTGGACCAAAGCTCTCTCCTGCTCTCCAGAAACTGGCATTCAGATGGAAGCATCACATCAGCATTACTAGTCGAAAGTTGTGGATGGCTCACTGGCAGAGTACACTGCATACACCATACCTTGTGGAGGCGAGAGTGTCTAGCTGTCATGGACTGGCTGGATGTAGATGAGTGGTGGGAGGCATCCCCTGGGGAACCCCACCTAGAGTACTGTGTCCAGTTCTGGCTATTGACAAGCTGGAACATGTGCAGAGGAGGACAACCAGGATGATAAAGGTCCTGGAAACTAAGCTATACGAGGAAAATTATTATTATTATTATTATTATTATTATTATTATTATTATTATTACTATTATTATTATTATTATTTATACCCCGTCCATCTGGCTGGGTTTCCCCAGCCACTCTGGGCTGCTTCCAACAGAATATTAAAATACAATAACCTATTAAACATTAAAAGCTTCCCTAAACAGGGCTGCCTTCAGATTTCTCCATGTGCTCCATGAGGGTTTAGATAGCCATCTGTCTGGTATTCCTTAGCTGTGATTCCTGCATTGCAGGGGATTGGACTAGATAATTCTTGGAGGTTTCTTCAAACTCTACTATTCTATTATTCTCTACCAGTCCAAACACATATGGCCCAAAAAATGTGTGTTCTGTTTTTATGTAATGATGAGCAGTACCCATAGCTTCCAATAAATTTAATGATGGATTCTGCAGTGGGAAAAACAGTTAGTGGGAATGACTGCTTCTGTTCTTACCTTGCTGGTGTAAAAACAAAACTGATACACATTGTCCACCCACACAAATTGGTCTCATGTGAATTGTTTCTGGATCTTTCTTGCTTTGTTTTCTTTCTGAGCAAAACATTATAGAGAAAACTTTTAGGAGCAAGGCTCAGAAGTCAAAATAAAAAAAGATATCATCCAAACAAAAAAAGGTTTCTACCTGCCTATAGTTTGAAAAAGCTGGTGAATCACCCATCTTTTGCGGCAGTGAATTAAATTCGACAAAAACTCTTCTTCAAAAGCACCCTCCCCCACTTCTTAGCTCTGAGTAGAAGCTAGCACCCATTGTGTCATTATAGCACTGAAATTTAATAAAACCTGCTACGACTCACTTATATTTTCTTGGGGAAATGGGCAACAAATAGTTTCCAAATATTTGCACCTGTAATTGTATCAAAACCACTCTGATGCATACGGAAATGAATAGCCAAAACCTGAACCAGCAGCTTGGATGATGGAATATTTGTTGTATCAAATTAAGGTAAAGGTAAAGGGACCCCTGACCATTAGGTCCAGTCGTGACCGACTCTGGGGTTGCAGCGCTCATCTCGCTTTATTGGCCAAGGGAGCCGGCGTACAGCTTCCGGGTCATGTGGCCAGCATGACTAAGCCGCTTCTGGCGAACCAGAGCAGCGCACAGAAACACCGTTTACCTTCCCCCCGGAGCGGTACCTATTTATCTACTTGCACTTTGTGCTTTCAAACTGCTAGGTGGGCAGGAGCAGGGACCGAGCAACAGGAGCTCACCCCATTGCGGGGATTCGAACCGCAGACCTTCTGATCAGCAAGTCCTAGGCTCTGTGGTTTAACCCACAGCGCCACCCACGTCCCTTGTATCAAATTAGCTGGCTATTTAAAAAAGAACTCTGGGTTGAAAGGTGATTCCACTTCCTGTTTACCATAGAGTGTTTATCAGACCAATATATTATATAAAACATATCCTTAGAATTGATTCCTTCATTTACACTTGAAAATGAAACGGCAGAAGTCAAATTTCCATCACTTCCTTCTGGAAAATTCCATATGTATAGCCTTACACAACTGGCCCCTCCTAATTTTGTAATTGTACACTGATTTACCATTGTTCTCTAGGATTTCAGACAGGAGTGTCCTCTATCTCTACATGGAGATGCTCAGGGTCAAACCTGGGACTTCCTGCAAGCAAAGCAGATTCCTTGTCACTGATCTATGACCCTTTCCCGAACAAGGGGGAGAGCAGGAACAAAGGAATCCCAGTGCTTATAGCTCAGTGGCAGAGCATCTGCTTTGCATGAGAAAAGTCCCAGGTTCAGTCCTCAATATCTCCATGATGACCTGGGAGAAACTGCTGTTTGAAATATTGGAGAACCACCGTCAGTGTAGGCAGGACTGAATTGGGCCTTGTGTTCTCCTCCTCAGTGTCTCTGATTTCCTTTCTACTCTCTCTTCCACACTTGGCGTGCTGACTTTACTCACCTTTACTACTGAACTGTTCCTTCGGTTTTAAATTCATACTTGTCTTGCTGTTTCTTTGGTTCTATTCCAGCTTTGTTTTTATCCAGTCCGGCTGGTTGAAACAAAGCCTATCAAAGGCAGAAGAAAAGGAGAGAACCAAAGGCGAAGATCAAAAGAAGCTGCTATTAGTTCAATGTGGAGTTTAATAGCTCCAGTAAAATAAAAGAAAGAATTGAATCAGAATAGCCCTGAATTATTAGAGACTTAACACTGCAAGCATTGTACTTGCTATTCACTCAGATGCCATTGTCTTTCCAGACCTCCTCCCTGCATGGTAGTTCTCATTTTTATAATTCATTCACGACCATCAGTTGCCTTTTTGTATATTTTTTTTTAAAAGGAGTGTTGCGTTTTGTGGGCTTGGAAGAGTCACTCTGAAATGGTAAATCCTTTTAAAAGGAATCTCTTCAATAGGCAAAGTCCAGGTTCACTGCCAAAAGTCACTTCTCTTCAAAATTGAGGGGCACAGACTTTTTCTCGCAAGTCAGGTTGCAGATTTAGCAAAAACTGTGACCACGCTGTGCTAATGTGTAAGCCCTAGCTTGAGACATTCCTGTTAAATATTTCACCTATCTCCTGTTCAAAAATAGAGAAAATTATTATCTGCACAATCCTAGGCATGGCGGCTCAGAAGCAAGTCCCAATGATTTGAGCAGGACCCACTCTCAGATGAATGACAACAGCAGGAGAGGTGAACCTCAGGCTCAGGGGTCAAATGCAACTACTCAGGCCTATCTTATTGGAGGTGAATTTTCCCTGGTGGCAGATGACAGAACCACGAGACTAAGGTAAAATTGTTGTTGTTGTTTAGTCATTTAGTTGTGTGCCGATTTCCAAAAAATAGCAAGGAGAGACAAGAAGGCCTTCTTAAACGAGCAATGCAAAGAAATAGAGGAAAACAATAGAATGGGAAAAACCAGAGATCTGTTCAAGAAAACTGGAGATATGAAAGGAACATTTCGTACAAAGATTACCATAATAAAGGACAAAAGTGGTAAGGACCTAACAGAAGCAGAAGACATCAAGAAGAGGTGGCAAGAATACACAGAGGAATTATACCAGAAAGATATGGATGTATTGTACACCCCAGGTAGTGTGGTTGCTGACCTTGAGCCAGACATCCTGGAGAGTGAAGGTAAAACACTAGAGTTTTATTATGGCTATACAAGCAACAAACATAAAGCATGTGGGTTCTCTTTCTAAAGGCAGTTGCAAACTGCTACTTCTCTCTTTATACACATCTCCAGCTGTGCCTAATTAGCCTGGAAAACCAAACCTAGAACTCATAGGAAACGTCCTTAAGGTTATCCGCACCCTTTACCTGTTTCGTGACGAATGATACCTAACACATCTATCCACCCTTTAGAACTTTCTCCAGGCCACACTTATCCCCAAAATACAACCCTCACTGCCCCAGCTCTGCCTACTCCTGCAGTTCTTTTGCCTGGCTATAGAGCTCAACTGATACAATAATGATATTTGGATGGAGTGAGGAAGTGAAGGACAGAGAGATGTTTTTTGGGGGTGGTGGAGTCAAGTAACACAGGACCTTTGGGCTGAAACTGAGGCCCTCACAGCCCATGGGGCACAAATGGCCACTCAGAAAGCAGAGAAGGATGGGGGAGTGTCAAACAGGTCTTATGTCAGCACTGAGGCTGGGATGCGTATGCCAGGGCTGATACACATGCTTTCGTCTTCTCTTCTAACATTTTCTAGCCAGGGTGCAGCCAGCTGGGTGTGCACATGGTGTGTGCATGTGTGTGTGCACATAGAGTTTCCTCCACACTGTTGGGAGCCCTATTTTCCCAGATTGGGAAGAGTCATACAGCTGAAGACACATGGGACGTATGCAGGGCTGTCTTACCCATAGGTGCTGGGGCACCAGGCGCCGGGCTCTCAGGGGCACCAGGCCGAGATTTGGAGCCTGGGGATTGAAGAGCCAGGCCAGCCAATTGCCGCTGCCAGAGCCTGCCAGAGCGCCACAGGCTTTTTGGCTGCGGGCGCTGAGGTAGCTGGCTAGCTCCGCCCTTTTGCGTGCCTAGCACATGCACACTGAGCTCGTAAAGTTAGGGAAAAGGGTATCAGGCACCACCCCATAACTTGCCCAGGTGGAATGTCACATGTATAAAAATGCTTCTGTAGCAGTTCCTCCAAATCTTCCTGGGTGTGTCAAACGTTGCATAATTCATTACCTACTAGACTATATATATATGGAAATGCTTTATTATAATATAATTAAGAACAAAATCATAAATAATGCAGTGCTGATGAGGCACTGATCAAAATTAAACCTCAATAGGTTTATAAAACCAGCTTTTGGTTCAGATGCAGAGGAAAAGTTGGTGCATCAGAAAGTAGCTGAAAAATGCTGTGTCTAGTAGAAACTGCACAGGCCTTTTCTTTTCCTGGTATGAATGAGAATATCTCCACTGACCTTCCTTGGGTCAAATGGATTTTCTCCCCCCACCCCGCTGCCTATGAGCTTATGACTTTCCGAGGCAAAGTATTACTCAGTTTCACTCTTCAAAGGAATTAACCCCATTTAAATTCTGCAGCTTCCTGCAGCTCTACAGCAACAATACAACTCATTAAGCCAATTGCTAGGTATTGATGATGAGAAACAGATTGTCTCTTAATTTGCCTATACAATAGATGAAGGGTCAGAGCCTACACTTGCTGACACTTGTGGATTGTCCTTGACATGAAAGGAATTGTCCTCTTTCAACTGTCATAATAAAGAATCCTATTTCTCCCCTCTCACTCCCACTTCTCCCTGTAACCCTGCAGTATGAAGATTAATAGATGCAATTGTGTTACATTATCTTATCTTGGAGAGTACCTTTCAAGGTGGTTACGAATCTTCATTAGCTTTATTTTAAGGTTGACTTGCCATTGCTTTACTGCGGATAACTTTGTCTCAATATGACTGTCAATACAGATATTATTTCTCCTACATTTTAATGCTAAGCTCTCCCTTGATGTAAACGTATCACACAAAACCTTCATGTTTTTGTGAAGTGGACTGGTGCAAGGGCATTACAGTGGTACCTCGGGAGTCGAACGGAATCCGTTCCAGAAGTCCGTTCAACTTCCAAAACGTTCGGAAATCAAGGCACGGCTTCTGATTGGCTGCAGAAAGCTCCTGCAGCCAATAGGAAGCCACAGAAGTCGCATCAGACATTCGGGTTCCAAAGAACATTTGCAAACCGGAACACTCACTTCCAGGTTTGCAGCATTCGGGAGCCAAAACGTTTGACTCACAAGGCATTTGGGATCCAAGGTACAGCTGTACTTGTTGAAGGGTGCAGAAATTAGCAAGTGAACTGCCCCCATGAGCAGGACAAATATATACACATGGCTGAGCTGATTCAAACATTTTAAATTTTGTTGATGGAAAGTACTTCTGTGTAGGAAATAGTATGCAAACTAGTTGTCATAGAATCATAGAATCATAGAGTTGGAAGAGACCACAAGGGCCATCGAGTCCAACCCCCTGCCAAGCAGGAAACACCATCAGAGCACTCCTGACATATGGTTGTCAAGCCTCTGCTTAAAGACCTCCAAAGAAGGAGACTCCACCACACTCCTTGGCAGCAAATTCCACTGTCGAACAGCTCTTACTGTCAGGAAGTTCTTCCTAATGTTTAGGTGGAATCTTCTTTCTTGTAGTTTGGATCCATTGCTCCGTGTCTGCTTCTCTGGAGCAGCAGAAAACAACCTTTCTCCCTCCTCTATGTGACATCCTTTTATATATTTGAACATGGCTATCATATCCCCCCTTAACCTCCTCTTCTCCAGGCTAAACATGCCCAGCTCCCTTAGCCGTTCCTCATAAGGCATCGTTTCCAGGCCTTTGACCATTTTGGTTGCCCTCCTCTGGACACGTTCCAGTTTGTCAGTGTCCTTCTTGAACTGTGGTGCCCAGAACTGGACACAGTACTCCAGGTGAGGTCTGACCAGAGCAGAATACAGCAGAATACAGTGGCACTATAACTTCCCTTGATCTAGATGCTATACTCCTATTGATGTCATGTTTGATGGTGATCAACATGCTTCTATATTTAGCTGAATAAAAATGACCACAATAAAACAGGTCGGGGGGGGGGGTATGGTGTTCAGATACCCAATGATCTACACACACAGCCCATATATTTCTTCCTATATTTATATAAAAGTATGGATGCCACTGTGAAGGACTGGCAGTGTTTCATCAGAATCCTGGAATGGAATGAAGTCAGAGCATAGCCCCCACTGGAATACTTGTAGTGTCTCTTCCCAAACCTGGATTTTCATTAAGTCAGGGTGGCTAGTTGCAGTAGCCATGACATGGGAGCCAGAAGGGAGAGACACTGAGTAGGCAACAGTGATGGTTTAAAATGAAGAAGATGTTTGAGTAAAGCAGGGGTGGAGGGAACTGAGAGGAAATGGTAGTTGTAAACAATGGTGGAGATTTTAGAATCATAGAATCATAGAATCATAGAGTTGGAAGAGACCACAAGGGTCATCGAGTCCAACCCCCTGCCAAGCAGGAAACACCATCAGAGCACTCCTGACATATGGTTGTCAAGCCTCTGCTTAAAGACCTCCAAAGAAGGAGACTCCACCACACTCCTTGGCAGCAAATTCCACTGTCGAACAGCTCTTACTGTCAGGAAGTTCTTCCTAATGTTTAGGTGGAATCTTCTTTCTTGTAGTTTGTATCCATTGCTCCGTGTCCGCTTCTCTGGAGCAGCAGAAAACAACCTTTCTCCCTCCTCTATGTGACATCCTTTTATATATTTGAACATGGCTATCATATCACCCCTTAACCTCCTCTTCTCCAGGCTAAACATGCCCAGCTCCCTTAGCCGATCCTCATAAGGCATTGTTTCCAGGCCTTTGACCATTTTGGTTGCCCTCCTCTGTACACGTTCTAGTTTGTCAGTGTCCTTCTTGAACTGTGGTGCCCAGAACTGGACACAGTACTCCAGGTGAGGTCTGACCAGAGCAGAATACAGTGGCACTATAACTTCCCTTGATCTAGATGCTATACTCCTATTGATGCAGCCCAGAATTGCATTGGCTTTTTTAGCTGCCGCGTCGCACTGTTGGCTCATGTCAAGTTTGTGGTCAACCAAGACTCCTAGATCCTTTTCACATGTACTGCTCTCAAGCCAGGTGTCACCCATCTTGTATTTGTGCCTCTCATTTTTTTTGCCCAAGTGCAATACTTTACATTTCTCCCTGTTAAAATTCATCTTGTTTGTTTTGGCCCAGTTCTCTAATCTGTCAAGGTCGTTTTGAAGTGTGATCCTGTCTTCTGGGGTGTTAGCCACCCCTCCCAGTTTGGTGTCATCTGCAAATTTGATCAGGATGCCCTTGAGTCCATCATCCAAGTCGTTGATAAAGATGTTGAATAAGACCGGGCCCAAGACAGAACCCTGTGGCACCCCACTAGTCACTCTTCTCCAGGATGAAGAGGAACCATTGATGAGCACCCTTTGGGTCCGGTCAGTCAGCCAGTTACAAATCCACTGAGTGGTAGCATAGTCAAGACCGCATTTTACCAGCTTCTTTACAAGAATATCATGGGGCACCTTGTCAAATGCCTTGCTGAAATCAAGGTAGACTACATCCACTGCGTTCCCTTCATCTACCAGGCTTGTAATTCTGTCAAAAAATGAGATCAGGTTAGTCTGACATGACTTATTTTTCAGAAATCCATGCTGACTATTGGTGATCACAGCATTCCTTTCTAGGTGCTCACAGATTGTTTGCTTAATGATCTGCTCCAGAATCTTCCCTGGTATTGATGTTAGACTGACTGGGCGGTAATTATTTGGGTCCTCTCTTTTCCCCTTTTTGAAAATAGGGACAACATTTGCCCTCCTCCAGTCTGCCGGGACTTCGCCTGTTCTCCAGGAATTCTCAAAGATGACTGCCAGTGGTTCTGAGATTACATCTGCCAGTTCTTTTAATACTCTTGGATGCAGTTCATCTGGCCCTGGAGACTTGAATACATCTAAACTAGCCAAGTATTCTTGTACTATCTCCTTAGTTATTCTGGGCTGTGTTTCCTCTGCTGAATCATTTCCTCCAAATTCTTCAGGTTGGGCATTGTTTTCTTTATCGGAGAAGACTGAGGCAAAGAAGGCATTGAGGAGTTCAGCCCTTTCTGTGTCCCCTGTTTGCATTTCACCATCTTCTCCTCTGAGTGACCCCACTGTTTCTTTGTTCTTCCTTTTGCTACGAACATACCCATAGAAGCCTTTTTTGTTGCTTTTAACCTCCCTAGCAAGCCTGAGTTCATTCTGTGCTTTAGCTTTTCTGACTTTGTGTCTACACGTGCTGGCTATTTGTTTGAATTCCTCTTTGGTGGTTTCCCCCCTTTTCCATTTTTTGTACACATCCTTTTTTAATCTTAACTCAGTTAAAAGTTCTTTAGATAGCCACCCTGGCTTCTTTAGGCACCTTCCATGTTTCCGTCTCATTGGTATTGCCTGAAGTTGTGCTTTTACTATCTCCCTCTTAACAAACTCCCAGCCATCATGAACTCCCTTTCCTTTTAGTATTACTGTCCATGGGATCTCACCCAGCACTTCCCTAAGTTTTATGAAGTCGGCTTTCTTAAAGTCAAGAAATTGAGTCCTAGTATGCTTGGCTGCTCCTTTCCGTTGTATAGTAAACTTCAGAAGAGCATGATCACTTGCGCCTAATGATCCTTCCACTTCTACCCCATTAACCAGGTCATCGACATTGGTTAGGACCAGATCTAAAATGGCTGTTCCTCTTGTTGCTTCTCCCACTTTCTGGACAATGAAGTTGTCTGCAAGGCCAGTGAGGAATCTGTTTGACCTTATGCTCTTGGCTGAGTTTGACATCCAACAAATATCCGGGTAATTGAAGTCCCCCATTACTACTATCTCCCTTCCTTTTGCATGCTTGGCCATCTGTTCCAGGAAGGCATCATCTATGTCCTCCGTTTGGCTTGGGGATCTATAGTAAACTCCCACAATGAGGTCACTATTATTCTTCTCTCCCTTAATTTTGACCCAAATGCTCTCACTTTGGCTTTGAGGTTCTAAATCTTGGATCTCTTCACAGGTATACACATCCCTGACATATAACGCCACTCCTCCTCCTTTCTTGTCTGGTCTGTTTCTCTGAAATAGATTGTATCCCTCCATTTTTACATTCCAATCGTGGGACTTATCCCACCAGGTTTCAGTGATGCCTATTATGTCATATTTAGTTTGCTGTACCAAGAGCTCAAGCTCATCTTGTTTATTTCCCATGCTTTGTGCATTAGTGTACAGACATTGAAGTCCATTAGTCATTCCCCCGTGTCTCTTATTTAAGGATTTTTTCCTCCCACCACTAGGTCTGCTTGCTGTTTGCTCCATTTGGTCTATGACATTTGGATGATCATCTTCATCAATTAATAGACTCCTTCCTTCAGGAGCACTGTCTCCCTCCCCCACATTAGTCAGTTTAAAGCCCTCCTGATGAGGTTTCTTAGTTTTTTGGCAAAAACATTCCTCCCAACCGTTGTGAGGTGCAGCCCATCGCTTGCCAGAAGTCCATCCTCAAGAAACTGCAGTCCGTGATCTAAGAATCCAAACCGTTCCTGTTTACACCATTTGCGAAGCCAGCTGTTTACTTCCACTATTTTCCTCTCTCTCCCTGGGCCACGTCGTTCAACTGGGAGGACAGATGAGATGACGATTTGTGCATTTAATTGCTTCAATTTCCTGCCCAGAGCCTCGTAGTCTCTTTTGATCTTCTGGAGGCTATTGCTTGCAGTGTCATTGGTTCCCACATGAACCAAGAGGAAGGGGTATTTGTCAGTGGGCTTTATGATTCCTTGCAGTCGTTCAGTTACATCTTGGATCTTAGCCCCGGGGAGACAGCACACTTCCCAAGACATCTTGTCAGGCCCACAGATCACTGCTTCTGTTCCCCTCAGTAGGGAATCCCCTATCACCACTACACGCCTTCTCTTAGGTTTGGTCAGGGTTCTTCCGTGAGCGGTCCGTTCCAAGGTCGCCTGCACATTCCCTGAGGACTGACTTTGCTGCTCATCTTCATATACGTGATCGACTGTAATGAGGGAGAGATCCTCAAATGGAGTCTGCTCTTCGTCTTCCATGCTAGGGGAGAGGACCTCAAAGCGATTGTGTATTTTAGTTACAAGGCTATCTAGGAAAATGAGGTGGGAGACACTATCAGTAAGTAGGGAGGAAGCAAATTAGTCCTTATAATTCCAGTACAACTCAAACAGAGAAAGTAGTCCCTGGCTTGCTTTATTTCCTGCTTTCTCTAAACTTTGTTGTATAGCACTTATTTCTCCCCTTCTAATTCAACTACTCACACACATACTGTAACAGCTCACTTGACAGTGGGCAGGCATAAAAGAAATGAATGGAAATCTGAGATAAAGGCTTAATAACACCAAAGGAAGTTGCAATCAATCAATCATGTTATTGACATTTTATATAAATCTTTCATCAACTTTTCCTTATGATCTACGTAACTATCTCTGTATGAATTCAGTCAATAGTCCCATGCTCCCCTTACTCTAATGTTCCTTTCTACCTCAGTGATGGTATTTGGTCTAGTTTTATCCGCTTTATCATTCTTATCATGCTTCTCAAAGACAGGCAGTGAAGCCTGGCAATTATTTATTTAACCTGTAAAACAGGACCAGGGAACCTTAATCAGTTCAAGAACCATCCTTCCTTGTGGAGTACCTTTGAGGGCTGCATGCCAGTTGTGGGTGGGACGAAAGACAAAAATGGGTGGAGCAAGGCTGCATTCCAGCCACATGTTTTTATTTTATTTTATTTATCTACTATTTATCTACTATTCCCATTTATATACTGCTTACTATCTAAAAGATATTGAAGCAATTCACAGTAGGTGATACATAAGTGTCTATAGACACACAAAAAGGACCATGTTGAAATACACAAAGAGTATCCATATCCATAGACAAAATATAAAATGTATAAAAACAGAGTGCATTACAAATATAAGTATAAAATAAAATTTCAAACACAACATTCACCCAATCTCACTTGCCATCCATTTTCTACACACAAACACACACACCTCTGCTTGCTCTACCTGGGCAAGAAAGAGGCATTACCACAAGTCAAAAACAAATTCCACCTAGGGAAGAGCTCTTGAGGAAGGCATGGAACAAGGCTGGTGAGAAGTGTGACCTAAGGAAGGGTAATGGCTTAGGTTTTCCCAGTAGTGATGTATGGAAGTGAGAGCTGGACCATAAAGAAGGCTGATAGTTAATTAATATAAGCTGAAATACAAAATGAAAAAAGGGGTAGGAACGCCAGTAGAGAGGAGACCATCCAGACAAGAAAATGGGAAAGAAGGGAAAGAAATCAAGGACTATGACAGCTTAATGGCGGAAATAAGGAAAGAATTTAAACATAATGAACAATATATCGAGAAAAAGTTATTAGAAGTACAGGATACATTGGATAAGAGATTGGAGGGGGTGGTGGGATAATTGATATTGATGGGGGATTTCAATGGAGTGGTTCTACCAAACTTAGATAGATCAATAAAAAAGCAAGAAATGAAGGAAGGTAAATTACCTAGAACCTTCTTTGATTTGGTGGATAACATGGGATTAATTGATGCCTGGAGATTTAAAAACCCTACTATAAAACAGTTTACCTTCTTCTCAAAGCCAAACCAGAGTTGGGGGAGAATAGATTATATCTGGATCTCAAAGGAACTGACTCAAAATTTACTTAAATCAGAAATTCTCCCACAAACCATATCAGATCACAATCCAGTATATATGGAGATAAAGGGAAAGGATTCTAGAACATTCAGATGGAGAATGAATGAAAATTTATTTAATGACCAAAAGATAATAAACAAGGCAAAAGAGACAATCAAAGAATATTTCAATTGGAATTTAAACAAAGGAACATCTATAGAAATGGGATGGGATGGAGGAAAGGCTGTTATGAGAGGCTTCCTAATTCAGAAAAATAGCCACCTAAAAAGAGAAAAAGAGAAAAAGAAAGAAGAAATCTTATTACATCTTATGGAGAATGAAAGATAGCTAACTATTAAACCAGGAGATGAAATAATAAAACAAAATATAAAGATGCTACAAGCTCAACTTTCTATGATAGTGAACCAGGAGATTGAATGGAAAAAAAAAAAAGGGAAGGCTGATCGACGAAGAATTGATGCTTTTGAATTATGGTGCTGGAGGAGACTCTTGAGAGTCCCATGGACTGCAAGAAGATCAAACCTATCCATTCTGAAGGAAATCAGCCCTGAGTGCTCACTGGAAGGACAGATCGTGAAGCTGAGGCTCCAATACTTTTGGCCACCTCATGAGAAGAGAAGACTCCCTGGAAAAGACCCTGATGTTGGGAAAGATTGAGGGCGCAAGGAGAAGGGGATGACAGAGGACGAGATGGTTGGACAGTGTTCTCAAAGCTACCAGCATGAGTTTGACCAAACTGCGGGAGGCAGTGGAAGACAGGAGTGCCTGGCGTGCTCTGGTCCATGGGAATCATGAAGAGTCAGACATGACTGTAGAGTGGCATTGGTCCCTGGGCCTGAGATTCCCACTTCTGCTCTAACATATAAATACAAAGATCCCTAAGTTTCTTACCTTAGTGTTGTGCGATCAACTGTACCGTGTGTCTCTCCTATGCCACTTTAGTAATTTGGGGAAATTGAGGTCATGTGGAAGGAGCCCATAATGTGACTCCATTCTCCATCAGCCTCATCACCATTTCAGAATCTTTTCCCACACTGATGCGTAGGATGACTGAGCAAACCATGCCCTGGGATGGTTCTTAGACATTCTGAACTACATGTCTACATTCTAGTGGTTCAAGAGGTGCGGAACAGAACATTTCATTTTGTATTGAAGAATGGAACCGATTCACGATGGCATCCAAAGCATGTTGACTTTAGCCTAGTCAATGAACTCCAACACTTCCACCTGTATATGAAACAAACTCACCCTGGAAGAAAAGACAATTTCAGCTACCAAGATATGTACCAAATAATATCCCTGGAGAAAATTCAGGCAGCTTTTCCAAATGTGGAAACAATTTTCAGATAGTTCCTGGTTTAATGGTTACAAACTGTACTGGTGAAAGATCATTTTCTAGACTAAAAGGGATAAAGAATAATCTATGGTCAACAGTGTACCAAGATCAGTTGTCTGATCTAAGCATTCACTGCAGAGAAAAAAAAGAGATAAACTGCAATTTACTGATTTTAATGATATGGTTGGTAAATTTGCATCCAAAAGACCTTGAAAGAAACGGTTCTGACTTTGTACATATTATAACGTTATAACATAGCTATGCTTCCCCTATGAATCTCCTGTGTGGATGTCTTATTCCATACTTCTATAAGCTTATAAATTTATAAACTATCTTTTAATCAATGCTAAATTTTCAGCAGTGTTCTACTTTCATTGAGTGGTTAAAGAAGAGAATGAGGTTTTGTATCTCATGATCAAGTGCATGATCAGGGGCAACCCAACCAGGGGGTGGATGATGATGATGATGATGAAGTTTGGGCCTCCCACCATCTTTTAGATGAAGGTCTCTAGTTGCTTTGATCTAGGCCTGTCCTCAATTGATATATTTGAAACCAATCCATTTTTAAGGCGGCAGTAGCCACACCTTTATGTTGCTTACAGAATTTGTGTTTTTTATAACTACTCATCCAGGTAAAGGTCAAAGAGATAGGGAAACTGGTGCCTTTTAAATGAAGACAGCCTCTCTTTCAAATAGTTCTCATGGAGGGGACACTGCCTGTGATAGAAAAACCCTGACCTTCAAAGCACTCCATCGATGTGGTTTGAGGTTTCAGAAGCAATTCAATCACTACATATGCTACCATTCATTGAAGCTTTCGATGACCCTGACCACAGAGGCATGTTCTCCAATAAACTGCGACCATTTTCTAATAGGGCCTGTTTTCCACTGGGGATTGTGCTGTGACCAACTTATTGTACTGAACAATTCAGGACAGAACTGACAGGCTGTGAAAGGCAAATCTTTTCTGTGTTTCAGCTCCATTGTGCCAGCTTCTAAGTATGAGATGTCAATTATGGCAACACAAAGCGCCATTCTAATTCAAATGGCTATGAAATGTGTTAAATTGCCTGAAATAACGGTTATATTTTTATACAATCTGCAGTATTAAGAGAGAGAAAATATGAGGAGGGAATGGAATACAGTAGCTTTCAGAATATTACCTAAACAAAGTGATCACAAAGGAACATTAAAGTAATCAATACAGACCATAAATGTATCAAAGGACGAGAGAAGAAAAGGAATGCTTATATTAACTGTATACTGGCTGCAATTATTATATCAGTGACAGCAGAGGGGAGGGGGAGAGAGATTGATTGATTGATTGATTGATTGACATACATTTCAAGCAGCTGTAGCCTTTGAGGCATGAAATACATTAGCATTGTCTTCTAGCATCTTCAATAATTGTTAGCTTATGTCATCCGGAAATGGCACATTATTTATTCAGAAAGGAGTCGCTGGCTGTAAAAATTAAAACATGAAGAAAATGAAGTGACCCCTCTTAGCTCGGCAAAACTGTATTTCTTTCAACAAAAGACAATAAAAAGCACTTCTCACCCTGTTAGCGCTTGCTACAAGGTCTAGATCAATGCACACTGCCCAAATACCTTTGCCCTTTGCAGGTTATTAACTGTAACAGGCTCTTGGTTTAATTTATGACATCATTACACAACGCTTGCAACTAGCTCTTGTTTTCTTTGTCAAAGACTCACAAGGCATTTCTTTATTGGATAAAGGTATGCTGCAAGAGGGCGATTTGTTGAGAGTACTTAGCAACCTGCAATTAGCATACTTTATCTCCTGAACTTAAAGAAAAGACAGACAAATCTCCCCAATTGAAGGAGAAGACTGAGCAAATATATGTCACATGTATGCCAAGGGCACAGATACTGGGTTGGATCCAGAGTTATTTTGCCTCTTGCTCCCCCCCCAAATGTTTAGGGGTACTCTCATTTTCCTACTCACATTGAAATACTGCCCCTCAATGAGGCTAAACTTAGATTCACAAAATGTTTAGGGTATGCGTACCCCTGCGTACCCCCCAGAAAAAAGCACTGTCTCCATCCATTAATGAAGGGCTTCTGATCCAGCAGGAGAATCCTGTTGGTGTTATGAGAGTGGGGAGGCGTTTTGTTGCTGCTTCCGCTTTCCCTTACAGCTCCTTATGTCTCTCAAATATCTACTCTAGAATGTTGGGTGGACCTTCTGGAACAGTGTGGGAGGTGACACTGAAGGCTATAGGACATCTTCCCTCTTTTCACTGGTGTGGTTGTCCAGAGTGGAAGTCTTGCTCAAGTGACACTACAACCCGCAGAAGCAAATTCTGGACCCATTGCACCCATTTATGCTCTGCATTGGCTGAATATGATGCGCAGACCTTCCCTTCTAGTTCACAAACTAACTTCCCATGGGCATATGTTGCTTGTAGGAGGGGCTAGAAAAGCAGCTGCTGCAGTAGGGAACAGGAAACTTCCTAACCACCCCCTTGTTCCCATTCTCATCCCACATCATGAGTAGCCCTGAGGAACTTCAGTGAGGTGGTCCATCTTGGGAACAGAAGGGGCTGGATCCAGCCTATGCTACTATACTTGGTCCCCATAGAAATCAATATGAGAAATTAGTCAGTACTCTATTGATCCCAGGGGGACCTAAACATGATTGCTACCTTAGATTGGAGCCAACCCAATATGCTTACTAGTACTGGAAAGTTGACTTCTACTATCAAATATCTCTGTTCTCACCACCAAATGAGGCACATAGCATATCTAAACTTTTCTCTCTCTCTCTCTCTCTCTCTCTCTCTCTCTCTCTCTCTCTTTCTCTCTCTCTCTCTCTCTCTCTCTCTCCACCATGATAAGCTATTCCTACCTTTAGGTCAGTGATCAGCTGCATATGCCCTATAGTTCCTTTTTATACATTACATTGGTCCTTGAGCATATGTTTGAGGAACAATCTGAACTATGTGCATGTTTCTAATTGACACTACAGCACAATTCCATGCATGTCTACTCAGAAGTCAAAACTCACAGGTACATGGGTGCAGGACACTCATATGGGTGTAAGACCCAGTCGGGCTCACTTCTGAATAGACATGTATAGGATTACACTGTGTGTCTCCTTTGGAACTTGTTTGCAGGAAGCAGTGATGCTCGCCAACTTGGATAGCTTTAAAAGAAGCTAGGTTTGTGGAGGTTTGTGGAGGAGAGGGCTACCAATGGCCACTAGCTATGATGGCTCTGCTCTGCTT
This sequence comes from Podarcis tiliguerta, assembly GCF_965153285.1. NCBI lineage: Eukaryota > Metazoa > Chordata > Lepidosauria > Squamata > Lacertidae > Podarcis > Podarcis tiliguerta. Next base: position 26,168,096 of record NC_139538.1, read on the forward strand.
CTATGGCCGAAGGCTTCAATGCTTCTGAATACCAGTTGCTGGAAACCTCAAGCGGGGACAGTGCTGGGTAGCTGGTTGGCCACTGTGAGAAGAAGATTCTGGACTACATGGGCAACTGACCTGATCCAGAAGGCTTGTCTTATTTTTTCTTGACATGAGAGTGAAACTGAATCACAACGATCATGTTCTCTGCCTTTTAAATACAGGGAGCAGCAAGACACAGATTCTGTAAAATATATCAGCCAGAGATGTGACCACTTGTAAAATGTTGACTGTAGAGAGTGTTTTGTGTTCTGTGGCATAGCACAAATGACCCCCCTGTTAACTCTAAATCAGTCTCCAAACAGCTATTGGTGCTTCTTCATTTGGAGCCTTGCTCAGAGGGAAATGTTGCTTGCGAAGCTTGCAGCAGCGTCGCTGCAGTGATGGATGCTGTGTTTGCATGTTGACGTTCTGCAAAGGTGTAGTTGGTGGGGGTTCGGTACAATTAGATCCCTCAAGCACATCATAATTTCTGCAGAAGAAGTAACTTTGTAAAAAAGAAAGAAAAGAAAGGGAACATTTTTTAAAAAAAAACACACCTCACTTTTGATTAATATTCAGCGTCACCCACACCCTGTAGTTTTACCAGCTTCATGCTGTTATCTCATCACACTTCTAAACAAAACGGTGTCAGGGCTTGTCAGAATGTTGCAGGGAGACTTCCTCAAAACACCTACATAGTGTAGGGTGGTAATGATTGAGTAGGTGTATTTGTCTCCCTGGATCAGTATTGAAGCAATAGCACAACAAGGAGTAATAAGCTGTTATGCTACCAACATTATTGTGGTGAAAGCTGAAGTATTAATGGCTTGTGTTCATTTCTCTATTAGGGATGCTTGAGGAATTCAAGTTGTGCGAGTCCCAAGGTAAAGTTACCTGTGCTGCACCTCCAAGGTTTAATGTGTGGCTCAAAAGGTAATTATATTTTGGATTTCACACTCTTCTGAATTTTGCAATGCCACTTGGGGTTTTTTTAAAGTATCAAAATGTGTCAGCTGTGTGTTTTAGGATCAAATGTATTTAGAAAAGTGATATGGGGATAAAATATGTATTTAAATATGCATTTTGGAAAAATACATATTTAAATATGAATTTCTGTATGGTTTGTTTCTTTTTTAAAAAATGCAGATTAATGTGGGAAAGGGGTGGCACTGACTTATAAAAGAATGAAGTCGACATGGGCCAGGAATAGACTGATCCCGACCTCCCTATTCCGTATAAGAGATTGGATTATTTTACACATTATGTGGCAGCAAACTCAGTTTCGCCACTGAATGCACAATGAATTAGAAAAATATGGCAAATGCCGAATTCCTGATAAATGTTTCTTTATGCAACGCCTGTTCTTCATATTCACATTTTTAATAGTTAAATGCAAGTCATCCTCATCAAGCACCTTAAAAAAAATACAACTGGTGGTTCATAAGTACCTTGGTGTAGTTTTCATCTCTGCAAGGCAATGTGGCCTGCCTTGCCTGTATTGAGTGCAACTGATGGCTTCTAACACAACATTTAGGAAAAAAACCATGACAAGACCATCCGAGTCTTATTCACCCACTTCCTTGACGTGAAAATAAAATGAGTATTTTAAATATTAATGTAACCTCACCGAGAAGCATTAAAATGCTAAATCTTATGTTGACAAACCAATTTTTGCTCTGGGTATTAATTTTAAAACATTTTATGGCATCAGGGAGGGGATGGCAGCTGCCGCCCCCCCCCCTTGCTCAATAGCAGTATAATTAAGCAATTTATCTGAAATGCGGTAGCATGGCAGCAGAGTTATCAGAAGGCAGCATAATCCTCTGTACAGTGTGATTATAGCAGCCTTCCCCAGCCTTCAATCCCTGAATGTTATTGGATTATAGCCCCCAACATCCCCTGAAAGCATAGTTAATGGTCAGGAACACAGGAAGCTGCCTTTACTGAGTCATGACTCTTGGTCCATGTAGCTCAGCATCGTCTACTTTGACCAGCAATGGCTTTCTGGACTTTTGGGCAGGGAACAGTCCTACCTAGAGATGTTGGGTATTGAATCTGGGACCTCGGCAGCCAAGGCAGATGCTCTACCACTGAGCCATGGCCATTCTCTGAAACACCTGGAATCCCAAGGTTGGGGGAGGCTAGACCTCACCAGTTCTGTCCAGCGTGCGAACTTTCCTTGCTTACTTTATAGCGACAGTGGGAGAGGAGCAGAGGTTTTAGGATCTTAAAGTCAGTATGTTGCTTTTATATGAGCACCTTAATGCAGTTTGAATGCAGTGATCAGATCAGATTCACTGATTTGTAGCTAGTCATCAGATCAGCACAAAGCAACAGTTTAACAACTAGAACTTCATATCCTTATGGAAGCATTGCAACATATATATAATATAATATAAAATTACCTACAAGCAGTAAATATAGATTTCACTGGCCAATCTATTTCAACAGTTGTCAGAATAAGCAAAAATTATGCAAAAGGAGTATAGAATTAAGTGAAACCTAAATAAAGTAAAAGCAGGGACAAACTTAAAATTCTGAATTTCCACAGCAAGACACAGCATTCATTTTCAAAATGTTTCCCCTGTCATCAGTTGCTGCGGATAGAAAATGTGCAGTCTTCATAGTTACATATCTATCTTATCTACACAGATTACTGTCTCCTGAGCCAACCGCTCCACATATTTCCCTATTGCAGTGACTGTCTTGTGTTCTTTGAAACCATTTCCGTGCCAATCAATCACATTTGATTTAAATTCGGTATGCATAGCGGCACCTGAAGGAAAACCAAATATCTTTGTATGTGAAGAAGGGGCTGGAGAGTTTGATTCCAGTGAAGCACCAACAATGCAAATATCCCTCGCAGATGATTACTGCTGACTAGACTCTAATCAATTCCATAATCAACATTTCTCAAGTGTATGGATGGTGGGCTGCTCTCTTGCTGTCTCATTCTCATTAGGATGAACTTCATCTGTCACACTGTGGGTCTTTTTCCACATGCAGACTCATAAATTATAAGATGCAGCTCAGCTCAGAGACTTCCCTGCACCTATGACCTTCACAGCCACACAGTGAGATTAATGGAGTAGCTCAGCATTTGAGGAAAGAATGCGAAGAGCAAAATGTGGGACTCTCATGGGCAGGATTTAAATAATTACAAGGTAATTGTTGCATGCTTATTTTATATGACTTTTCCTCTCACCATCATCAACTGCCACATAATATGTTCCACATTTCATAGAATCATAGAGTTGGAAGAGACCACAAGGGCCATCGAGTCCAACCCCCTGCCAAGCAGGAAACACCATCAGAGCACTCCTGACATATAGTTGTCAAGCCTCTGCTTAAAGACCTCCAAAGAAGGAGACTCCACCACACTCCTTGGCAGCAAATTCCACTGTTGAACAGCTCTTACTGTCAGGAAGTTCTTCCTAATGTTTAGGTGGAATCTTCTTTCTTGTAATTTGTAAGAACTCAATCATTTAGTGTGACCCCACTTATACTATGGAACTCCCTGCCTATTGAGAACAAGCCGGTGCCTTCAGAGAGAGGGGAAATGAGTGAAAATAGGCATTGCCCTTTCTGTTAGGAGGCGCTTCAAGTGTCCTAAATGCCTCATGTACATAGGAAGCACGAGAAAAGGATGTTGGACACATCACGCAACAATCAAGCAACACTGGGTTGGATTCAAATTTAAAACAGACCCATTGAATTAATAGACCTTAACATGCCATTGATTTTAATGGGTCTACTCTAACATGACTATATCTGGCTCTAGCCTAGTCTGTCTGTCACGCAGGTTGATCTCTTTTCCTGCGACTCCCAGTTTCAGAATTATTCCATGCCTATAGTTATTGATCATTGCAAGCACAGAAAACTCAAGGGAAGAGCTTGTGACCCATTTGAGAAATGACATTTTGTGCATCTTACTGTCAGACAATTAGATGTTCAATGAAAACCGTGTGATCCAATTAAAAAGGATTGGGTTTCTTGGTAGACGCTTTCAATGCATTCATTAGGAAATGCCTCTCTATTGCTTTCACAAACCCTCATTATAACTAGTTAAAATATAAAAATCACCCTGTCTAGTCTCATGGAAAGAGGCTTACTGTAACCTTTAAAAGGCCATTCTGCCATTTAAATGTTCCCTAAAATGTTCATCTTTTTTAAATTCATGGTAAATACTCATCAGTTTCCTTCTCTGTCTTTGCACTTTACAACTTTTTGGCAGCTTTTGCCCTTTATGATACTTAAACCAACATGGATATTATTGGTATGAAATTATGATTCCCAGTGTTTGGGGGGGGGGAGTTGTATTTAAACATGCAATGGTTCTTGAGGCGAGGGTGTCATTGAAATGTCTCCCTAGATATTGAAGTGCCAAATCACTGTGTCATGTTTGCATCAAAACCCTCCATTGATCTATTTTTTTATTTACCAAGTACAGACTGTAGTGTGAGTTAGTGCAGTGCTTCACCGTTCTTGCACCCCATTCCTAACTTTCCTATCTTTCCGCATATGGGAATTGATAAAAACAATGGCCTGGCCAAATTACAGGCAGAAGCCCGATTGTGGGGTGTTTGCAGGTAGCTCCATGGCCAGCGGAGGGGGTACTGATGCCCCACTTGAGATCTTGTGGAGCTTCTGTGTCTCATACAGCTGGATGGCATTTCAGGAGGGGGAAGGACAGCAGGTCCTTTAAAATGGCTGGCTGGCTTCATCATTAGCCTATCTTTCACTACATCAAATGGCAGCTTCCCTAGACCTCCCTCCTTTGTTTTTAAAGTTTTTAGAGAGTTTTACCGAGGCAATGATGAAAGGTGGCTGGTTTTCAAGGGTGGAAAGAAATTTTACTCTCAACCACAATTGTTCTTCATTTGGGAGGTTTCCTCCTTTCTCTCAGTGGAAAGCATGTGATTGTTAGGCATTCTACGCAGCAGTTCATCACAACTCAGGCAGACATGGCATTGGTCAGGATCAAAACATAAGAGACTGGAAAAGGTTGTGGAGGAAAGGGGTCAAGTTTACTGCATGTACGCTGTTAAAGGAAAATGTTATGATAATGATGTATAGATGGTACTTAACCCTGGTAAAATTGGCAAAGATTTATCACAAGAGTGATAATCTATGTTGGAAATGCAAAGAAAAAGAAGGTACCTTTTACCATATGTGGTGGAGATGTCCCAAGGTGAAAGACTTCTGGGGGGAAATTTATAATGAACTGGAAAAAAAATGTTGAAATATACATTTATTAAAAAACCAGAGGCCTTTCTACTTGGAATAATAGGTCTGGAATTGCCCAAGAAAGATGATAGATTGTTTTTGTATGCCACAACTGCAGCTAGAATTTTGTTGGCCCAAAACTGGAAACTACAAGAAGTACCAACAGTGGAGGAATGCCAGGTGAAGATGATGGACTTTTGGGAGCTAGCTGACCTTACCGGAAGAGTCCGTGACCAGAAGGAGGAGGAGTACCAAGAGGAATGGAATAAATTTAAAGACTATTTAGCTAAATACGTTAAGATAATTTAAATAGAAATACTTGTGAATATCAGATAGGCCTAGGATTTAAATATGTGATGTTATAGAATAATATGTTTAAAGTTAAAATGGAAAGAAAGAAAGATGTTAATTGACTAAGAAAATTTTATGTGAAAATAGTTTTGGAAAACTGCTACAATGATTGATATGGAAACTCAGCCAGAGGGATTTGAGGAAGTCACTTAACAATGTTAACAAAAGTGGAATTATTACAGTTAAGATAAATGTTTGTTTGTTTTTTGATGTTCTTTTTTATCTGTTTGTTATAAATTTGGAAAACTAATAATTTAATAAGAAAAACTAATAATTTAATAATAAGAGGGACACTCATAGCAGGTCTTGAGAAGTTGCACAACTTCCCAGCCCAATCTTAGGTGGGCTGGACAGGGCACCACTCCCTTCAGGTTAGACCTCCTATTCTAATCTTTTGGTCAGCACCATGCTGGGCCCTTCTACACTGGTCAACCCACATGGCATTCTCCAGCAAGCATACTGTGATAGTGTTTCAGGTTTCCAATCTGAAGTTTCAAGAAGCTAACAGATCCTGAACCAATGCCATTGCCAGCCCCACCATAGTCAGCCTGAACTTCGTAAATGGTAGATATGAGTGTCAGGAACCATCACGAGGGTCCATGGTGTCAACTGAGAGCGCCATTAGCTCGGAGCCTCCAAAACCTCCAAAATCTCAGGAACTCATTGTCAGTGTCTACACAAGGAATTTCCCATATATTCCATTACCTTGCAAACTGCAATGTAAGAGCCTTGAGATTTTTTTTTTCTGCTGCAAAGCAAGCACCCACAAAATAGCAAGAATAAAACGTATTAAAGGACTTTTTGCACATTCAAAATCAATAACTTCTTAAGAGAATGCTACAATACTCTATTATCAGAGTATTATAGTGTTCTTTCATGCATTCTCTTAATTCCATCATAAAGATTGAAGGACTAATTAGTGAGAGAGAAAGTAAAGACTCCTATTGTTATTTTATCAGTAAAAATAATGTTCTTCACTACTTTCCCAACCATCTGCTATTCTATGAAATTCTTCTGACTGTACAGCAAGCAGAATTAACAAAGCAGAAATCAACCTTTTAAATAGCAGGTTACCCAGGCACATTGAGAATGTTTCAAAAGTTGCTGCTGCTGCTGCTGCTATCTCATAGAGGAGGCATATGAAGAAGGGCCTCAGAAGATGATCTCAGGGTCTGTGTAGGTTCAAAAGGGAAGAGGCAGTCCTTGAAGTATGGTGGTTTGACTGCTTTGGACCAATTTTCATCTGAAATAAAAGAAATTAAAAGACACCAAGTGATGTGAAAAGCAACTCTGTATCCCAAATTTTTCCAATAAACCCAGTTTAATGGTGTGGGCATGACTCACAGCTGGGTAACCTCTGTAATGAATTGTACATTGGGATGTCCCTGAAGAGGACCTGGAAGCTTCAAGTAATGCAGAAGGCAGCTGCTGGAACATTAACCAAATGGATTCATATTACAACCATTCAACATTGGCTTTTGAGCCTGATTAAAGGTACTGAAGATTACCTTTAAAGCATGAAGCACACTTCTAATTGTGAAGGCTCATTTGCTATTGGCAAATCATCTAAGGCATGTCTGTAGTTGCATGGGTATGAGTGCAGTGGTTGAAACCAATCTGCCCAAACCAGTGTGGGCATCAACAAGATTACTTTCCCCTTCTAATATTCAGTGTGAAGAAAACAACTTGGTTTTAAAACAGATATTGCAGAGCTGCACAAATATATTAACAATGCTATATTATTATGGAACAATGGGTTGTTATTGTTTAGTCGTTTAGTCGTGTCCGACTCTTCGTGACCCCATGGACCAGAGCACGCCAGGCACTCCTGTCTTCCACTGCCTCCTGCAATTTGGTCAGACTCATGTTTGTAGCTTTGAGAACACTGTCCAACCATCTCATCCTCTGTCATCCCCTTCTCCTTGTGCCCTCAATCTTTCTCAACATCAGGGTCTTTTCCAGGGAGTCTTCTCTTCTCATGAGGTGGCCAAAGTATTGGAACCTCAGCTTCACGATCTGTCCTTCCAGTGAGCACTCAGGGCTGATTTCCTTAAGAATTGATAGGCTTGATCTTCTTGCAGTCCATGGGACTCTCAAGAGTCTCCTCCAGCACCATAATTCAAAAGCATCCATTCTTCAGCAATCAGCTTTCTTTATGGTCCAGCTCTCACTTCCATACATCACTACTGGGAAAACCATGGCTTTAACTATACGGACCTTTGTTGGCAAGGTGATGTCTCTGCTTTTTAAGATGCTGTCTAGGTTTGCCATCACCTTTCTCCCACGGAGCAGTCGTCTTTTAATTTCGTGACTGCTTTCACCATCTGCAGTGATCATGTAGCCCAAGAAAGTAAAATCTCTCACTGCCTCACTGAACAATGGATAGCTAATGTTTAAGTAGCTCTCGTTGACATTGAGGCTGCAGCCAAAAGTGCACATCTAGGGAGTATGCCTCGGTAAATTCAGTGAGACTTACTTATGAGTAAACACATTTGGGAGTGTAGTGCAAGTTTCAACACACTGTAAATGGAAGCGGACAGCTCAGAAATTGATGAAGCATAGCAATAGCTTGCAGCAGAATTATGGCAGCAGTTTCATTACTCCCCTCTTCCAGTTGTGCTCCACAAATTAAGACACATTTTTGTCTTATTGTTTGTCAAGATCAAGAGCAAGAACGAGAATAAGGAATGAGGAAGCCAGCAGGTTATCCATCATATGGAAAGCTAGTGTTTTATTACTTTAATTGGATTTTTCCTTCATGCAGCCTTGGGAAGAAAAAGCTATGGTGATGCTAGACACCATAAACACGTTCAGTCTATGAATTAAAGCACAGTGTGTTTAACAGGTTAAAATAACTGAGAACCCAAGGTATCTCCTCCAGGGTTGAGAATATGGGTAACAAAATAGCACACAGCAAAAACAATTTACGCTTGTGAATTATTTTGCAATTAGGAAGATTTTATTTATTTGTGCATGTTTGTTTATTAAAGTATTTCTAACCCATCACTCATGGAGCATCTCAGGGCAGGGTACATTAAAATAAATAAAACATATTAATGGGGGGGGACATCAGAAGGGCAAATAAAAACAAAAAAGAAAGGCACTTAGTCCCTTTTATTTTGTTATTGGACAAATTTTATATACCACTTGATTATAAGAAAATCTCAAAGCGGTTTACAAAAAAGCAACAACCAAAAAGCCTACATGTTAAAATTATCAATAAAAGATAATTGGAAGCAGGTATTCAAAAAGATTCCAGCAATATTTAAAATCAGCCATAAACTAAAAAGAGTTTGAGACACATCAATGAAGATCTCTAAGTAGATGTGCTATTTCTTGACAGGGTTTTACTCCTGTCAGCACCCATGCTGCAGCAATTCGCACCAACTGTACACTTCTGGATCAAGCACAATAGAAACCCCACATTACAGTAATCCAATCTCAAAGTCACCAATGTGCAACCTAATTTCTTTTCCATCCCCATATATCTCTGTCCCTTTCGAAGGTAACACTGTCTCTTTCATCCTGCAGGCTCACAACTTTATGTCATCTCCAACTCCCACTATTGCTGTCCCTTCCCACATACAAGCTGTCAACCAAATTCTGCTGCTCAACAGATCTAGGATCTGAGAGCCTATTATCTGCCTCCCACACAGCTTTTAGCCCCCATCCCAGATTGTAAGAAAACCTCTAAGCAGCTCCACATATGTCAAAAATGCAATGGGATGCACTATGGCTCAAGAAACCTCTTTAATCCATTCCAGCAGCAATCAGCGAAACCCACCTGAAGCCTTTACAGAGATGACACTTAATGCAAGTAAACTTGTACCATATTAACAGAAGCCTCTCAGCCACCACATCACTGGAGAGGGTTAGAGGCACTCTGTTTCACGTGTGGTGGATCTGTGAACATGTACAGGGTTTTTTTTGGTCATTTGCATTTCTTTCAGTGTTTGATTATGATACACAAAGGTTCACAAAAGGCTACATTTCATTTTCTGAACAAATGTTTGCACTGCCAAGTTACCTGTCTTTCATGTTTCACTCAAGATTCATAAAGGCATTCCTTCTCCTTTGTTTCAGGTAATAATTCAGCCTTCGTGCTCCTGTCCCGGTGTGCAGATTTTGTATTATTATTAAAACTCTTTTACACCCTAAATATCCTCTACCTGTGATTATTCATAATAACAAGATAGAATGAACTGACACTGCATATCAAGATCACATTTGGGCAACTATGTGGGCTTGAGATCTCTCTATACAAGAATTCCTGGGGATCAAGCACTTTTGGTTATTGAAAAGACATTAGAAAGATTTAAAAAAAACAAAAACAAGTCTCCTCCTTGGCCAAGATCATACTACGTAAGAATCATTTTATTTCAATGGCACACTTGATTTGCAAGCAATGGGAGGGAGCCATCAGCCACAGTGCCAAAATAGCCAGTTTCTACATGAAGGAATTTGATACCACATATATATTTTGATCCAAAAAACCCAGCTTTGCATTCAATTCAGTAGATGGGGAAAGGGGAATCTGGCAAAACTGGGTGTGTTGCCTTGAATGAGCATAAGCGGTTCTGATAGCCTAATGCTACCATTGGATGCAACCATATAAGTTCATACAGTAATCTTTTATAACAGGGATGAGGATTCATTTTCAGCCTGAGAACTGCATTTTCTTATGGGCTGGCAGTAGCATAGTGTGGGTTGCCAGCGCCTGGGGCAAGCAAGCAGCCAGTGCTGCCAGAGTGCCCCCACAAGAGCCAAGCAGGGCCGTGCCGTGCCATCTGCCCACCAGTGCAGGGGAAAGCCCAGCCAGTCATTCTTGGCCCTTGGCAGTTGAATCTCCTGATGCCTGCAGTGGGGGTGCCCCCTGCCCGCCTTGCTCTCTCTGTGCCTACTCACTGCAAGCCTGCCACTTTTGCTGGGGCAGGGCAGAGGTCCTGGCAGAAGCAACCAGGCACCCCTGCAGATTTGCACCCGGGACCACAGCCCCTCTGGCGTCTGCACGCTACGCTGTAGGGCAGCTTTCTGAAGGCCACATGCCAATGGTGGGAGGGACCAAAGACAAAAGTGGGTGGAGCAATTAATGCAAAGTTTACCTTTGTACAGGAAGCTAGCTTCTACACACAGACACACACACACACACACTTCCATTTGGGCACGCAAAAGGCACATTCAAGTTCACATTCCAGTCAGACAAAACACGCTGAAGAAAGATGTGAAGCAGGACCAGTGAGAGGTGTAGCCTGGGAAGTGTCCCGAGGGCCAGATAGGCAGACCTCGAGGGCCACATTGCATTACCACTTACTTATAGCAGTTGTTTGGTGTCCTGCATGCAATGATTATGTCCGGAGGACAATGTAATGGCAGCAGGCATCACCCCTTCTCCTATGTACATTCAGTGTTACATCAGTAAGGATGTCCCTGCCTGTAAGTGTGGGGCAGATTGGTTGGGGCAGAGTCTCAGCCCACATACTCTCGCTGAACCCAGAAACAGTCTAGGCTGAATGTATATGCTAGCTGGGTCCTGGTGTACTAAACTGAGAGGTGAGAAGATTATATTTAAAAACCTATTAACAAGCTTGCATCATTCACAGAGAACAAAAAGGGGTGGGTGGGAGAAGCTAGTTAAAAAGATTATGGAAGCTTTCCAGACTTCTAGTCTGACATTTTACTCACAAGAAATAATTTTGGAACTTAAAAATGGGGGGGGGGGATCTTGGCATTTTATGAAGAAACAGTAACTTTTGATAATAGTCATCTAAAACATGCTTTACTTCATCTAGGAAGTCCCTTAACTTCAAGTCTTTCATCAATCTTGATAATGAAATGGTTTTCATTCTCATACTCAGTAAAAGGTGGCACAGCCAATATTGTCAACAATCAATCAACATTTTGCGGAACGGGTGTGTGGTGGGGGGACCTGATAAGAAAGTGGCAAAAAGAAGAAGCGTTGTCAGCTGTTTATTGCTTTTTCTGAACAATTCAGCAATATTTACTTTCCTTTATTCTTCACCATCCCTGATCAAATTTCTTACACAGAATGTTTGTTATTAAAAGATTTCAATAATACCCTTTGCCAAAAATGGTCACAGGGTGGTTTACAAAAACAAAGTAATATAAAAACAGAAAAATACAGAGAAGCATCAAGGCAATTCTAACAGCGTCGTTAAAATGTGTTAACCAACTTCTAAAAGCATGAAGAAAAGGAGGGTTTAACCTGATGGCTAAAAGAATATATGATTAGTGTGAGATGCCCTTCCCAGGAGAGATCATTCCACAGATGTGGAGCCACCACCAAAAAGTCTTTTCTTTATATGCTCAGATATATTATTTTCCATGTTCAGAAGGGGAAGTTTGGGGGCAGATATATGGTAGGCACTATATCACCTCATACAGTGCTACCTCGGGTTACATACGTTTCAGGTTACATACACTTCAGGTTACAGACTCTGCTAACCCAGAAATAGTGCTTCAGGTTAAGAACTTTGCTTCAGGATGAGAACAGAAATTGTGCTCCGGCAGCATGGCAGCAGCAGGAGGCCCCATTAGCTAAAGTGGTACCTCAGGTTAAGAACAGTTTCAGGTTAAGTACGGACCTCCGGAACGAATTAAGTACTTAACCCGAGGCACCACTGTACTTCACTTCTTCAGATTACCCCTCTCCCAAGCATTAAAATAACAAAAAAAACCTCTGTTCTTCTGTTATACATAAATTTAACTAAGACCATATGCTCTGTTCTGTGAAGGGTTCTGATGAGGGATGAAAGCCACCATTTTCTGATAGGTGCTGACATAGGGATATAGGAAGCTACCTCAAACTGAGTCAAACTATTGGTCCACCAAGTTCAGCATGTCTACACTGACTGGCAGCAGTTCTCTGGGATTTCAGACAAGACTCTCTCCCAGAGCTACCTGGAAATGCCAGGGATTTTAATCTGGGAGCTTCTGCATGCAAAACAGATGCTCTACCATTGAACTACAGCACTTGCCCTAAGGGCTGTAGGGGTCTGCTCAAAGAGACAGGTATTGTCATCTGCTACTCCAGACCAGTGATATTTCAGGATCAGTGACCTAAACAGACTGGAAATAGATTTCATGGGCAAGGTGAAAGCCTTCACAGTCCTAAACCCATCATGGCAGTAAGTCAAATTCCCTCCCAACCCTGCTAACTAGTGACCAAGTTCTGTCCACAGCAAGGCCAGTTCTAACCAAACAAGGATGGGGAATCCAGAGACTACATTGTTGAAAACAGGACCTGGGCATAACTATATAGCCCAGGGGGAGCAAGTCTTCACTCTGGTCTGTGTTGTAGAAAGGTTGTTGATTGGCTCCTGGACAGAGGCTATCCCAGGGCATAGCATTATCTATTTCTATCTCCATCTGTCTCTTTCTATCTATATTTTAATTTTTTTTCCATATAGAAAATTTCACTTGTTACTCAACAATTATATTCAAATTCAACAAAACTAGTGACTTCCCGCTCACCCAGCACTGATGTTTATAGCCCAGATTACATACAACTGCATATTAAGTTTCCGTCTTATGTAATTTCATCCTCTCTAACATGTTTCTTAATATATTCTGCTGTTTTCTTACACTTCAAACCCCGCTGTGGTCTTTGCATATTGGAAATAACTAGAAATGGTTTCCAGTTTTCTGGCATTATCAACCAACCAAGAAGCCAACTTGTTTTTACTGCCCCCCCCTCCATTGGATTTAAATGCCTGTGGCAACTGTGAATTAAATGTTTATTTAGCATGGGTGTGAATTTCAGTGTTGTCGCCAAGCAGCACAGGAAGGGGGCTGGAGCAGACAGATCCAGCCCAAGGGGTGGTACATGAAGCCCAAGTGGTAAGCAAGCACAATATGTAAGACTGAATGATGCTGTTACTGTTTGTGTGGCCTAAAGAAAACCCAGAAGTCTTAATTAACAGTTTCCATGGCTTTTGTAGCAGGAGTGACTCTATAAGAGCCTTACCTTGTCTCTTAAAGGCTTAAAAAAAACTATATACTAAAATTTTCATTTAGTTCAGCAGGCTAATAATACATCATCCTTTCATATTTGACTAAATGAGACAGAATGAAAAGTAGTTTAATGGAAGCAGCTTTTACTTTTATTCAGCATGGAAAATCACTTTCATGTTTTATAATAGAGCGAGAGGTATTTTCTCTTTTGTGTAACATACTAATTAACTTTGTGTCAACCTGGTAAGTGATCTATGTGGAAAACAAGTTATGCTTTAAATCAAATTGAAAACTAACAAAAGATTCTTTTTAAAAAATGCCAATGAAAACAGCCTACTGTGGACAATCACGTAGACCAAATGATGTCTACTTTATAAAAAGTTTATAAAAAGTGTTTAAGTACAGTATCAGTAAATGACAGAAGCAAGAGCTACAACATGAGAAAAAAAGGGAAAGAAAGCAGTCCTTTAAACATGGTGGGGGGGGGATTATTCAAGTGGAAGGCAGCAATCTTAAGGACAGTATATGGAAACCAGGTCCATTAAAATGAAAGTTTACTTCTATTTTCTTTACCTAGTGCAATCCAAGAGTCACAAAGCATCATGAAAATATGGGAAGGATACAATCCTCTCTTAAGCACAGAAGAGCCCCATTGTTTGTTCACTGGGGAGAAGCTGCAGGAGTCCCTCCTTAATTATATTCTTTCTAACTCTCACTCTTCTCTCTAAGCGCCACAGAGGTCGTGACTCTTAAGTAGCCTCTGCCCTTGGAACAGTTGCTGCTGCAAGCCTTATACTGTAAAGTGAAGTAGCTGGAGACTGGACTGGAGTATGGAACAACTGTAACAAACCCTTAAACTAAAAGCCTAAACTTCAGGTACTCAGTAGAGTAAGATTCAATAACCTACTGGAAAATTCAGGTTGTGCAATAAAAGTGGTTTTGGTGTTCTTGCAGAACAAACTTGCAGTAGAGAAAGTGACTAGAAAATGACCCAGGTGTTGTGGGATAACAATTGCTTGGTGCAATATTGTATAACCTCCCCACAAGCAAATCAGAACAAATGTTCAGTCAATTTTTGTATAACCTCCCTATGAACTTTGTGTGAAGGAATCAGTATCCTTCCAGTTCTGGGCACCACAGTTCAAGAAGGACACTGACAAACTGGAACGTGTCCAGAGGAGGGCAACCAAAATGGTCAAAGGCCTGGAAACGATGCCTTATGAGGAACGGCTAAGGGAGCTGGGCATGTTTAGCCTGGAGAAGAGGAGGTTAAGGGGTGATATGATAGCCATGTTCAAATATATAAAAGGATGTCACATAGAGGAGGGAGAAAGGTTGTTTTCTGCTGCTCCAGAGAAGCGGACACGGAGCAATGGATCCAAACTACAAGAAAGAAGATTCCACCTAAACATTAGGAAGAACTTCCTGACAGTAAGAGCTGTTCGACAGTGGAATTTGCTGCCAAGGAGTGTGGTGGAGTCTCCTTCTTTGGAGGTCTTTAAGCAGAGGCTTGACAACCATATGTCAGGAGTGCTCTGATGGTGTTTCCTGCTTGGCAGGGGGTTGGACTCGATGGCCCTTGTGGTCTCTTCCAATTCTATGATTCTATGATTCTATGAGTATGATTGCTCAATAAAAAAAGTTTTTCTGGGAGCGAACACTTTCAGAATGTTGACTTAGTTAGCTAGTGTATCTTAGTTTCATTTGTGCTGGTATCTCTTCTTTTATGAGTTTGAAGTTGCAACAATGGTCCTGAGATATGCTGTCTGATGGAGAAAATCCTGTATTTTCCATATAGGTCTAATTGCATAAGTGTGTGTATGCTCTTAACTATTTGGATATTTCTTTCTGACATACCACTGAGCTGAGGAACTAACAGATTTTAAGTTCTATGAAAAGCCCCATTCTTTCTCAAACATTATGAACTTTGAGAGTGACAATGCCCCTTATTTTACTCCTCAAATTGCTCAAGTATAACACGCCTTGCAGATAGATTTACAATGCTTGATTACTTGTTTGTGATGTCCTTGAGCCAAATTATTTCCATATATCTGAGTAACAATCCATCAGAAGAAGACAGACATCCCCTTTACATTCAAACAACCCTATTCCCATCTTCTGCAAAGGTAAGTAAATTTTTTGGACATGTTTTTATCCAGAGGACCTCAGGCAGTCTGGAACACTTAAACTCACCACAGAAGATTCCCCCTTCTCCATCCATCTCGGATGACTTAACGAATCTTCACTTCTTACATTCAATGAGTATACTGTACCATCTGTATCAGTGTATGCAATTTGTTGAGCTGTACACTTGTTTTGTTATTCACGTGCAATGTTCAATGAGCATACCATGTGTATACACAATAGTTGGACTGTGTGCATCAACAAATGTTTGTACATGTGTAGACAGCTTGTACCTGTCTTCAGTGCAACATAGATAGCCTCACAGATGGATAAAAAGCTCTGCATCTTTGCTCTCAACTCTTCTTATTCCTAGTCATTGGCTCCCTGCTCCCTTCTGCCTCTCTTTCTATTTCTTTTGCACTCTGTTTTGGCATAGCCACGAAAATGTTCTTGGCTCACTGTTGCTCTCCCACTCTCTGTTCTCTTCTGGCATAAATCATACTTCCTAAGCATTCAGAAGATGCTATTACTCCTTAGAAATTCTTTTCC